>NC_069115.1:50101289-50701289 GCF_025612915.1 Magallana angulata | reverse complement strand
TAGCAGAAAAAAAAACATGAAAGATAAAGGGGTTTGCCAGAATGATACATTATATGTTTTGTCACTATCCATTTTTAACAAAAGAAATCCTTAATTTATATTTTAAAATTTGAATATTTGTTATATCTTAATACAAAATATTGATATAGTCTAAAATGACCATTTTTATTCCGCTTTGACGCTATTTCGAAATATCTCAAATTTGATACTTTGTGTTGGATAACTTTATGCAAAAAGTAAATGTTTTTAAACCTGCATAAAAAAAAATTAATGTTTTGTTTAATAAAATGAATAAAATATGTATGAATCTTAAAGTTATTTCATATTCGTAAGGTAAAAATAACTTGATACATTGTAGTCGATGTTCTCAACAAAATACAAAGGTTGAAATATTGTTTTCTTAATTTTAAGGAGCCAGCTAGCTCTATGTAATACCTAAATATAGACTCAACTTACATTCTCTTTCATGTAGTTCGTTTTGCATTTCTACATGCCACATTTTTGAAAAAAATTCATATTGTTTTCATCAAAGTCAATATCAATCGATTCATATGAAACAAAGTTAAAGTGATGAAGCGCTGCGAGATTTTTCAAAAATTGATAATATGTCAAATCATGCTATGAAGAAAACTAGACATAGTGATTAGAAAAAGCAAAATTTTACCATCGCAGCATCAAATTAAAAATCTAAAATGTATATGAAAATAATAAATAGTTATATACATTTTCAATTCATAGTACAAAACATATTGAAGCGCTGCATTTTAGTTCAGAATAGCACTTTGTTGTATAGGTTTGCAACAAAAATTGCTTTAATCAGCAAGAGTTATTTTTCTTTATTTTAGACTATTGAAGGTTTTACATACATGTTTGACATTCAGTGCATGATGAATTGACACAGTTTCTAAATTTTCGGAAAAGGTTTTCTGTTTTTAAATTTCGAGAAGATAATAGTAAATGGATATATATTTAAGAAATCATAAAAATGTAAACCAGAGCATTTTGTTATGTAATACAAAAAGTAATTGGTATGATATCAATATAGGGATATATAGGGATATATTGTCTTGAATCAAATGAGATATTAGGTGGGTTTTTTTTCAATTGGTTTTCCAATATCTGCTCCCGCATAATGGAAAAGCCTCATTCAATTTTAAACATTTGAAATGCTATAAGTTTTAAACGATGATAACTAAGTCTAGAATTTGTAATTGGCTTGGTCACATTTTTCCAAATTATAATTCATTCAGCTCTGTGAACGAGCTTTAGATAGAGAAATAAAAATATTCCATCAAAATATTCTCTGGCCTTAAACATCAAACATGTACTGTCCATGTACTAAACAAGTACATAAAATTTAGTTATATTTAAAAAAGATTAATCCATCGGGGGGGGGGGAGAATAGTCATGTAGATATTGCCTCATAAATACTTTATTATTATGGTACTTTTCTTGCAATATTTTGTAAAAGTTTTCTTTACTTTTTTGCCCCCTGCTTCAAAAGAGCCCTGGGGTTCAATTCGTTCCGGTCACATTTTCTTTTTCTATATTTGAATTTAAATAAGTGTATCGCCTTCCAACATTAATTGGGACCCAACACCACCTCCCTTGTTGTTACATGCCTCAATAATTGTGTGTAAACAGAAACATTGTGATTTTATTTTCTACAGAAGTTATCTCTCTTATCAGAGGGACATTCGACCTTAATTTGAAGAATACGTCATTAAAATAATACAAAGATGATTTGGTGTCGTAGGTAATTCTTGTCAGACTCGCCTTTTCAAGATTAAATTAAAAAAAAACCCGTTCTTGTTGCAGATAACTGTTTTCTGTCATAAGCTTTTATATGTATGTACCAAGTTTTAGCCAATACATTATCAGATGTGATTCAGGGTGCTCCTTTACATATACATGTGAAAATGCAAACCACTAATGATTTAAGATCGTTATTCTTTTGTCCTAAATATTCAGGTCTAACTCTTACTATAATTCATTTGTCGGCTGAATTGAATAAAAAAGACGAATAATCATCATATACCCTAAATTTTATGGAAATGAAGAATTGTCTTTGAATTTTTAAAATGTCGTTTATCATTGATGCATGCACTCTGCTGACAGAAATGAACGAAAATTAAGTGTAGAAACTGTCCATTTCCACATTCTGTACTAAACGTTTTATTTGATGTACAGACACGTATCAATAATGCATCGTATACGTACGATGTACAGACACGTATCAATAATGCATCGTATACGTACGATGTACAGACACGTATCAACAATGCATCGTATACGTACGACTTGAGCAGGCCGCATAGAATAAACCTTACTGTTATTTTCTATACAGTGCAGTGTTACCTATTTCTTTATTCCGGAAATATTCTATCTGAACTGTTTAAATATTTGATTTTATGTTTGACCCACATGTTCTGGATAATTTGTACAATGTACATGCAACGGGTAGCCAAACAGGGCTGCCTTTTCACAAACTCATTTGTTTGTCAAGCATTGGAGCACAATGGAGTAAGTAGAATTTGTAATAGGTACAATTATTAAGCAGTTCTGACTTTGTTTATCATGCCACCAGTGTGATATTTTACGAATCTCTCTGTAGCAATGTTTAATGTTTTCATGATTAATAAGGTTCATCATTTGACTTAACATTTTGTAACTTTAAATAGTATTTAGATTTTAAATATTGACAGAAAACTGTAGGAAAAATTAAATGCATAATGACTAGTTTACATGCGTATTGGGCTGTTTATTTACATTCAGAAACCGCGCGAAAATGTAGTTTAAATATCACGTTGTAAATTGTGGATTTTCCTTATCAAATAGATCAGCTTCATTTGTCAAATATCTAGTCATACATTCTGTCAATGCATTGCACAGTACATCTGTACTATTTTAGTTGTATTTTGTATGTTAAAGAACTCTTTGTTATGTTTCGGATTTAACCACTCACACATATATCAATAAAGGTTAAACAACTGCAAATAGATCTTGTTGTGAAGGTCATAGGCAGCGTATACAGAAAATAAATATTTTGGTCGAACTTTGCTTATATCGAGACTAGACAAAACAAGATAAAAATTATTTTCTCATTTTGTATTAGACATTCTATTTAATCTACAGACACGTAGGGGAAACTGGAGCTAGCCTCTTGAAGCCATTTTAGTGACTAAGGTTATTTTCTATAATTATAGAAAATGAATATTTTGGTCGATCTTATACCCTTTTTTAAACACATGTATAAAACCATTGGAAAATTTAATGAATGCTCAAATGCCAGTTACTACAGATTCAGTTGGTGGTGTTTTTCTGTGTTTTTATTTGTTATTTTGTTTTGGCTTGTTGATTGACAGGTTAAGTTGCTCACTCCTTTTGCATTAAAAAACGAGTCTATGTAACATATCAAAGGGGCTTTGGTTATTTGACTCCAGGTTAAAGAAAAACTTAAGGTGGAATGTCCCTCTGATAAGAAAGATAACTTCTGTAGGAAATAATATCACAGTGTTTCTGTTTACACACAATTATTGAGGCATGTAACAACAAGGGAGGTGGTGCTGGGTCCCAATTAATGTTGGAAGGCAATACACTTATTTAAATTCAAATATAGAAAAAGAAAATGTGACCGGAACGAATTGAACCCCAGGGCTCTTTTGAAGCAGGGGGCAAAAAAGTAAAGAAAACTTTTACAAAATATTGCAAGAAAAGTACCATAATAATAAAGTATTTATGAGGCAATATCTACATGACTATTCCCCCCCCCCCCGATGGATTAATTTATTTTTTAAATATAACTAAATTTTATGTACTTGTTCAGTACATGTACAGTACATGTTTGATGTTTAAGGCCAGAGAATATTTTGATGGAATATTTTTATTTCTCTATCTAAAGCTCGTTCACAGAGCTGAATGAATTATAATTGGGGAAAATGTGACCAAGCCAATTACAAATTCTAGACTTAGTTATCATCGATTAAAACTTATAGCATTTCAAATGTTTAAAATTGAGTAAGGCTTTTCTATTATGCGGGAGCAGATATTGGAAAACAAATTGAAAAAAAAACACCTAATATCTCATTTGATTCAAGACAATATATCCCTATATTGATATCATACCAATTACTTTTTGTATTACATAACAAAATGCTCTGGTTTACATTTTTAGGATTTATTAAATATATATCCATTTATTATTATCTTCTCCAAATTTAAAAACAGAAAACCTTTTCCGAAAATTTAGAAACCGTGTCAATTTATCATGCACTGTATGTAAAACATATATGTAAAACCTTCAATAGTCTATGATAAAGAAAAATAACTCTTGCTGATTTAAGCAATTTTTGTTGCAATACTATACAACAAAGTGCTATTCTGAACTAAAATGCAGCGCTTCAATATCTTTTGTAATATGAATTGACAATGTTAATAACTATTTATTATTTTCATATACATTTTAGATTTTTAATTTTATGCTGCGATGGTAAAATTTTGCTTTTTCTAATCACTATGTCTAGTTTTCTTCATAGCATGGTTTGACATATTATCAATTTTTGAAAAATCTAGCAGCGCTTCATCACTTAAACTTTGTTTCATATGAATCGATTGGTATTGACTTTGATGAAAATCAATATGAATTTTTTTTAAAAATGTATGGCAAAATTAATTGCAGAGGGATATTACACCTTAAATAGATGGAACCAACTATATCTCTCTTTTTATTACAATAGTTTGCATTTTTTGCATTGAATTTAGACTTCACATCTGCATAATTTGTTATTCATAAAAAAACGGAGGAGTATTCTACATATAGCCTTAGATAGGAACAAAGTTCAATTCGTTGTTTAATGATATTATTATATTATATATTATATTACACTATTTTGTTTATAAATTTTATTTTTTGGATTATTTATCAATAACGCAAAAATACATTTTAACTTGATTCATCGGTAAATCTCGTAGAACTGTTTCGGATAAATTTCGGGAAGAAAATGACGTCATATGTAAGCAAAAGTTCAATGATATACAGCTTTGTTTATTTCAGCAAAGGTGTTTCTCACTTAAGTGTTTCTGCCGTTCGGATAGGGTGTCTATGAAGCTTGCTATAAAGCAGATTGTCAGTGGACACAAGTTATATGGACAGGGAAAAAGGTGTCATATAGATAATAGATAGGCAACACAAACATTAATCATTATATTTGTCTTTCGTAGGAAATTCTGCAAAAAAAAATGCCTAACACAAACTTAAATAAATAGATTGTTAAAAATTATTAATGTAAAATTGTGAATTGAATATCGAAGTTGGAAAAAAACTCCAAAAAATTGTTATTTTATTCCTAAAATGGAATCTACAATGAAAACAAACCGCTGTGTAAGATTATTTGAACATCATCACAACTTGAAATAAAAAAAAAGCTTTTATAGTACACAACATTAATCCTCCTAGTAATAAAAGAACAAAACAATATAAAATGTAAAACAATCCCTTTAAGTAAAGATTAAATTCCATCTTAAAAATTGACGTCTTACCAAAAACAAGTTTTAGGGCAAGATGATATGACTTTACTGTGGTTATATGACCATTAATGAATCGGTTGATGATTGACCAATGAATGCATATTGTCTTGTGAATACAGCCACAATATAGTATTGTATAAAGCGCATGTTATGAAAAGGTGTTGCTTTGCTGCAAGCTATCATTTCGAGTGTAAATAAATATTTTCAAAAATTGTTACAAGACAAGCGTTATAACGTATTTGAATAGATATCAATTATTAGGTTTTCCTGATGGGAAAAATGTTCCTTTTTGTCACTGACAATTTGTTTTATATTTACTTAATTATTTTGAATATAAAGAAATAATACAATAATATAGGAACAACTATTCATATTAAGAATTATGAAAATCAATATATGCATTTGAAACGTACAATATTGTACACAGACTTTGGTATCTTTTAAGTTATAAAGTTATTTAAGTTTTGCATGTCATTAACAATTTACCTGTAATTTTCTTAAAACTGATCAGAAGACACTAATTCCTCAGTCTTTTTTAATATATAGAAAGCTATGTTTGCAGCTGTTGCCCAAACTTAATTACAACTTTATCATGTGGTATAAAATAAACTTTCGCTGTGGGCGACGGCTGCGGACATAGTAACATTTGCACAGCTAATGAACGAGAATGTAAAGAATACATTTTATTGGCAAAAATTCTTGCGATCGGATATTCTGATCAACAAAAAGTTTTCAGGTTTAACTGGGTGGGGGTTGGTAACTTTTAATGCCTATGTAATAATCTCTGATTTTAATTCACCTGAGCTGAAAGCTATTCATATCACATTTTGTCTGTTGTCCGTCTGTCTGTTCGTCTGTCCGTCTGTCAATAAACTTTTAACATTTTCAACATCTTCTTAAGAACCACTGGGCCATTTTCAACCTAACTTGGCACAAAGCATCCTTAGCCTTAGGAAATTCAAAGTTGTGAAAATTAAGGACAACGCCTTTTTGCAAAGGGAGATAATTAGGAATTTATGAACATTTTCGAGAAATTTTCAAAAATCTTCTTCTCACGAACCATAAGACCAGGAAAACTGAAAGTTGTTAAGAAGCATTCTCAGGTAGTGTAAATTCAAAGTTGTGAAAATCATGATCCCCAGGGGTAGGGAAGGGCCACAATGGGGGGGGGGTCGAAGTTTAACATAGGAATATTAAGAGTAAATCTTTAAATATCTTTTTCTCAAAAAACTAATCAGCCACGAAAGCTGACACTTGTGTGGAAGCATTCTCAGTTAGTTTAGATTCAAAGTTGTGAAAATCATGATCCCTGGGGGTAGGGTGGGGCCACAATGGGGGGGGGGGGGGTCAAAGTTTAACAAAGGAATATATAGAGTAAGTCTTTAGAAATCTTCTTCTCAGACACTTATCAGCCAGAAAGCTGAAACTTGTGTGGAAACATCTTAGGAATTGTAGATTCAAAGTTGTGAAAATTATGATCCCCAGGGGTAGGGTGGGGCCACAATGGGGGATCAAAGTTTAACATAGGAATATATAGAGGGAATCTTTAAAAACCTTTTTCTCAGAAACTAACCAGCCAGGAAAGCTGAAACTTGTGTTGTAGCATCCTCAGGTAAAATAGATTTAAAGTTGTGAAAATCATGACCCCTGGGGGTAGGGTAGGGCCACAATGGGGAGGGGTGTCGAAGTTTTATATAGGAATATGTAGAGTTAATCTTTAAAAATCTTCTTCTCAGAAACTTATCAACCAGAAAGCTGAAACTTGTGTGGGAGCATCCTCCAGCCAGGTAAGCTGAAACTTGTGTGGAAGCATCCTCAGGTAGTGTAGATTCAAAGTTGTGAAAATAATGACACATCCGGGAGTAGGTTGGGGCCACAATGGATGGGTGAAGTCAAAGTTTTACATAGGAATATGTAGAGTAAATCTTTAAAAATCTTCTTCTCAGAAACTAATCAGCCAGATGATTCTTTATAATTGTTAAGACTTTGGCCTCAGGACAATTCTTCGTTCTCACAAGAAGGTTCAGAGTTTGATGTAGGTTTATATCCCATATATATACAATTGTTAAGGATCTTTTTAGAACTGAAATACTCAACATGTGATATGACTATAAAACCATTTTGTTAGAAAAGGGACTAATGATTATAAACATTAGAATATCCAGGGGGGGGGGGGAGAATGGATTTTATTTATACAGGATCTACATGTTTTATTGTACATTGTCCAGATAGTTTGTATTATGACTCCATTAAGCTGATTTTATCATAGCTATTGTTCCTCAGATGAGTGATGTGACCCATGGGCCTCTTGTTTTTCTACATATTGTTGTTCTACTCTTGTTGCATTCAATTATTTATATATTCTTTATTGGTTATGTAATAAGAAGTTTACAGGCTGAAAATTTCATTAACATAAATTTTGAAGAAAAAAAAATAAAACTAATAATCATTATGTGTCGAATTATTGACTGATGGCAGGGAACACAGCTAATGCCATCAGAAGTGAAAGAATGATGAGAATGCTTTAGAAGTTTATATCGACACAATATATCTAAATAAAGACACATTCATTTAGTTTGTATTTGTATCTAAACAATGAGTTATATACAATACAACATAAAAAAGAAACATTTAATTTTTCAGATCGCTGACCTATCCCTTTCATTGTTTATTATTTTAAAATTTACTCACCAAAAAAATATTTTCATGAGGAGCAATAACAAAGCAAAAGTAAATATTAACATTTGCCATCAAATGGCTTTCATTTACTAAAAAAAAACCCCAAAACTGCAAAATATTGTACTCTTACCAGAAAAACTCAGTATTAATTAAGCATGTACTTTTACTTTAAAAATATTTTTTTAATAAATGACGACACCAACAATGCGTGCTATATGATATTTTCCGTTGTGTCTATTATTCATAATGACAATCAAGATCAATATGATGGTTTATAAATAAATATTTAATAAAGTTTGAACACCTTTTATTCTTTTTTTATTGTTTTTTTTCAAGCTATGCAAAACCCAAGCCATAAAACTATCTTGTATATTGATAGGTTTTGCGTATGGTATGACGAAAAGAAAGATAGGTAGTCCGTTGATATCTTACCTTGATATACTCCGACCAATGAAATTCCTTGTTACATTTATGATTTTCATCTCATGTTATTGGGTACATACAAATGCAATGTACGACAAATCAAATGCTTCCTCGCACCTTTACAAATACCCTCTATGTTGCCATAGTGACCTACAAGGAAGTTATACACATCAATAGTGGCAACATGGATCATCTATTATGTAATCAAATATGTATTGGTCTGTGGATGACTTTATGAACTCAATATCAGGTAATAGAAATGTTATAAAAACATTTTCTTCTATATAATAAGAATAAGGTACAAAACATTCGTAAATTTAAAAAAAAAATAACTTTCATTTTCGCAATCTATTTTTAACGCTCGTAGATAAATAAACTGTTGTCAGCTGTAATCAATGTATTTGTTTACATAAGTAATACACCGTAGGTTACGTATATTTGAAAAGCACTAAAGGCATGGCATTTAAAGAGACACCGCATGAGATTTTAATATGTGGGTCATATTAAAAGAGTTTCGATATCGATACATGCAAATTTATATAAACTGACTAAGGTGTACATTCTTGTTGACAGTGTGTTTCCTTATAATTGTCTTACTATGAATCATATTTTGACAGTTCAGTGCATAAACCACAGGGATTTTTTTTTAATGCGGGCGTAAGTTTCTGCTTTATATTTGCATTCAAAATTTTGTTTAGTATGAAACTTTGTAACAATTTGTCTTGAAGCGCTTGTTTAAACAAAGATTAAAATTTGCAGAGACACCTGTAATAATCCATCAGCTAGAGACATACATCGATAAACGATCAATTTAAAAGGATACTACAACAACACAAACAGAAACTAGATCAGATTATATGTTTTCAACCATGAGTGAAATAGAAGTTATCGTGGCAATAAAATTGGGAACGAATTACAGTACGAATGCGTACATGATTAAACACGTTGAGCCAGACGATCGGAAAATGTTAAATGTTCCTTTCAAAACACAAACAACCAGTCAAATGTCAGTTACAACACCAACTGTGGCACTGTTTGAGGACAATGGAACCATATCAATAACGTCATATGGATCTGAAGCTGAACTTCAATATATACATCTTGCCGACAGAAGGAGCCACCTCCTATTCCGTGAATTTATTTGGCATCTCTTTTGTGCAGATGACACGGTAGGTTCTTTTTTTAAGATTAAGATGAATACGATGATCATTCGTTTTAAATGTTTTTTCTATCTTTGGTCTGAAAATATCTTTCTAGATTCCAGAAAACCTGAGTGATGTGAATGGAAAACAAATGAATTCAGTTGATATATTGTCATTTGTCATTGAATATATGGTCAGCCATGTCAAATCTGAGACGGGGGAGGACATACGTGGTATCCCGATTACATTTAAGTACGTCTTCACTATCCCGACATGTTCGTGTGATGACGCCAAAAGGTTCATGTCAGAAGCAGCAGTAAAAGTAACTTGCATATTACTAGTGTGTGTGTATGCGTGTGTTTGTGCTTTTAATTGTAAATAAGATAATGAATAGGCAACTTAAAACTCAACAAAATCATGCTAATATGTAATATTAATAGAAGTAGACAAATGCATTAAATGAACGCCAATAAGAAAGGAAAAAATATTGCATGTATCTAGAAAGAATAGTCTTAATACACTTTGTTAAAGGTGCAAGAAATCCGCAAAACACAGGATTTTATTCAGATGGCTCACCCTTGTCAATGATAATCAGCAGCTAATAAGACCTAAAATTAACAATATAATATTTGTGTTATTAATGAATAATGTAATTGGACATTTGTTTAAAAAACATTGTATCTGGAATGGCAAAGAAAGTACATGGAGAATGAAAATAATGAGTGTGCGAATGAGTACTGTAAACGTCGTTATTTACCCTGGTAGTTAGTACGAGTTATCCATGGTCAAACAATACGCGAGGAAATTTAAAGGGACTTGGACACGATTTGACTTTAAATTTTCGAAATTCTGTTTTTCCATTTTCAATCTTTATACTGATAAATATAGAAGTTTATAATGCTATGTCAAAATTTGAAAGTCAAATATTAAGTTATAAGCAAGATAAAGAGTTCATAATTCTTTGTTCTGTAAACAAAGCTCGAATAATGTCATTTTTTACGTATGTGTTGTATTGGTGTTAGTTTCAATTAAATGTATCTTTCTTTGTTGATAATAGTATTTATGAAGATATTAATTATTTTAAATTGTTTTTACATGTCATTTTGTCTACGAAAGGTAATTCTCTAAATTACATTTTTGTAAACAACTATAAGACTCGAGCTTTGTTAACATAACAACCAATTTTCCCTCTGTATCTCGATCATTAAATGCACCAGTTAACCATTTCATACATAAAAAATCAAAAATAAAATTTTTGATCTCAAATCGTGTCCAAGTTCCTTTAATATACAGATGCGTGATTTTCCAATATTAATTTTTTAATTTTTTACTGTACGCGAGGGGGTACATGTATATTACGCCGTTTTAAAATAACCACGTAACTGGTGTAAAATTTTCCTTCGCGTAAAAAACGACTTTTACAGTATGAAACTGAGATTTTCTAAAGGGTTACTTATGAATCCGTGTATATAAAGACTAATAACAGCATTGTTTTGATTGATTTAGGCAGGTTGCTCTCCAAACGATGTCATAGTTGTTGAGGAAGCCGCTGCAGCATTACAGTTTTACATGAACAGTCAATATGAGGGAGAACTCCAAGTGTTAGTTGTCAGCGATAGATGTTACCTAGTTGTTGAATTAGAAGGTAAATACATGTACCAATAAAGATTCTAAATTTAATGAAAGTACTGAAGTTCTAACGGAAGTTGATTCTATTGATAATTATTTATTTCAAAAACAAAGATATGTAATTTCTCATGGCATGTAGTTTATTAAGTTCTTTGTTTGATACAACGACATTGTCTGCATATACAATCTTCCACTAGTCGCATGCTGATTGACGTTTAGTTTACATAACGTAAGACCATAATTAATCACCTAATTGTCTACGGACTTATCTGTTTTTCCTGACTACGACACAGAGCACACGGCAGTGTGACCGGTCATCAGAGAATGCTCACTCCTCCATGGCACCTGATCCTACCTCTAATTTTTTTTAGAGGTCCTTATTTGCTCATCAAAACCACCATACGTTTTTGATTAGATTTTTTTTTACCAAACGTATCGGTAAAACTACAAATTAGCTAGATGCATGTAATCTCTTTAATTCAACGTTAAAATGATTGAGATCCGTGTATCTGTTTGGAACTTTTTTAGTACATGAAATGTACATAGTATTACATTTTTAGATGATAACGTCACCATATCGATCTTAAATCACATCAACGATGGACGCATTGGAATCATGTACAGAAATACCGCTGAAGTTTGGGGAAGCTGTCAAGTTCAGAAGGACTTCGTTGAAATGCTAAACTGTGAAACTAGCAAAACTTTGTTAGACGGTTTCTTCGAACAATATCCCTTGGAGCATTTTGAACTTATTCAAGAAATAAAGAAGAAAATTAAATATACATTACCCGAAACCTCAAGAGTAGCAATAAAAATGTCAGCCCTAATGCTTGAAAAGAATGGAAGTCTTGCAGACATGCAGAAGTCCGTTGCTAAATCAGGACTAAATGACAAAATTAATTTCAGATTAGACAAATGCATCATATCTCCAGAAGCGTTTAAAAGTCTGTTTATCGATGCTGGGAAACAGATCGTGCAGTATCTAAAGAAAGAATTACCAACCGATTTGTTTGACATTCATTGTATTATTCTTATTGGAGAGTTCGCACAGTCACCAATTCTACAAGACATAATGAAGAGTTCTTTTTCAACCGTAAATATTCACGTCCCCGGTGAAGCAAACATGGCAGCAATAAAAGGGTCAGTGCTCGTTGGAGAAAACAATGTAGACGTTGATACAAGCGTGAGTTATTTTATTGAATATTGTTTTTATAACACAGTAATCTGTCCTTTTTGTTATTGTTTGTTCGTTTTATTTTCACACTTTAACTCTTATCATTGTCACATCTAAATATGTTTTCTTGATTGATAAGAAACTCCCTCAAAAATAATAATTTAAAAAAGCTTATTTACTTTGTAAACCGATATCACAGTATTTTTGCATACGTAGTCAAATACTGTGGTTTCATCAATATTTGTTGAATACCAATTTTTGTTGTTAAGTTTATCCATGAAAATAAATGTTCATTGAAGTGCAATTTCTTCACCATTTTGTATTGTAAGGATTATTGGCCACGAAGTTACTTATTCTTGAAACTGTGTTATTATCTTTAACCACGAAAATTGATACCCTTGAAATTAATGAAACTACAGTAATTCATGGAAAATGTGATATATGATATAATTTATATTATTATATATATTTTTTATTATAATTAATTTTTCAACATTATGGAAAATATTGAAAAACTGTGGCATTTTCGTATCCATTGTCCGAAAAGAAATGTCGACTTAAAAATGACAACATTTTTGAAAGATGCTATACTTGGAATTTAAAAACTATATTCACATCAAAAGCCTGTATTGAATACAGGTAAATTTGTCGGAGGGAACAATCACTATTCCCAGAATAAGCTGTGCAGAAATTGCCCTTTCTTTAATTCAAATAAGATATATATGAAGGATGAACATACAGATAAAATCAGAAATAGTTTAATTTCCCGTGTAAAACGTGTATCAAGTATGTCGTTAAACCTCCTCGTTATTCGATTTGGTCCTTAATTTCTCTCGGTACCAACCAAAGGGTACTCGGCAAAGGTTTACCAACATACATGTATATGTATTCAAAATAAAAAGAAGGAAATGGCAATGTAAAACTGGCTTGTTCAATATAACCAAGTGGTCAAGCAAGCTTACCGGCTTTAAGTAATCTAAAACATTTATGATTGGGAAGGACCAATAATGCAAAATCTAAATTTTATTTGTCTTGCTTTCTTTATTCCCTTGCGTCTAGCATCATGATCTCTTGCGATGCAATGACAATTCAAGTTGCAATACACCGGTATACTTAGATATGTATGTCCTGCATACGTGATTATTTATCAATTGATTTATAGAAAATTTAGAGAAAAAAGATAAAGACAAATTTTGTTTTATATTTTTAGAATCATAGTGTTTCTTTATAGCTAGCATACATGGAAACGTGTTGAAACATTTTATATTCTCTGTTGTAATTTTGGTACAGGGATGTATCTGTGGAAGCAAAAAGTCCGCCACTGAAAATGTTTGTTCATCGCAGGGAAATGATCAGCGGCCAAGCAAGAAAGAACCCGTCTCAACGCCAACAAAAATCAACCCGTCTAAAAACCGGAACAAAAGTCGATTGTGTGTCATTCAATAAAACAAATCATTTGTATGAAATACCGTATATCCGTGTTTTTCACGGGTCAACACATTTGCAAAAAATTGGGGGTAAACCTTTAACCTTTTTTGTGCGTTATTTTTCATGATTTAAATATGGTTCTAAAAACTATATTGGAAAATATTTTTATCATATAGTGTGGTTTTCTATGTGTTTTGCTGTCCGAAAATGATTGTCAAAATAGCGAAAATTGAACAATGAATCAATATGAAAATAACCCGATATACGGTATCACATACTAGTATGCATGCATGATTTTTATGGACATCATGAAAATTGACAATGTAGAAAAGGTACTGTTGGAGACGAGTTAAAATTCAAAGATGGACAAGGAATTGCTTTCGAAAAGTTCTTCAAAATTACAAAGATATCATTTCAGTCATCACATTATCAAACTCAAAATGCCAAATATAATATAATTATAAGCTTTAATATGCCAAAATCAAACAAATCAAAAATTAGCAAAAGCATCGCCTGATACGAACATTTTTCTTTCTTTCATCCTTTTCATCTATATATATGATATTTATGCATTCGTAATCTATTTGAGTTTTCAAACGTTGCTTTAAAATGAATTCCATTTCACTTTTAAAATTTTCAAGGAAACGTTTAAAGTGACACCGTAACTCAAAAAAAGATGTTTTACTTTTTGATTTTGACAACATAAATGAGAAGAAATACACAAAATCCCACGTGAAAACAATCCGAGTTGTTTTATACATGAATACTGATTTGAGTGTGTCACGAGATTGCTGTGTGGATTGAATAGAAATGGAATTTAAAGTTATTGGATGTCTGTAGTAAGAAATGTATAGAGTGCTTCTTAATAAATATTCAAGTATTGTTCTTCAAGACATCAGGTTTCACTGAGAGGCTGCTGGCTCATGATATATGCCATCTGCAGTATTTACATTCCTATGTCTCTTTAAGCTTTCAAAAGAATTTAATAAGAGCGAAAATATCATTTATCTTTTGACATCCGTAAACGTTGGTGCTATTTAGAGGCTGTATTGCAATGAAACAATAATTGATACAGTTTTTTGTGGCGATTTTGATGTTACTTCTTTGATTTGAAAGTTCATTGTTTGCAACAAATCTACAGACCATTTTATTTGTTTTAAAGCATGGTGCTAAAGACAAACTATGGTATTTATGGTTATCTATATACATTAATTGTTCCATCATCACTATTTATTAAAATTTTTGTTAATATTCAGTTCTACTTAATTTAATTTTCCCCATCGATTATGCAATTCTTACTGAGGATCAATGGTCAACTATTTAACTGTCACGCCTACCTAAAATTTTAGACATTCTATACTGTGGTTTCATATATATTCAAGGGTATCAATTTTCGTGGATAAAATGAAAATCACAGTTACAAGGATACTTAAATTCGTGGCCAATGACCCTATCAATACAAAATGTTTATAGAAATTGCACTTCAATGAACATTTAATTTCGTGGATCAACTTAATAACGAAATCCACGAAAATTCAATTTGGTTTTCAACGAATATTGATGAAACCACAGTATTTTGTTATAAACTATTTGTATTAAAAAAATCCTTTGAACATGAACAATGAAAACGAAATACCGGACAATGAATATCTTAGAGTTGTAAATGGTTTGAAACCTGCATTCATTAAAGATTTATGTATTTTGAATTCATTGCATGAAATTTGTATGAATCTAAAAGCTTATTTGTAATTGTGACCTATAAAAAACTTGGAAAATTGCATTTAATGTACCTAACAACATGCGAAGGTTGATGAATATAATCCTTGATTTTAATCAACCCCTGTAATAACCATACTATTTGAATATCGCTTATTTCAATATGCTATCAATGATTGGAAAAACCTAATTCATCAGGTATGTTTAAGAAGCTAGCTAGCCCCATGTAATACCTGGATATAAACGCGATTAACTGTACTTACATTTTCGAAAGACTAGCGTCATATGATCTTGCATATCTGCATGCAATTGCATCATCACTTTTCATCTGATTAGTTAAATAATTTATTTTTAATATGAATGAAAACTAAATTTTAGGAAAATATTTAAATTTGTATTTAAAAGATCTAGAGAGACATATACAGCTATCCGTGGTCAAATGCATTATAGAACAATTTGTTTGCAGGGGATTAACAGTAATAATTGTTTCTGCACCTTTCTTCGGTGTTTTATAAAGTCTTCTTGTACAGATGATGTATACTCGTGTAATCAACGTTACGAAAGTCAAAAGCACAGACCGAATAAATAGTTCGTTTATATCGAAGGATATGTCATTGATATGATACAAATAAACTAGTTCATTTCAAATCTTATTTCTGTCGGAATGAAACATTCAGTAGTAGTTGAAATGCAGAAAGGTGATGTAGTGTCATAGGTAATTCTTATCGGAATCGCCTGTTCAGGAAGGAAAAAAAGCTTTTTTGTGGCATAGATCTGTTTTCTGGCATAAGCCTCTATCTGTATATACCGATTTTTCTGTCGAGATATAAACTTTTTAAATACGCTTCTAATGATTACCTGTTCTTGTGAAAAAGGCAAACCTACTAATGATTTAAAATTTGAAACCCTCTTTCGTCCAAAATATTCAGCTTTTACTGCAGTATATTCGTGGGACTGAATTGAATGGAAAAAGGGAATCTTTATTATTTTCCATAAATCTATGGAAATGAAGAATTGTTGTTGCATGTTTTAATAAACCTTGTCTGTTAAAACTACTCACTTTTTAATTTAGTCAGTGTAGAAACAGTTTACCAGAATTGGGCTTCAAAAATAATGATCAATTTAGTATAAGGGACTAAAAAGGTTTTTTGTGGGTAAATTTATATATTTATTTTTTTTCATCCGATAGTTTTTGCTTATATCGCGACTAGATGTCATGAAAGATTTCTAAATTTTGTGCTAGTCGTTTTATGTAATGTACAGACACCTAGGAGGACTGGAGGTAGACTCATAAACTTATTCTACCTTAAGGTGGCTCACTACAGCTTGAAATATTTTCTCAAATCAGCAGAAAATTACTTGATTATGATAGATATCATAATGGATAAGAAGTTTATAAGTATAATAGGCAAAAAATGTGCAATTTTGGATGAAAAATTACATTTTCGAAAATTTAAGTTCAGAAAACATGAACAAAAGCTCCAGGCGGATTCGAACTCCTGGTCTGCGGTTCAGAAGCCCAATACTTAAGCCACTGAGCTACGACGATATACAACCGAATCGAACGATATAAACAGTTTAACAAAATATTTAATTCGCCATCTTGTGACGTATTGTCTTAAAAAGTATAAGTCTGGGTGTAGTGAAGTACCTTAAGAGTTTTTTCTATATAGAAAATGAATATCTTGGTCAAACTTGTACCCGTTTTTAAATAAATGTATAAAGTCATAGGAAAATTTAGTGAATGATCAAATCCCAGTTACTAAAGATTCCGTTTGTGGTGTTGTACTGTTTTTTAATTTGTATCTTTTAAAAATTTGCTTTGGTAAAGGTTGCCCACTCCCTTTACATTGAAAAACTAGGGACCGTGTTTGGTGTATAATGTAACGTATAAAGGGACGTTAATTATTAAGAATTCATAGTAAAGAAAAGACCTAAATGAACTGAACCAACTAAAGTCAAACTTAACTATCTCGAACAACATGGGACTGTTTAAAAACTTCGAAATATCCGAGTATTCGATATATCGAGGGTAAAATACTTTTAAAAAATAAGTGGTTGTGACTTAAACACCTCGACATATACATCGTTTTAGAGATATCAGTGTTACATATATCGAAGTTCAACAATATATCTCTTTTAATTACAAAATTAATATCCGCAGTATTTGTTATTCATAAGAAAACTTACGACAGAGTTTACCACTTATAGCTATAAAGAAGAAACAAAATTCAATTTAATAGCCTTAGTTTGTTTATTGATATGTATAAGAACTTTAAATAAACAACAAATTGTGTAGTGCAGCTCATTCATTAAAAAAAACCGCATTACCCAATGGCATTTGCTTTAGCAAAGTTTCATACATGTTTTTACATTCAATGATTTTATTCCCAAATATTTATAAAGAACAATATTCCACTCATTTAAACAACTACAAGAAAGTTGATTAAGCTGTATAGTAACGCATTTCCATTCAAAATACACTTAATAAACAAATCAACGGTACCTAGCATTTGTTAAAATATTCAAGAACGTTTTATTAAAAGTCACATAGAGCAAAATTAAATAATACAAATAATCAAATGACAACACTGACGTTTTTATTTTTACAAAACCAAATCATTTTGAAATAGCTTTAATTTCATAAGTGGCCGTCCTTTGGTTATGTTTCTTGTCAATGGATTCTATCCACGTTTTGTTCCAAAAGCAAACAAGTTTTTTCAACTGATATCTTGCCTCCGTAAATCGCAGGGCATAAATAACTGGGTTACAAGCACTATTGAATATCAGAAAAAAGGCTGTTAGTAGATAAATATCTTTTCCTATTCCAACCTTCATATCAAGTATTGGAAACGCATATAGAGTGATGAAGGGAAAGAATCCAACTAGAAACAATCCGACTATAAGCGAAATTTTTCGCAGGGTCCTAGATGGCTTTCGTGAGTGATTAAATACTTGATTCCGATTTCCTTCAAACCAAAGATGACGCATTTCGTGCAAGAAGTATCCAAAAATAACAAAATTCATGACCACGATTCCAAACAAAACACTTCTAGAAATTGTGCTAACTATATTTCTTGGACAATAAACTACTGGTTCACAAGATAGTCCATATTGGTCATCAAAGTCGAAAAACATACCATATGTCAGACAAAAACTAAGCATCCAAACTAAGGCACTTACTCCGGTCATCAATTTCTTTGTGATGAACGAATAATATCTCATTGCGAAGGCAAAGGCAAAATACCTGTCGATGTTCATTATCGTGATTATCAAAAGAGACGCGTTTATAAATATGAATGACGGGAATTTTTTTATATCACAGAGGTATTTATCATAGATAATGGAATTCGGTAAAGCAAGGACAAATCCGGTAAGGAAATCAGTGATGGCCAAATTAAGAGATAGAATTCTGATCTGAAAGAGCAAGCGAGTGCACCTGTAAAGTGCAAGTAGTGCAACCAGATTTTCGATAAGCACTATTACCCCAATCGAAACTATGAAACCATCGGTGAGAAGTAAGGTTCTCCCTGATTTGGCCTTCGACGAATTTTTGATGAATTCTTCCATCGAACGATTCTGAAAAACCGATGACATTGAAAGTCGAAACAAGAGTGAACGTACAATTAATGGCTTGGAAGAAATATCTCACTTATCTACAGAACATGATTGTGTCTGCATATATATATATATATATATATATATATA
This sequence comes from Magallana angulata, assembly GCF_025612915.1. Taxonomy (NCBI): domain Eukaryota; kingdom Metazoa; phylum Mollusca; class Bivalvia; order Ostreida; family Ostreidae; genus Magallana; species Magallana angulata. The sequence goes on along the minus strand of NC_069115.1, from coordinate 50,681,864 downwards.
TATATATATATATATATATATATATATATATATATATGAGATGATATTTAGCATTGTCTCCTCCCCTTTTAAAAATAAAAAAATCTAATGTGCAGATAAAAGGAACGAAATCTTAAAGATTTAATGAAATTATCTTCGTTTCATGTCATTTCATGCGACAAACAAGATAAACAAAATTCAAATTTCACTGATAAAAACAGAGAATAAAGCTTTGGAATTGATGGCAACTCTTTAACTTCTATGTTTAAAATTGTTCATTTACTGATTGATGTCACTCCGTGCTGTCTGTAGGAGCTTTGCTTCAATGTTGCTAAATGCTAGTAGTTGATGCATTGCAAAATAACCCATGCAGGCAAACACAACTTGGTGAGCATATGGTTACACTTTAAATTGATTATAATTTTTTGTGTGGATAAAGCGCGTGAGAGTATTTTTAATTTAAACAACACCATTCTTGGAATACGAAGCTTATAATCTTAATATTACAGAGGTTTGAGAACTAAATATTATAATAGCTATAAAAAGTACCTATCTAAGAAGTAAACATGTATCAGTCTCTTTACATAATGGTGTGTTCAAATTTTCCAAAAAAAAAAAAAAAATAAAAAAAATAGTCGATTTTTGAAAATCTATGTTACTATTTTTTTTTAAAAACTGCCGATGGTGCGACAGCATCGATCAAACAAAAGCAATTTTGGGTCATTTGACTGTCGCATGACGTCATTTAAGCATTCCGGAACATTTTACCGATATCGGTTTAATTTTTAGCGGAATAAATTTATAATTTTGCCAATATTTGTTGATTTAAAGTTTAATTTAATACAGTAATGTAATATTAAGTGAAAATACATTTATAATGAGTTATTTTAGGTTTAGTTTCGGAAATTCAAATATCTAATTTAACTAATAAAATCGTATATCAGTCATACATGTATAATGTAGCCGTTTTTCAACATATTTTACTTGGCATGGTAATTAATATTTCTTTGAAGGTGTCAATAGGATATATGATATAATTCCTTGTATTTCGTGGTATTTAAGCTGTGGTACACAAAATATAATTTTAGATGCATTTACCTTTAGGTTTAAATCCATAAAAGTCAGAAGAGCAAGGGCTGTAACATAGTGCATCTCAACGAAGAAAAAAAAACTAGTTGCTAGACATATATTTTATTGTATTTCCATAATCTGCACCATTAATATAAAAAAACTGTCAGACAGAAAGTTTTATTTTAGTTCCATAATCTGCAACTCGGAAATGATATCGTATTACGTAATACCCATTGCAATTTCGAAATATTGTTATTGGCTTTTTATACAAACCAATTTCTTGTATCATTAATTTCATATTTCAAAAAGATGTTATATCTTTGAAGCAGTGTCAGGTGCATGATTATTATGTAATATTTCAGATGAAAAATATATTAAAACAACAATAAAGAGATTAAGAACAAAATGAGAAGAGCTGACAATGTCACTCTAATCCCTCGCACCTACGATATTTAAATGACTTATATAAATCTCATTAAATGGAATCTTACATTTGAAGATGTGCATCAGTATATGTATAATATAGAACTGCATAATCTGAACACCAACAAACTTCATTTATACTTTTCTTATTTTCATTTGTGTTTCTTTTCGTAAGGAGACAGTACAGCTGAAAACACATGTGTGAATAACTTCAGATTTACCCATTTTTTCGTTAGGAAATAAGAAATAACCTTGATTGTAACAGTTGAAATAGATGAAAATCCCTTTCATATACCTAATTAATGTAATTATGAGCTTCCGGAAATTTAAGAGTCGTACAAACCGGATTAATCTTATATCGTTTATTTGTACCACGTGGGTTTTGATTGACAGTAATTGACACGTGCTGAAAACTACAAGATATCATATTGGCCCGACTCCGATCATCGTGGTATACGAGGTAAAAAGGACTCTCTAAACGGAACACATGATCACTTTGTCGATAATCTATTAATGATTTTCCAATTTCGGTTCATTTTAAAATGAACAGACATACACGAGTCAAATATAACCCCTCAAGGAGCCTCACTTACAAAAATAAATTTAGCTTGTAGTCAACTCCTATGATAAGCACGAAAAAAACATGCTTGCAAAATAATAATTGTGGTTATCTTAAAAGCTTTGATCAACTATTACCTGGGAGAAGTAGAAAAGACACATTTTTATCAACAAACATGTTCAGGAGAATCTTCGCGAGCCCTACATGTGTTTTGTTTACAGTAAATACGCATGCGTAAATGTATAGAAGGCTGACCCCAAACACGTTGCGATGTATTTATGTGATAGGTTATACGTAATTATTAATTTTAATTATTTAATGGAGATTTTTGTAATTTTCGGAAAGTTTATACATTCATGATTAGTAGAAAAATACCGAACACGATCGGACAATTTTTTCAAGTCGTTTTTTTTATAAGATGCGCCGTACTGTCTCTTTAACATTACAAGTTATCTCAAACAATCTTTGACTTTGCTTGTGCTATTGTTTATTCAACGTTATTTGGAATTGGCAAGAACATTATGTATTTTTGTAGCTATCTGAAGGGTTGTTATGTTTTCAAAAATAATTCTAGATCTTTAAAAATTTGAAAAATAATGTTTACCTAAAAGGAAGCAAAAGCGCAGAATTTAAAAAGAGAAAAGTCCAGGATTCAAACACCCTCCAACACAAGAGGTACTGTCTCACACAGAGCTATGTTGACACATATATATCAGTCACTGAATTTTTATAACTTTTATAGTTCAACAATTATACATGAATTTTTGAAGTTTTTGTGAAAACCGAGCATTTTGACCCATAATGGATCTAGAATCAATAATAAAAAGAATGAAAACTAATCCTTTTAATAAAAGTAGTTTTAGGAAGGAGTCTAAACTCATTCATACCAAAAAGTTGTAAATTAGCACAGCAAATGGTCTAAATTTAGGCACAAAACGTTGTGTGGCTTAATTTGGAAACCTATATCTTGTGTTTTTTGAGTGAAAACACGCCATTGACATGTATCGTGAAATTTATAGCTAAAATAATGTATACAAGTCGAGAATACATTTTTACTAACATTCCAACAAGTCCTCTTTAATTGCTCCAAGTGGGGGATTTTCAAAAACCATATGACTAGAGAAAAACTTACTCTTGTGGAAGCATCCTCCGATAGGGTAGATTCAAATTTGTTTGAATCATGATTGATTATAGTTGGGCTACAATTGGGATCAATTTTTATTACTATACATGCAATTGTATGGAAAAAAATCTTTACTATTTAGCCAGAAAAGGTGTACCGGTAACTTATGTTGAAGCATCCTAAGGGTGCGTAGATGCAAGATTGTCAAATATTGATCCTAAGTGTATAGTGGGGATATAAATTTTTTTGAAAATTTGTTGGTTTTTTTTTCTAAAAATCATCTCAAAAACCATTCTGCCAGAAAAGCTGTAACGTGTGGATCATCAGGTAGTTTAGATTTAAGTTGTTCAAATCATATCCCTTGGGGTTTGGTTGGGCCAAAATGGGGGGGGGGGTCATAGAAATTTATAGATCTAGAGAAAAATCTTCTCAAAAGCCATTAAGCCAAAAAAGTGGAAATTTGTGTGGAAGCATCCTCAGGTAGCGTAGATGCAAGTGTTCAAATCATGATCCCAGGATTAGGGTGGGGCTTCAATGTGGGTCATTTTTTTTCAAAGGAATGTATAGGTTTTATTTCATCTCCCTTTAAAAGAGGGTGTTGGCCTTCATTTAAAAAAAAAACCTTGAATTCAATAATATTTTGAGCAAAGTTTGGTAAAATTGGCCCAGTGGTTTTTGAGAAGTCAAGAATGTAACAAGAGGCCGATATGCTACCTCACTCACCTTAACAACAGTTCCTTGTATCATATATATTTCTATACTTTAACTTTAAACCCCTCTTGGGGCCCTAGTATTAGTCCAGTGGTCACAATTTTAACAATTTAGAATCTACACCATTTGAGGATGCTTGCACAGTACTAATAATCTCACAAATTGTAGCATTATAGTTCCTGGGAGGGAAATCTTTAAATATTTCCCCAATAAACAAGACATTATATAATTATATCATTATAATGTATTTTTATTAGAAACATTTGTTTCCCACAAGACATACATGTACATGTATATTACACAACGTTCTCACCTTTTTTGTCCTTTAACTCAGTGGCCTCAACATTTAACACACAATTGCAACCAATCTATAATTATTTTATCCCTAATTTTTCCAAAGCGAACAATTTCGAAAATGTTCTCAAAGAACAGCACCTTGTCAATCAAATATAGAACAACAGTTGTCACTACATATAATGGTACAACGTCCTGCAGGCACACGCCTACATATAAGTCCAATACTGGAAACACTCTATTTATCTCCTTTTCCTGTCGCCTCTTCCGTTCGCTCGTCAATGGATGAATCCATGGAGTCTTCTTCTTCTACTGATGGAGGATTATCCGGGTCCTTCTTCCCTTCTGTAATGTACAACAAAAGAGTGCATGCTTACCATGCCAACATGTTGTCATAAACTCAATCATTAATGTCCAACATTTAGAAAACAATTCATAGAGCATCATTATTTTTACAGACATCATAAAATAAGAGTTTAAAATAGTGTCTATAGACCCAGAAAGAAATACCAGCGGTTTTTTAATATACTTAAGGAAAATTCAGTTTTCATTTAATTTATTTATAAAATTAGTTGAGTGCACTAATGATCCATCACTCAAGAAGTGCTCAGATACGGGTTAGTGCTGCACACAAAAAAAAACTTGTGAGATTCAGACCAATCAAACTGCAGGACACAAGGAAAACAGACCAATCAAAACTGTGGACAGCAAACCACCACTTTAGTCCTATACACTAGTAGAGCTAATTGATTTCCAGTTTAAATATGTATAACTTAAGTCTTTACAAGAAATCAATTTCATGTTTTCTGTTAGAATTTTAGTACTGTTAGTAAATCTTTACTGAAACATTTTGATGAAAGGAAATGCCATCTTATTCTATACAAAGATATGTATGATGTACAATTTGTATCATAACTATGGACCTTTCAATTTCTCTTTCGAAAATTTCAAGGTATATACATAAATACATGTATGCTGATATTTCCAAAAAAAAAAAATCAACAGACCTGCCGTCAAAAGTATATTTAAACCACCACCATGAGACAGAAAAAGATGATATTAGACCAAGTAAAATTACTACCAACTCTAGATCTATAATACTTTAATAGTATCATAAAGAATGATGACTCCAACAAAATAAGAAATCAAAGCATACCACCATTTCAAATTGAAAACCCTTGAGAAATTAAGTTCTCTGGTTGAGTTTACAAGAACAACTTCCTCATACAGTCATCTCTCATAGTTATTGATATACACCAGCAAGTAACACTACTGCTTTACATGACACAGCTATAATTCCATGCTAATTGATGCCATTTAACCTCAATCTCAGACATAATGTTTTCACTCGACAATCATTACACATTACTCAAATTGCAAACTGATCATTTGACCAAAAAAAACCCCACCAAACAAACAAACTTTTATTATTATATCTACAAAACGCTGGAAATGCATGTAAATTGCAACCCAACTTAGAAATTGTCCATTATGACCTTGATTTTCTAAAAATTGTGATTTCAACATACAGAAATAATACATCGTCATCATCGCCATAAATACAATGTTGGTATTCAGTTTGTTCTGTTAGCAGGTAAATTATAATTCCCAAATCTAGATAATAAATGATTACCAGTAAAATATCTGATACCGTAAATTGCACATAGGAACCATTTTAACAGCTTGATACATTTTGATAATACAAAAATGATTTAAAACTGAAAGTAGTTTTAACTTTCAAGTTTAATCATACAATTGACAACATCAATTAGTTCATAGAATAATGTTTGGGCATACTTGGAAATTGTTTACCTCTAGTAACAGGAATTTAATAATGACAATAGAAATAATCCACTGAGCACTCGAAAATATCAAATATCTTACAAAAATGGGAACTTTTTAAACATTTACTCATCAGTGTCATCCTCTTGAAAGCAACGTCACTGTCGGCATGGCACAAAATCATGATAAACATCTACATGTACAATTTAAAGGGAAAAACATGAATAAATAATTAAGAAAAAAAAATCTGCTTCACTCTCCTCTTCCCAGCTGTGTTTGGACTTTAATGCTTACCTGTTTCTCTAAACTACAAACAAATTCATGGTTACTGATTTTCTTAAGTGATGCAAAACATTTGACTTCTTGAGAAAACTTCAAAGTTAAACTCACTAATTCAAACACAAGTACATGCTAAGAAAGAGCTGTTATATATGTATTCAATGTTCAAGCTATCTATACAAAACAACAGCTTTACAACAGAATACAACATAAGGATTAGCTTCATACATGTATCATTACAACCAGTTGAAATCATGACAAGATGAATCATCGAGGGTCACACCCGATCTTGATCACAACTTCATAATGAAGATCAAAATGCATGAAGATACAACATGCGGACAACAAACAATGTAATACATAAAAAAGAACAAAAGTCAGGAAAAATAAGCAAAACGAAGATCAAAGAGGTTAGACTGGTATATTCATCCCAAGAAAAAACCTTAACCCCCAGTAAAAAAAAAACCAAACGATATATACCCGATACTATTGACTATGGCAGCACATTTTTCTGACTTAAGAGATGCAAAGGGTCAAAGAGAACAGGGAGAAGGGATGATCTCTGACTAGAAATTCACCTCTGAAAGCACCAGACACTTACATGCAGGTGGATGTACATCTACTCACTCTTTCTTCTATGCTATTTCTAATAAAGACAGTTAAACTGTGCTTTATTACAAATGTTCTCAAGAAGGAGCAAGCAGAGAATTTTACTGTGTACTATGAGAAGAACAAGGAATTTTTTGTGTGCAACACTTTCAAGAACTTTGTACAATACAAAATTGGTTTTATGGATTTTTTTTTCATCACAACATTATGGCAAGATTGGAGGTGTGAAAAAACGTGAACACTGGGATTTGATTCTAGGTCCAAGGACTGAGTTACCGTTCGTACTTGCACTGGGTTTACAAAGGCGATGGTTCATATGTTGACTGTAGGAACCCGAGTGGGAGAATCGCTTTCCACAGCGGGTACAAGAATAAGGTTTTTCGCCGGTATGCAGGCGCTTATGTTCAGTCATATGGTGCTTGTGTTTAAAAGCTTTCCCACAAATATCGCAGGGGTATTTACGCGGACCTAAATAGGAGCAAAAAGTCATACTTTATCATTTGCACATTCTTACATGTGCTAACCAATCTGGGTTCTGAAAGTAAAAGTAATTTGCTGCTAAGCATTTTAGCAAGGGTACTTGAGTATTTTTTTATCCTCATATTAACTGTAGAGCCAGTAAGTTCTCTTCCTTCGTAAGCAAATTAAAGTTCATGTTTTGTTGTTTATGAAGATTCCAAATAATGAGTGTGCTTTAGAAAACAGTCACATTAGAGAAAACATATATATGTGGTTAATAATGGGGATATATGAATTTTCTCAGGACTTAAACTACACCTTTTAAACAAAGATATAAATTTGAGTTATTTATTCATTTCAAACAAAAGTTTCTGTTCAATATGCAACCAAAGATACTGTGACTGTGACCATTTTCACCAGTGAATTTTAATGTGCTGATTTACAAAATCAAACTGAAGGGGAAATAAATAAGAAGAAATTAATTTGAGAAAACAAATCTATAATAACAAAAGTGAAAGTAAAAACGACAGTGAACTGAAAATAAGATGAAACTCAAAATGCATTTATACAGTGCCTACCGTGTGAGAGATATAATAACCCATCCCTTTTTAATGAAATGTGATGTTATTAGCCGAGTGGTTAGTAATTGTTAAACTGTGCACCTTCATGCCATGAGTTACTGTTCAACACAGTTTTGATATATCAAAAGAACGTTCACAATTACATACATAGTGCTTAGCAGACCAATAAATCTCATGCTAGTACTCATAACATATTTTGATCTTGTTTTCTCTTTCTTTCAAATATGGAAAATTTAATTTTAAGTGTGTGTGAACATTCTCCGGATGTATTGTTATCATTTTTTGCCTTTAAAAAGGGCAGCTAAAGTAAGATCCAAAACTATGATTTCCTCTAATAAGAATATCTCTTTCTCTGCAATGCAGACTTTCTTTTACATTTTAACTAAAAATCTAAGTCATGTTGTTAACACAGGAATAAGTCTAATTGCTTTCTAAATTAAATACTTATTAACAGTGTGTCAGTAGTTAAAACATTTTAAGGCTGCTTTATTTTTTAATTCACATTTTTTTTGTTTCATATAGAAATCATCCTTCTTCACAGGTGGTTGTGAGAATACCAAATCTTTGCAGTAACGGATACATAAACCTACTTCATAAGTGCAAATACCTTTCAGAACAAAAAGAATGTAAAAACTGTGACTGAAAATAAATTGGGAATTAAAAACTGAAACAGCCCTAATTTCTGTCCAAACAACACATACATACAAGAAATAAGTTCTATAAAATAATACCTACCCTCCTCACTGGCTGATTCTAGTAAAACAAAAAAGGTGCAACATGCTGACATAAGTTAACAAATACGAAAGATTATCTCAAATGTTAACAGTCAAGATCATCAGACTCTTTATTACAAAACCCATATACCGTATTATATATCAAGGTTTTACCAACTGAGATTTTTTTCATTATAAACGCCCTTTATGTAAATTCACAGAAGAGTCAATATTTGAGATAATCTTTTTAGGATAAACTGTTGCATAGTAATGACCATAATAAAGGTTATCTAAACTGACTCATGCATTCCGAACTGCCATTCCGATCTAACACACCCTACACATGCCTCAAATGTTCCAGCTCTAATCAAGCATGCACAGGTGTAGAATGACTGGACTAAAGCCTCCACACCATCCCGTTTGGCAGACCAAGCTAGTGATTGACTTGTCCGCGGAGATTATACAATTTTAGTGGTGTTAATATTGAGAAAGCCATTGCTTAAACTCTATAAAAATGACAATGATGTGCCTTTAAATCATATGCAAACATTGACTTGCATTCTTTCTCTTTCAATTATCATTCAGATATCTTTACATTAGAGCATTCGTCTCTGGTTTTATTACTTTCCATTAGAGTTCAATTGTTTTAAAGTGGCTTTGAATTTTTGATATAAACAATTCAATCATTGTAATAATCTGAAAAAAGAAACACTTCAATATTTTTTCCCAGGCATTTTACATTTTATATCTTTCACTCAGTTCTCAATCAAACAGCATGCACATATACTGGCTTTTGTCTGTATCTACTCACCCTCTCCTCTCTCCTTCTTATCCTTATCCTCTTTCTTTGACCTGTTCTTCTTTTTCTTCTTTTTGGGCGTGGCGTCTTCCTGAGATTCTGGGCTGTCCATTGGGTCCATTGACTTGTCGTGGGCAAGCATGTCTGGGGAGGTGGTGGGGGAGTCAGGGGAGGGGGAGTATAGGGGGTCCTCACCCTCTTTCTCAAAACCCTCCATTCCCAGCATGCCATCCTGTGACATATCCTGTATAGAAGAGATTCACACTTATCATTGTACTCAAGAGAATTATTTTTTTTAAACTGCAGTGGTCAAATGTGAAAGTGTCCTTTCTACATTCATTTTTTTTTGGGGGGGGGGGGGGGGGGGGGGGAGTGTAGCATTGTGCATTTTCTTTCCAAAACTAATGATTCGGGCAGTGAAATAATTTAATCAATAAATTCTAATAATACATTTTCTATAATATAAGATCATAAAAAATTACAAATAAGCAAGACGGTATTGTAAAACTAAAAAAAATTTTTACTTCAGTTTTTTCTGAATCCATGGACTCGGCATCAGCATTATCTGGTAGATCTCCTTCCACTTCATCCTATAAATCAATATTACTTTCAAAATTAAAATTCTGTAAATCTAATTTTAATGAATTCATTAGCTGAGCATTTAGCTAAAGCTTTAATTCATTACCTCAGGATTTGTCAGGGTCTCAGGTACAGATCCATCTGTCAGTATATTCTGAAGCACTGTTGGTCCACCTTGTGCATTCTGAAACAACAAAGAAGATGGAGAGTTTTTATCAAAACTTTGTTGCTGCTTAACCCCCCCACTCCCACCCATAAAACAGACTTGATTTTATAATAAAAATTGAAATGCAGTCAGTAAAACATTAAAACAACTATCGACAATACTGGAAACTTCAACTCGGGACAAATCCAATATTTTTTATAATATAGTATAATATAAAATCATCTAAATTCATGGGGTTCAAATATTAAAGGTTGCCAACTTTTTTCTGCTATTTTTTTTGTGTGGACGTAACTTCCTGGACTCCTGTTTTATGAATAATGACAAGCTGATCAAATTTCACAATTCATCGGGGACATAAATTTGTTGATGACGGATAGCCATGACTGACTAACTGACCTGATTTTGATGTACACTGACGCTGACTGACCTGATTATGATCCACACTGAGTCCCTGTTCCTTGGCCTCCTGGGCCAGGCGTTCTCTCTCCTCTGCTTCAATCCTCTCCCTCTCTTCCTCCTCCTTCTTTCTTTGTTCAGCAAGCTCTGCCTGCTTCTTCCTCTCTTCCTCTTGTTGCTGTAGATACTGCTGGTGACGCACTTTCAGATCTTCCTTTGCTTTAACAACCATGGCATTAAATTGTTCTTCAGTCACCTGTGGCTTGTTTTCACAGAGCTAAAAAAATACATTTACATCTGTATTGGTATAGGCAATAATTGCAATAATTTGATTTATTTAATACAATTCTTTTGATTGATGAAGCTGTCAAGGTCATTTAATATCAATGTCAGTGCAAAAATTCAACTTATTGCTGTTCAAGATGCAATAACAATACGATAAATATTATGAAATCATTATAAAATGCTGCAGCACTCACATTTTTGAGTTCTTCATGGAATGAATCGCTGGCCTCCTGGAATTTTCTTTTCTTGGCTTCATGCTTTTCTTCTATCGTCTGAAGTTCAGCTTCTAACTTTTTCTATTGAACAAAAACCATTTTTTAGATACCAAATACAATGAAAAACAAATACACATCAAAACATACAGAGTTTCCATTTTCTGCCTAATAAATCAGTTTTCATTTTTTTATCTTCAAATTATACAGAATCTTTCAATTTCTGGGAAAAAGTCTATATAAATAACTGATTCAACAAACACTGAGATGACCATTGAAGTACCTGATGCATGGTTAGGGACTGGACCTGACGTTTTAGCACCCCCATTCTAGACGTTGTTACAACGGTCCTGATATCTGGAACCACTGTGTCACTGAAGATATCATTGATGAGTCTATGATTGCGTAGATATCTCGAGTGTGCCATGTGTTTCACAGAAAAACTGTCATCTCCGTCTGTAAGAAAAAATCGATTTTAGAAATAAAATCACTGAAGTTTAAATGACATAATACATTAATAAATATTAGAAATGCAATTGCTTGAAATATTACCATCATCATCATCTGCTTGTTGTATGCTGATTCTTCCAACAGAGTCCATCTTTGAGCTCTAAAATTTATAAATCCAAAATTTAAAAAAAAAATTACCAAAACAACATTAGTCTGATCTCCTGTCAGAAAACAAAATAAAATTTAATTCTTTATATTTCATGCAAGAATTTATTAAATTATCAGAATTTCAATGTGGACCATAACAAAGAACATACTTTGGAGGACCCAGCACTGCGAGGAGTTCTTTGGGCATTCTTCTCTTTCTCATCTTCCTCTAAGGCAGCCTCTGCTGCAGCTGTTGCAAGAGCAGAATTCAAATGTTTTACAAGAAATCAGCATAAAACTATCAGTAAATGCATTTTATATTTTTTTTTATATTTGAGTTTCAGCAACAGTCATGTTTACAGGAGCCCCTTTTTCAGATTTTATTTTCTTTGACAAGAGATAGTAGTCAATTAAACAGCAAGTTTTATCAACTTCCACTATACCTTTGCCTTTGGCAGCTACCCAGGACTGGTAGGCTGATGAGTTGTGATATTTCTTCATTTCATCATTGTAGTGGCTCTGAAATGATTAAATAATGTATAATTTCACCAATCCCTGTAATACATACTGTGGAATCATTAGAATTCGTGGTGGCTCAATTTTCATGGATTTCGTGGGTACCTATCCCAAAAATTTACATCCTCAACGAATAAAGACACTGAATTTGTACTTTCTTAATAAAACTGAAAACGACGAGATCCATGAAATTCTGTCCCCATCAACCAAGAAAAACCCCACAATCCACGTAAATTGGCCCCCACAAATTTACTTGATTCCACAATATCTAAAACCAAACAATTGCATGCACACCTTACCTTCTCCATTTCATACTCGTCCATGTATTCCTGCTTGTCTTGATCAGACAGGTCTCGCCACATTTGGCCGATGATTTTTCCAATCTCCCATAACTTGAGATCTGGATGTTGTGCTTTCACAGAGTCCCATACCTATAAAGATAGAGCAAGTGCAATCGATCGTCATTCCCTGCATTCTCCTTGTACAATTCTAATATAATAATTATGTAATACTTTTATTTAATGAATACATTTTGTTACACTTACCCTTCTGCTATATCTCATGTAGGGCATCAAAGGCTTGTCTGGGGGTTTGGGCTGCTTGGGACCCCTTGTATCTCCCTAAACAATGCCAAGCAACAATGAAATATTTCAGATCATATATTTTCAAATTTAATAACAAATATCATATTTGTTCATGTTAATAAATCAAGAAGAAAAAAAAAAACTATGATACATTTTGGATAAAATTGATGTGCATAATATGTATATTGATGTTAGTGGTGATTTCTATTTTGTACAATGTCAATGTTTAATGTATATACTGGGCTTGAAATATTCATTAAACCAAATCATACACAACAATATTTTAAACAAATTTTATAATTTTTCCCCCATTTTTTTTTTAAATTGTAAGCTTTTGAGTCAGCTGAAGAAAATCTAAAACTACTCTCAACATCAACAATACTTAAAGAAATTTGCAGCAAATTTTATTAAACAGACTATTTTTATAATACCAAAAAACGATTCTAGGTAAAAGTAAACCCAACCCCCCCCCCCCCAAAAAAACTAACAAGCAAAAATATTTAATATCCAAGACACATACATGTACAATATCTCATGTTCTTTGCTTACATCTCTGTTATTTTCCCCCCATTATTTCCAAATTTGTAAAAAAAAATCTAAATATGGTAGATGTCTTATTGGTGGAGTATATCAATTAATTTTAAAAATCTAGTATCCATTTAAATAGGAACCAAAGTTTTATTACTTCAAGCCCTGTATGTGTGACAGATTTGACCTATACATAACAATGATACATAATAATGGGCCACAACCACACTTATACCTTCTAACAACATATAAAGCAGTGACATTTCAATAGATATACACCATTTGATTGTAGATTGAACATTTCCCATCTTGCATTGTGCTTTGTCTTTTGCCTACATGATTTATAATATGCATACTTATATAAATACCACTATAGAATTCATCCTTGTAATTAAAAATTACTATACTTTAAAGTTATAATTATTGAAAGCTCTCAAAGATGACAGTTAAAGATACGCTCTAGATGTTGATAGAAAAAAGGATGCATTCTTCTCAAAGAAAAGTATGAAGACAATATAGATTGAATAGGGTTAAACTCCCTTTAAGGAAAAAAAAATCAAAATGCCTATTTTCAAATGCATAGATAAAGTTTATCATGTATATTTGCCTATTCCTATGAGGTTGTAGAAATAATAAAGCGATAACCCAAAAAAACCTACAGAATATAAGAACTAGAATCCTTTTTTTCTAATAAATAAACAATAAAAGATGCATATAAGCTTTTGTGTTCATCTTTTGAATCAGTAAAGAAATAGAATGAATAAGAGTCAACAAAGCAACAGTTGAAACAATATCTAGAATATGTCGACAGCTGTACTCTCAATACCATAAGCAAGGGTTACCACAAAGCAGAATACAGGAATGGCATGGTCTGCAAAAGCATCATCTCCAGGCAGTGACAACAGGCTGATGGCATGCCTAGAATTCTAAACCTTTATTACCTGAAAGTGATTACTTACTCCACCCCGAGAACTGACTTTGACAGGGTTAAATGCAGGGTGACCATGCGAGGAAGGAACAAATGGGCTTGGTGCCTACAGAATAGCAAATAACAAGGCTTACATATATGTATATATCTTGTTGTAAAGAGAGGGAATCTGCATATATTCTTTAGATTAAGACTTCATAAATTATCTCACTGTGCATGCTTCTCTGGTTGATTTTAAGTTACATATCGTGAATATGGGCTAAATTATTCATAAAAGAAATCGAGCAGTTTGTCCATTAGGAATAAAGTATGTATACTGCATGCATTTCTTAACAGTAATTTTTTAGATAACATCTTTGAATAGGCAACTTCTTTTCCATTACGATGTTGGAATAGTCTGACTTACATTTCTGTCATATCCCCTTGAACGAGCTAAAAAATAAGAAATGAAATAAATCACCCTTGGAAATGTATTAAGATCTAAATGAAAAATATCAGAATTTTTTTTTAGTAATCTTTGACTTACATGCCGGGGGAGGCGGTGTCTGTTGAATACTGCGGAAATTTGGTAATGCCATTGTTCTGAAAAGAGTTATTGCCCTTTATGGTATGTATATTATCGATCAATTTTTACATGTTATTTTACAATTCTAAAAATAACCGTAGAACGAGTAATAAAACCTTAATAACATAATAATTAGTTGATTTGAGGTTTATTTGATTATGCAGAGGTAGTAATGTCATTTCGATCACATAAATTGCTATAAACCAAAGCCTCTAGCAGAGGCGCAGACCCAAACAACAGAACATTATCTAGATATAAAATTGCATAATTTATAACGCTAGAGTTAACGCAATAACCACCATCTCAATTGTTAATTATCAGCCTGCTTATTCGGTTAAGTTTTAAGAGCTGAAAACACCGGTAAAATATCAAATCTTACCTTAAAATTTCTGTGTTTGTGACAAAGAATAATGGCGTCCTTCTATTTATAATTCTCGAGTTGGCAACGTGGATATTAGAATTCCGGTTTAATGAAAATTATTAGCGTTAGACTCGGACTCCCGTTGTGTACGATTTTTTTTATATATTGTTGTGCATGTCATTATTTAATCAGATTCTTTTATTCACATATTTCTCCGAGAGATATGACACTTTCATGTAATATTTTTTGTCCTGAAAATTATCTTCATTTCATGGTAAAACTATATAGGTCTATAGGACACACTCAAATATTCATGTTTGGCATTTTCACGCTTTAACCAAACGAGGTACAAATGCAAAGTTCGACAATCAATATTAATATACATGTACACTTCTTGCATTAAGTTACATGCACTAATATGCAGAATGAAACAATGGATGGAAGCCTGATTGAACAAAATGACTAGTGTTCGTAGGATTAATTAACTTCTCTACATAATTACAATGAATGGGCTGAGATACATGTACATGTTTAAATCAATTCGATTATATGCATCAACCACTCTAAATATTCCAAATATAGGGAACACGCACATGCATCAGACGTTATACATTTTTCTTTTAATTAATATATTATATGTTTTACTAGGTTGGGGGAACATCTGTGCAAGGGAACATGGGAACAAATTAAGATAGTTCGCATTTATAAACTTCTACCCAAATCTTTTTGAATCTTTGCAATAATCATATAATCGTTGTTTGCACTATTTCATAATGTTATAAAGGAGTGATTTTAATAATATTTGTTAGATGTATTTGATTTGTGCATTTTACGATTTTAAAAACATATATGCACTTGCGCCATCGATCTCTATGTAATTATTCCAGATGGAAGAAATTGCATGCATATCATTACATTCATTTTTAATGTAACACACACCTACATTTATATGCATGAATGATATGCACGGTTTCAAATCAAACGTTTTTTTTTCTTATTAGAACATGACATCAGAACAACCTCTCGATTAGGACGCAGAGATTAGGGCCCCCACTAACCGCAAGGACGCAAATAATTATACACACAAACACCACGTGCATAAACATATCTTAAAATATCAAAATTTGATTCAAAATATTGTTGAAACAAAATCTTAAAAACACCATAATCCAAATACAAATCAAATATGAATAGAAAACAGATTATAATTATTTCTTTAGATGAGTAAGACTCTAATTAAGATACATAATTATACAATACATGTAGATATGCGTGTTTGTTTGTTTGCTGTTTTTTTTTTGTTTTTTTTTGTTTTTTTTTTGTTTGTTTGTTTTTTGTTTTTTGTTTTTTTTTGTTTTTTTTTGGGGGGGGGGTGTCTTTTTTTGAGAAACAAACGTCTGTATAGTTTTCTTTAAATGATATATTTTGCAAGCGGCTTGCGATGTCCCTCCCAACAAAGCCCTGCGGGAGATCACGCCAAAATATCTGTTTAATCCTTTTCATCTGATGTAATAATCATAAGTCAATACATTAAAGACGAAGGGAAGAACATTAACAGCACACGAAGTCCTTACATCCACCCTGCAAGGTGTCCAGCTCCCCAGAGACGTCTCCTAGCGCCGAAAATCTCGCGAGAGTTTAGCTGTGACCGCTATCTTAACACGGCGATTGAAGAACAAACAACACGTTCTTATGGTTTGTCAAAGAATCTTTAGAGATGATAACCATTGCTACTAGCGTTTTCTTCCTCTCGCCATATTGACATACATGTCACGAGGACGCGATGTCCAGTGACAAATGAAGGAAATCACTTTATACCAGATAAATTTGGACTGCAAATTAAGAGAGGATTAGAAATTAATGAAAGAGCCGATGTTTTGTCTTCTTAGAGTCGCAGTTATTGCCTATTAGCGGGGATTATAATCGTTGCAGTGTTGAAAGCTTCTTTCCCAGTGTATGACCTCTCATTGTCATCAAAATACCTTGGATTGTAACTAGAGAATTATGCCGGATACACCTGTTTAATTTAAAGTAAATGATACTGCTCCGGGTGATTAACGTGCTGATGTAAATTTGAAGTGTCTTTTACGTTGAGAACTTAAGTATGTATCCAAAACAAGGTCAAGTCTTGAACTACTTTGTAGAATAAAGAATCAGTTGACAGAAATGGACAGAATTGTAATACAATACATTCAAATTTGTTGTCTGTCATGAATAAAGATGTAAAATGCATCCCAAAATAAAGTTGTTAAATAAGATATTGATCATAAAAGAATAGAAATAAAGGATTGTAATAAACTTTCACAAATAAAGACAACCAACCACCGATAACTCACCATAGCCTTAATGAAAGAAAAACAACTGAATTCTGATACACATATCATTTATTTAAGGAATATCTAAACATTTGCAGCAGGTGCGAGGACACATTGGGCGCATTATAGTCAAAGGAAGGGGATATTGGCACGGGCGTCGTTGACCCCCAAAGTGGAACATCCGGGATACACAATGACTGCGGACGGTCAGCACAGACGGGGGCTTGAACAAGCTGCTCTTCCCTAGAAGGACTATTAAGAGGTGAACCAAGGTCACAGTTTACGCAATTGTTCTGAGCACCTCTTTGAGAAGGCGGTCTTTGGATTTGAAGAAGGTACGGGTACTTTATTGTGTGGTCTGACGTCACAGTATTCGGACTTGAATTGTTCCATCCGTTCGCGAATAGTCTCATTTCTTTTCCAGATAAAAATAATGTGAGACCTTCAGCCTTTTCTTCATGGGATCCTACAAGTTCAAAAGGTACAAAGCTAAGAGCTATATACATGCTATACTACTATTTTATACCACGCTGACCAATAAAACAAACGCAGAGAGAAAAAATATGGGAATCATAATATGAATATCATAATTTACATTCAATCTGACATTATTGTAAACGTTCATAGTTATTTCTATATGCCGCTATGTCGCTACGAGCTCATGGCGGAGGCATACCTAAATGCTGTCGTTTTGGAGGCGAAGGATTACACCGGGGTCTGGCTCCGTGCACAGCAAAGGTATCTAACATTGCTTCCAGTGAACTTCTACAAAACAACACAAGACTACATGAGATACAAAACAACAGTTGGAACATTTATTGTCAAAGTCTTTTATGAATATTCTTTTTTTTTGTATTTTAAAACCCCCAAAAACAAAATGAAGTGCACGGGAATTTTCGAATTAAAGGTTAAAAGTTTGGACATTTTTCACAGAGTTATATGGTCTACATTTTGTTTCATTTAGATGTTACACTTAAAATGTGAAGGATATGTCCTTCACACGAAATCACACCACGCCATCAGTATCAGGGCAGCATACGCAATGGGTAGATAAAACAGTGATAAACATTTTTTATCATTGCTTGCACTTCTTTGTAGATGATGTGAAAAAAGGTAAAACAATAAACGTCATTTAAAATCAATCGACTACTTATCAAAAATGATAAAAAATGTAGCCAGACGTATGAGTCTAATCGACATTATCACTGATCTGTAAACAAAATAATGACCGATTCACACTGCAACAGTACCTGTTTTTCCCGGCCTCGCGAAAGCCCTTGGCAAACGGGTTTCTGGCTATCTTCAGTTTGGTTATCTGCAGAAATAGGAAATGATGGTTTGTCTAGCAGCTTAACACCAGTGATACAGCCTATCAGGCAGTATTGACACTTTGAGGGACACAAGGGTGTTATAAAGATATCGCGGGATACACAGATCAAGTATTGGCACAGTTGCCTCCACTTGTTTGATCTTGTGTCAATAAAGCCGATTGTGACAGAGATTGCTAATGTTGATATTTATTTTTGATAATGTCTATGCAAACAAATTTTGATTAATGATACATTCATAAATTTAGTGAACATTTGTTGATAAACAGAGGTAAGATACTACACGACCTATGAATGGAAAGATACTGAGGATTCACTTATAACTGCAGGCTCCTATCAAGAGTACAAGCTACATTATTGTGTCTAGCCATATACATGTACATGATGTTTTAAACTTTGCGTTTATTCTCTTATTTATATTTAGAATTTTTAGAATTTTAGCACGTAATTTTTAGAATTTTAGCACGTAAACTATTTAAATGCATTGGTAATGGTTTTTTTAAAACGATAACCCAGATAGCTATATGTCACGTGGAGTAATTTTAATTGCACTGTGATATTGCATTCGTCACATACAACACAACTGAAAACAAAAACTATGATATGTTTAAAGAGAAAATTATTTTTAACCTCTTGATTTTGGTAGGCAGTGACGGCAGTGAAAGACGTCTGCGGAAATGAAGCCACGAAGTGACGAACTTTTATTCCATCTCCCGATATCTGATGAACATGGATTCTGGGAACAAAGCGTTGCATAGACAGCAAAGAAATCTACCAAAATAAAGCATTATGTTCAAGCATAAGAATTTACCTATCATAAAACGTGCAGTGCTTTTATTAGATTTGCTTGCCTTGCTGTTTGATTTGTTTTTTAAAATGAATTTTATATTCAGAGAAATTTCTAAAAATTTGTAAATTGAAGTGTTTTCTCTATTCTGAAAACTTTATAAATAGTCATATTAAAAGTTTGGAGAATTAACGTTTGATTATAGATTCATTAAATTGATTTTGTTTTAAGAGAGTTGGGTGGTCATTGTCTCTTGTAAACAATATTAATCTTTTAAAAGGAGATATTTGTATAAAATATAGTAAACTATTTCATATAAATATTGATTTTTTGGAATGGTTCTGACCAATAATAGTTTGAAGATAAAATATCATATGTAAGATGTTAAGGTAGATTAATTAATATTTGTTGACCATCCAACCTCTATAAGATAAGTAATTTGTTATTTTAAGACACTTACATGTATATCTGCTTTATGAGATGGAAAATTGTTTTTTTTGAATTTGTTTCCTATTGATATAAACATAGTTTGAAATATCACGGCATTTTACCTGTCCATATTTAGGAGAGTCGTTGTTGGTGAGTTTAATCCTCTCAAAGGACACTATTTGAGACTCAAGAACAGCGCCATCTGCCGGTGAGTCGGGGTGTCGATAGATTTGGTCTCGTATCATCTCGTCCCCCAATCCAGACACCATCCATTTGGAACTGAATACCAGATTTTAAAAGTATGTTAAAAGGTTCTATCTTATCAATTTATAAATCAACCTTTTTTTGAAAATCAAATACATAAAAATGAATATGATTTTAAAGTGAACTTATCCATTAGGGTTCATACGTAATCTCATAATGAAAATACGTATGAGCTACCGTTCGATCAATTTCTAACTTATTTGTAAAACAACTTTCAGAACACTTTCCTTAAAAAGTAATGGAAAAAAAATTCTTTAATTGGTTAACATTAATCAACCAAGCAATGAATGGGCGAAGTAATTGAAATAGTATGATAACATGAATATTTTTACTGATTTTTTTAGGAAATGAGAACCAATTTAGGTTGACCCAATGTAAAAATTTAAACCAAATATAGTTTATATGTCTCTGCTTAGATAATTACTAGCATATGATTGACTTCGTATTCAAATGAACCGGGTATGTCTTAAAAGCAATAATTTTGCTAAAGTATATAAACTGGACGAATAAAAAAAATTCTAACACCGAAGTAATTAAAAAAACTGTTTTAAACAAAAATAATCTGAACACGTATAACACACTTAAGGTTATTTTTACATTGACAAAATTACCTGTGGTAGACATAGCGGTATTTCTGCTTATCCATCTGTGAGAATTCTAAGGATACAGAGTATTTATAACCGGGATCTAGTCCATGAAGCTTCACTCTTATTGCTGGGAACATCCGTCTAAATCACAGAGAAAATTATATATTCTTATGTAATTACATAAAATTAGGTTTAATTAAGAAACAACGACAAATACTGATTAATTGGCATTTTATTCACCAATCGGATTAAAAATACAAGTTTAACTTGTAATTGTGAAAAATACAACACTGCAGTTTAAAAAAATTAATACTTTTCATAAATCAACAATCTTAGAGCTAATTTAGATTTAAAAAAAATGTTCACTTGTTTTATCGATCTGTTCGTTTCAAATACGCAATGCACGTCTATTATTTATTTTATAAGATAGAAGCAGGGCTTTACATTTCTAAAATATTCTTGAAGAAATTAAATAAAACAAGGGCATAATTTTAGAAGCCAAAATTCTATTTTCTTTTACACACTTTTAAGACAGATACGTAATAAAACTTTCTCATGCACAAATTAATAACAATGGCTTAATTGCGGATACCAAACCCAAAAAGTTGTTTTATATTGGTTGCTCAAAACTAAATATCAGTGAATAATAAAATTTCATTTATCTATCGAAATATCGATATTAAAAGTTTTTTTTTTACGTCATTCAGTTGATGACTTTTGGGATACTCGGAACATACACTATTGTAATTTGAAATAGATAAATTAATGCTTAATGTTGAGTGAGTAAACATTATACACTGTTCATCTACCGGGTTAAACCCGTATTGCAGCACCACCTGTTATAATTTATGGATGCATTCCAGATAGTGTTTGGGAAATCTGTACGTAAATAGCTATATATTTTGAAATCAATTTATTGATATATTAAAAATTAATACATACATTGTATGATATGATATTATGTTAATTTAACAATGCAACAACTCATCACACAAAGTGTCTTTTATCTAAATAAATTAACATGTCTTGATTTGAATGCATATTGTGAAGAACACCACATGCAACAAAACATAATATAAAAAAAATGATGGTGGTACAGGTTTATAAATATCTTTTAAAAACAATATCAATATTCACCTTCCTGTCTTTGTGATGATCATTTCAGTCCCTAGGTTGTGGAAGGCATGCCATAATTCATTCTGACAAAGCTCTACTTGAATGGTATTTTCCGACGTGTCATCTTCAAGTATAATTTTTATATAAAATTACAATTATCAAAATAATTATAACTTTTGAAATGATCGATGTATAAGAAAAAAAATGTGTAAATCAAAACACCTAAGGAAACAATAAGATGCCTAAATTCTTAGACAGTTTAGTACATTAATTGAAAGAATCATTATTTATGATTTTATAGCTTCACTACATATTGTTCCAATTTAAACGTATTTGATAAAAATAACTTATGTGTATGTTCCACAGAAAATCAATACACATTAGCAAAAAAAAGATGCATCTATGGTGTAGTTTTATGATACAGAGTCATGAGAAAAATAACTATAAGTTGCAACTATTTTTTGTTTCCTAAAAAAAACGTCCTTCTGTGCTATCAATTTTTTTTACTTTTACTGTAACTTATTGCATGTATATTACAATAATAGATATCTTTCAAATTATTTTTTCTTGTAAAAAAATAAAACATATGTGCGGTTTTCATACATGTTTTAGTATTTAATTCTTTCAATTCAACCTCATTGACTTGTTGTTTAAATTATTCCTAACCTAACAAATTTCCATCTAATTTAAACTAAAGAATATCTAAAATGACGGGTGACACATCTCTTATGGAATGTATTTTACACCACTTGCTATAAGGTTTGGATATAAGCGTGTTGAGTCTTTCTAAATATGTTCATGAAAAAATTATTGAAAACTTAATAAAAAAATAGTCAGTAAAAGTTCAAACCTCCTTAGTCGTTGAACCAATAATACTATTTCTATGTTGTTCATGTAATTGATGTTTTCCTCATTACGAGTAAATTTGTCCGTTGGATGAAAGTAATTATAATCAAACCAGTAGGAGTTATCAATTCCCTCAAACTATGTACATAGTTTATGCATCGCGAAAACAATATTATTTCGCAATTAATTGGCTCTCTATTTTATGTTTTTTTACAAGACATTTAAAAAAAATTCTTTTCAAATATTCATTTATTGTGGGGTTTTTTACGATTACTGCAAAACCACAAATTCTTAATGGATCAGTTTGGTTAAAAAATTATTCAAATGTGTTTTTCCAAATTCAAGTGATAGCAATATTCATCAAGAAATTCCGAAACACTAAATTAAATATGCATGGCCTTTCTCTTTTATTTTTTTTTTTGAAGATTATGAAGTATAAGAAGATGAAACACTTGTAAATCGTTGAAAAAGAAAACGGAAAAAAGTTTGCAATAAAATAAAATTTACAGATAAAATAATTTATCATACCTGTGACTGATTGAATGGACTGATGGAAACACTTTCTGATGGCATGTTTTTTAGTCGGATTGTCTTGATGACATATCCCAAGATCATAGCGATGTCTCTCGGTATCTACTGCTATAGTTTCCTGACTTCTATTTGGTCCTGGTGCCAATAGACAATCTATGCTAAACGCTTTAGCTTTAGCGCTCAGCATGCTTATAAATGGATAGCAATCCAACTGAAATTAAAACAGCAGCAAAATACGCATCCAACCCGATCTTAAGCGACTGAATCGTATATGGCCCTGTATATAGGATGCCCCAAGTTTAAGTGATGGTTTTCAAATGACCAGAAAAGGATTATCTGTTGCCCATGTTTACAAAGCGTTGATAAAAGCTGTGATTGTTTTAACAGATCACACCTGTGTGCGGAAGATGACCCACCGTCTGATAGAAGAACTCTACACGGGGAGTATTTCAACACTAGGGCAATCATATAAGGTACATACGAGTATGGTTGACTTCAATTGATGAACAAAAAATATAATAAACACTCTTAAAATTTTTACAGCAAACACTGGCTATTAATATACATGTAATTCTACTTCTGCGTTGAGTGAATATCTACTTACAAATGGATTATTTACCCTTTGAAATAAATATTTTACAGGAAAGTAATAACTCTAAATTTAAAAAAAAAGATCCATACTGAAACTCGATTCGGTAATTTTTCTACTGGGAATTTGATTAATTAATATATTTTTCGATTTAGCTATTTTATTTGTACATACGCGTATTTGCATTTTGGCATCGAAAAGTGTGTTACTAAGACTATAACGTATATCGTTTTATAGTTCATATTAGATATTCACTACCACTTTATTATGTATAACATAAGTAAAAAATAGTCTTCGAAAAAATAGTTCCCATAGAAAATAAGGAATAGTAAAGTAGACGATTTCTTGCCTGAATTAAATTACTTATTTTTTGGTAAGCTTAGGATTAATACAAGAAAATGTGTAACCTGGCAAAATGGTTAAATACTATGTGTATATTCGCCCTGTTTTTATTCTCCCATATTCCCCTTGTTGTTAGCGGACGAATTTAGACTGTGCGAATTCCAATGTTTCAAATTTTGTCTCTCATAAATCACAACTGTGTCTGGACAAATTTATTACTTTTGATTGCTAGAAGAGAAAAGGAAATTACACGAAGGGAAAACAACCCTTTATACAATATTTTATAGGAAACCTCTTCATTCACTACACGTACATGTACCTACACTTGAATTTAGTGTGAACAAATCCGAGGAAAAGTAATGTCTTTCATTGGTTTGATCATTCGCAAGTACATGATCACGTGAAAGATGTTAAATACAAACCTTATCCTATAAATGCAATTTTTTTAATAATGTTAATATTGTTCAATGGTTAATGCGGACCCAACGCTTGGTGATATTGAAAGTAAACCCGTGAACATACAAACGTGCTTATTTCAAGAGATTTTAGAATTTACCACGGTTGAATAATTTTTACATAATAAGTGTTAATCAAGTCAATAGAATTGATGAGATTGAAATAATATGCAGGAGAGGTGGAGCTGGCATTATCAGAATGGTACTAAAACTAGACTAGCATAAATAACAATGCCATGTATAGAAAATTATATGTATGCTACAAAGCTTGTGCTTTTGCATTTGTATATTTGTGCATTTATATATATTATTACTGTGGCTATTTACGTATGTTACAGATGTACAGTTACCTGTTTTAATTTCTAGCGCACAATGATAAAGTCACCAATAAACATTAATTCAGTTTTTCTTATCAAAATCAGTTTGTACTTGTATGCGTATGTGTGCCTGTCTTTTGATACTGGTCGAGTTTTGAAGCAACAATTGGTCAACTAAAACAACTGTATTGTGAGCTTGGAACAATTGAAATTGTATGTTATAAATACCACGCGTGTTTGTTGAATCATAGACGTGTTGTAGAGAGTCATGCTTTGCCACTCATTTACTGGATTGGAGGGTTTGTTTGACGTAAATATTGTCACATGTTTAATAATGCTATCCATATCTGGTAATGTACCCGGCTTGTTTAAGAGACCGTTAGTGTTACACATTTTAAATTTTAACTTTAAAGAAGTTCTATTTTTAAATAATACATATACAATATCAGAAATTAACCAGTTAGAATTTATTTCAGTGTCTGTAAGTAACAAAAAACGTCTGCTGTACAAATAACAGCAGAATCATTTGTCATATCTTTAAAAAAGTAACTTATTCGCATAGAAAATACTACCAATGACTTTTTTCATCTTATTTAATTTCATTTTACACCCCCACTGACCAGAGATGTCACATGTGGTCAAATTTGTCAGGTTGATTTTTCTAAAAAATTGTTGCATATTTATAGATTTTAATCCAAATAACAAAATATCAAAATTTCAGGAAAATTGAACAAAAGGGAAATGTTAGCTTCTCTGTTTTGTACTTTCTTAATAAAAAAGATATAACTAAAATCCCTTATGTCGGGAAATATAGATTAAACCAACTCTTTTGTTACCTAATAGAATATAAATGTACATGAATTTCAATATTACAACGTAAACCGTATTTTAATTCATATTGTATAATAGAAAAAAATGCGTATTTTTCAGCAATTCTCAATTCAAATAAAATAACATAAGAATCTGCCTGAATATTCATGTGAAGCATAAAGTAAGACTTAAATTCATTTTATCATGAATCCTTTTTTTAGATAATAATTCACGGAAACGTATAACAATTTATGAATTAAAAACAATCTCGTATATGATTCTGATAAACCAATATTTGTGTCTCAAATGTTGCACTTCAAAGCGGCATATCCGGAAAATAAAATGATAATAATACAAAATAAACAGTAATATATAATATTATTTTATTAATAAAAATCAACGGAAAAAACATGAAAAGAAACAATAACCAAAAGCAAACCAGAAAATCCACCAAACACCAAAAACAAAAATAAAACTAAATAAAAAGGGCTCAGAGCTTTACTTGCCAAAAGATGATAAACCCCTTGGGTTTTAAATGTACCAATGATAATGCAATGCACATCTTAGAAACAAAATGAAAATATGAATCAAATGAAACTGACCAAATTATTTTTTAAATTTGTAAATGGTTGCGGCTATGTTTATCTTTTTTTCATTTGTTGATGCATTATGAGTCAAAGTATATAATTATTCTAATGATAGATCTGAACAGTATTTAAAACAATGTAACGATGAAGAAAATATAGTTAAATTGTGAAGTATATAAATGGCTTTTATTTGTATAAAGTTGTCATTGACGTCTAGCAGTATAATACTTCCAACCCAATGAGAAAAAAACCCACTTACAATTAACATGTGTTATTTATAGATCTGAAATAAAATTGGGAAAATCCCATACAGTGCCTAATTATTAGAGTTTATTCTTTATGATATTTGTTTAATGTAATAATGTATAATGACAGGATATACGTTTGCTATATACTTTTAAAATATTTCAAACATTAAGACCGTTTATCAATTTTCTATATAATTTGCAAGCAATGTTGTTAATTACAATGCATTATCACAATTCACATTCATATACATTGTCATGCAGTAATATGGCACTCTGATATCTAGAAAGAAAGATTCTTTTATTCAATGTCTCATTGTGTCAAATTCAATTTTAAGCGCTGTCTGTATTTAATTTGACGATAATCCACACAGGAATCCAGAACAGCGCATTAAGCAGAGCTGAAAAATAAAGGCTTCGCTTAAATCATCCTTTTCTTTAACACATGTACAGGATTAACAATCTCCGATTAAATAGTGACTACAAGCTCTTGAGTCATTGGTTTATATTTGTAAGAAGTAAAGATTAATCTAGAACCTATTTAATTAATGAATGATTTAAGGAAAACAGATTTTTTTTCTAGTTTAGGATTAAAATGATGAATTTTATTTGGTATGGAGGATAGACTAATATAATGGAGCTTCCAATTTGTCATCACATTCTCCTAAAATATACCCATTATAAATTTATATGTTGAAACAAATGTCATAATTTTCGACGTCTAAATCAGATTGTAAGTTTAGAGAATAGCCTAAGAAATATTTGTGTAATAACATAAAAATATAACGCTTTTCACTGCCAATAAGCATTTATTATTTCCAATATACGAATTTGGTTATAAGATATTTAAGTTTCAAAAGGACTGAAATGAAACTTAACTTTATTAATGAAAACAAAAACGTAAGAGAAAGTCATGCAAAACTGTCCAAAACAAACATAGATGATGTATTGATATCAATTTTGGTGTTCAACGAGTATCAATATGCCATAAAATTTGCCCGCATGTTTTTATCATGGTTGTTGTAGTTCATGAGTAAAAGATGTTGCTAAAAAAGAACAAAGGGGTAAAAATGGAAACAAATCCCATTAAACCTTGACATATATGTAAGAAAAAAATAAAATAGTTTCTATTATTTTCTTTTTTAGTGCTCAAACTGCATTGTTTTTGGTATCGTTTTTAATCCATACTTGGGCCAATATTCAAAGTAGATCACAGCTAAAATTAGAACGACATCAGAAAAATTTTATTCAAAATTAAGACTTACATTGGAGAATTTATGATTTTAAGATCAATTCTATGTAAGAATCAGAATTCGGTGGCCACGCATAGTCACGGGTTTTCTTCATACTTGACAATTTGATAGACTTTGGTCAGCAAAAAAGCTTAACACCATTTGTTTGTTGCTATGGGGTCCCGTTGCCATGGTAACTGAGGGTAAAGATGTAAAAATGGCATTTTAATGCTTATTTGAGAACATATTGTGAGTAATGTACAGAACTTGTTCCCAGGGTAGAATATATTATTATAAATAGTTGTCATTTTTTGAAAAGAAAGAAAAAAATCATGGAGAAACGAATGTTTTTAGAGCGTTTCCATGGTTACGAAACAGAAAGTTTAAAATCTGTTTTATTCATCTAGTTTGAATAAATAGTGCAAATCTTGGATTTTTTGGTAAACACTTTTATGATTATGCAATTAAAAATTAGGAAAAATAAGGAAAATTATAATATTTTTAGGCATCTTTAAATGGATATTATTCACTTATAATGAATAAATATATAAAATCAAATGATGAGAAAAAATAAAGTATGTCCTTAACTTTGAAAACTTTGACACTTGAAAAAAATCTGAAATTTTCTAAAAATAACTGCCGTTGCCGTTGGACTTTTCAAAAAGTAGGAATTTAATTTTCCATAGCAACAACACTTCTCTGTCGCATAACAATGGTTTTTGTGGTGTATAATGAAAATTAAGATATATTTTTACAAGTTTCAACTAAAACAATTGCAAATAAATTGTAAAATCAGGAATGAAAGCATATCAAAATAATCTTCAATTTCTCAGTTTTTCTTAATTTTTGGCCTTGTTGCCATAGCAACGGATGTCATTTTCATGATAAAATATATATTGCATGGACATTAATATGGATGTAAAAATTAAACATTTTCCCATTTGGGCTTATTAAAAAACCGCAGAAAACTGATTTCAAAAATTTGTAACGGTTTCTATGGTAACATTTTTAAAGTATTGGTTCTCCATCAATTTTCTCATATAATAAAATAATTGAAAATAGGACAAAGCCTGTTTTATGTCTTTGATAGTTTACATTAGTGGGCAAATCCTTCTAATATGGCTTCAAAGTAGGTAAGTTTTGCTATTTTCCCATCTTTAGCCTCGATTACCATGGCAACGGTTACCCCCAGCAACCAACTTTCAGTGGTTTTTTGCGTTTTACAGCTAGGTGTGTCCATGTATGAAATATAAGGAAAATTGATGACTATGCGTGGCCAGACCCTTTTATAAATCATTGATTCTTACATAGAATTGATCTTAAACAGGTTTCAAAATAATTCAGATATATGCTTCTGGACGATTTTGCATGACGTTCTCTCAGGTGCTCACTTAAATGCAGACCTTACCTGTATATTGAGATGTTTCTACTCCTGTAATAGAAATGTGCAATGTTGTTCCGGACGATCTTTTGTCTTTATCTAAAAGATAAAAAGGTGGGAAAGAATCGAAAGAAAGATAAATACGTGTAGATAGATAGATAAAAGTTATGATAGAAGAACAATTCAAATGGTAAAAGATAATAAAAATGATAAATTGATGTGGAGTAACTTGCACTGATAATACGTAACAGATTTACGTGACCGGTTAGATAATATTTAATTTTCAAGGAATAAATCACTCTACATTAAAAAATTGATGGTTCCACAAAATAGCAAAACAGATATTACGAGAATCATCGCTTTCCCAAGCAATTTTGGTAGTTTTAACACTTCAAGCGTATTACAAATCAATCAAAACATATAAGCTTTTCAATTTTTTCATTTATTTGTTGAGAAATTCAACATATGTTCATGAGTCCTGCTACTAACTTGCATCAAATAAAATATATATATTACCAAATATTCTACACCACGAACTAATTGTAAATTAAAAATAAAAAAATATCCCCCCCCCTCCCCCCAACAAACAATAAATTCAAGCAAAATATGTATATTAACAGCAAAGTGTTTCAAACGGTATTTATCTTATTTAATTATTTTTGTGTTGTGGTAAACTGTGAAAAAAAATATGTCGGTACACTTTAAAATGTAGAAATAAATCCTAATTTTGTAAAGTTGAGAAAACAGAGAAAACACGACATTTAATATAAAATTTAAGTTTAATGCAGAGACATACTGAACATAAAATTGTTATTTACCAGCGTTGCCAATGTTTCCTGACGCCCTGGTTGTTCTTGGCTGTGGCGTTGAAGTAACTAAAAAAACACATCTTATTCTTAGTCATATGCCCAAATTTGTAATGTTGAATCGATCAATGGTACCCCACATTGGTCTTTATTATACAATACTCAGTATTACAGGGGAATTGGGATGGTGGTTGGCATCTAGCACACAAAACGAAACGATTGGTATTTGATAAAATACATGAGCAAAATTACTTTTCTATCACCCCATGATTCACTTGCAAGGCAATGAATCTGTCTCTTTTCTAAATCTTTCATAAAGTCTAAACCCGGATTACGACCTTTCGTCACTATATATACGATTATCATAAAACTCATCTTGTGCGTCTTTTCGGAAATTATCGCTCACTATTTTTGGATAATTTGACCTTCAACACAAAAGTGGCCCTTAATCACTCCCAAAAAGTAACACCTTTGATATCACGTTATGAGAAGGACCCGATATTTGCATTCATATTTATTTTACATTATCGTAAAAAGTGAATGTGTCGTGAATTTGGCTAACTTTCCCCCAAAATATTTTACTCACCAGCATTTCCGGGTCGTTGGGTGGTCTCTGGGTTCTTGGTTGTTGTTGTCTGCGGTTTTGAAGTAGCTTAAACATTTACATAATACATCATATAAGTATACTTGTGTATGCGTTCTCAATTTTCCATCTGTTAAACTGCAAACAACTATATTAGAAATTTCATTTTAATTAAAGTGTCTAAGTGATATTAAAAATACGATAAATTACTGAAATAAATAAAATTTAAAATCTCTCAATGTTTTTTTTATCGACAGTAGGCTATAAAAATGAAAAGCCTAAAGGACCCAATTAATTTTTTTCATGAATATTTGAATCATTTTGTTTGTCTTTCTGCCTATCATGTGCATGTAAGAGAGAAAAAAGAGTAGCGGAAGATAAATGAAGAGAGAGAGAGAATAAATTGAAAGTAAAAAATAATAAAAGTAAAAAAATAATAAAAGTTAATTACTAGCGATAATGAAAGATATCACTTTCTCTCCTCAAAATATTTGATTTATTCTTATTAATCTCTCTCTCTCTCTCTCTCTCTCTCTCTCTCTCTCTCTCTCTCTCTCTCTCTCTCTGTCTAATTTTTTAAGTCCCAAGTAAGAAATTTATATGCACGATTAAGATCCCTTAATGTATGACAACCGCACTTACCAAGAAAGATTGAAATTTGACAACTTTATTTAAGTATTTATTTTTAAAACAAATCTGAACGACCCGATACATTTTGCTCTATGAAATCAAATGGTGCTATAATGCTATAAATGATGAATTTCATAGGAAACAAAAAATACTGAAAAAAGAAAAGGATGAAATTAATAGAGATTATATCCTTTCAAAACAGCACAGTTGACAACAGTATTGTACAGTGATGGAAAGTGTCTAGTAAAATACATGGCAGTGATGCACAGTTGAAGTCAGTACAGTGATGTACAGTGGACGTCAGTTAGACCGTACAGTGATGTACAGTGGACGTTGGTGTACAGAAGTGTACCATTGAAAGCAGTAGGGACGTACAGAGGCGTACAGTCGAAGTGAAAAGGACCGTCACCGTAAAATGATGCAAAGTGGAGGTCAGTGCTGGTCGTGGTTACGGACGGTAACAGTTTCATAAAGTTCAGGTTAAAAAGGTAACGTAACACAATATTATGAGACAAAGGCCGTTGTACTAAGCCTTTTTAAAAATGCATACCTTGAAATAGTCGGAAAAGAATTAGATTGTTGCAAGGATGATGATAGAGAAAAGTTGGAACGTGACAGTAATACTTATTAGGATAGCCCCTATCATATCCAAAGATATCATGTGTATATTTAATAGGAGTGCTGGGTACTTTTGTTTTAGGAGTGATAAACGTTAATTTCCTGCTACTTTTTGACTCACTGGATGAACTTAAAAGTTTTGAAACCTTATTGCACATCTATAGGACAGCCCCCATCATATCACAAGAGATGACGTAGCTACTGCATAGGTTCTAAGAGAAGTTCTGGGAACCATACGTTTTTTGCAAAAAAAAAAATTATTTTGTGTTGCCCAGCGACCCCGTGATAAAATTCTGAAACCTGAGTTCACATCATTCATATTCTAATAGATCATTTGGCTTTTAAAAAAATGTTAATGTTTTTTTAATAATTTTTTTGTAAAAAAAATAACCCGTCAATTTTCACCCCACCGAAACCTTCTTGCACATCTATGAGACACTCCAAAACATATTCCAAGAGATGAAAATGCGAGATGAGTTCAAGGAGCCAGTCTTTTGGTGTAAAAAAAGTCATTTTCTTATTTTCGGACACCCAATACTACTAGAGAGTTTACAAAACAACATGACATTTTGATGGTTTATAAGATACAAGAGCAGTTTGAGAAAGTAAAACCTCATTCACAACTGGCCGTCATGTGCTACGGGTTTTGCCATTCGTGGCTCCAGTGGCTGATCGTAGCGTGAAAAATCGTATTTAAGTGATTGCGAGTGCAACGTTCGACGAAAGGGCGACTCGGCACGTGCGATGCCCGTAGAAACCGTACTTCCGTCTTACAATTGCCGTTCCCCAGACGTAAGTTTGGCTTACGAACGGCAGTAGTAACATTCGCGTCGTAGGTCACCTGCAAGTTAATCATACCGACGTCTGTCTTTGGCCATCGACAGCTGCACGGACACTTATTAGTTTTCACGTTAAATAAAGAACATTTTCTCTAGTGATGTACTGATGAAAGCAAGTAAATAGAACTCGTAGAAAAAGAAGTCTATTATTCTGTAAATTCTTCTTTCTTTGGTAATTAGACTAGCTAAACTGGTCGCCACAAATGAAAAATGTTTTGAAAACATAATTCATCTTTCGTATCTAATACCATAAAAATTGAAAACATCTCTGAAATCTGGAAGAAAGTTTGTGCAAAAATCTTATTTCAGCGAATTAATTATCAATTGACAATTTTTCTGGCCAATGTAATATCTTTAAATGATGTAACAATTTTGTTAACTATTTTTTGAACTTTACAATATATTCGAAAAAAAGCTTTGAAGAACTTTCAGTTGAAATAATTAAAAGTGATAAAATGATATTATTAATAGGATGACATCATTTACACTTCATACATCTTAAAATTCATAGTCTACAAGAGTTTTTTTCCGGAACTCTGATTTTAATACAATTATGAAAATATTTTTAGAAACTTTTAAATATCATATGAAATGATAATCAATCTTTTCAAAATGGGGAGAGTACTCTGTTTACAAACAAAACTTACTGTACTCTCGAAAACAACAACTTCCACCAGTAGAATGTGTTGCAGTTTTTGTGTAGGATAATCTTTCTTCTCCTTACTTCAAAAATGATAATGATTCTATCTTAGCACACTTACAAGTCGAAGTGATTTGGAAATCTTATGCCTTTTCTTTACTTCTACTAATCCTAATATCTACTTCAATATTCTGTTCCATTTGTCTTTTTCTTCTTCTTTGCCTTCCATTATTTTTGGTCAAAAAGAACGTATTCGTTTGTTTGATTTTGGTTTTTAGGAGGGCGTTAAATACTAGAATCTTTTATTTGATTTTGAAGGATGTTAAAACTGTTGATTCTCTTATCGTGATAGGAATGTTTTCCATAATGATTTTTAAAAATTTTGGTTATGGGCGATTCGCATATAAACCACTTTTTTAACAACTCTTCTGAGAATAAATAAAAAAGAAAGTTCATTTTACACGTACTAAGGAGGCACGATTTTAAACATTTCTTATGTCTTTGTCGTTTGTTTCTGTTGTCTCGGAGTGCGTAAACCAACACAAACATACCCATTCCCCACAATTTGTTTACATAATAAAATAAAAAGTACCTGCGACAACACGTGATAATGAATATTTCAGTCTGGAGCGCCGGTGGAATGAAAAAATGAATAAATTGAAAATAACTCTATATACTTTAAAATGCGTTTGAATTGAATTGTATAATTTGCATAAAATTTATAACTTATATAGCTTGATAAAAAGCACAAACACTTCTTTTTTAAAAGAATCATTCAATAAATCCCCATACAACTTCAATAGAATAAGATTTATCGTATTTAATATAAACATACATACATGTACATGTATCGCTGTAGGACCATGTTACTGTGTCGTTTATCTCAGGGGGGTTCTTTTGTGTCGACGTCGGGTTTAAAATTCCTTCCATATAACATCTGTATTCTGTGAAATCAGTAAAGCATTGCACTTTTTTGATGAATAGTCTTAGTTCCCCATCTTCGAGGCTCCCGTTGGCAGTAGTTCTGTTTTTTAAAGCTTCATCTTTCCACACTTTGCCTTTTGGATTTATCGAGATCACTGTTTCAAACGTCTTATTCTTTTTTCTATGTAGCTGTATTAAATGTGTTTTAGCGAGTTGATCAGAGTTTATGATTGAACAAGTGATGGCCAGACCATCTTTGTCAGTAACATTGATCGTAATGTACTTCTGGGCAGTTGAAGCTGAAATTTTCCAACACAATGGTATGAGAAGGCAGTAGCCAAGACATGTAAATGTGTTTATTACAAATAATGTTTATACTCCAATTAATTAGACATGACTACTTTTTATACCTTACGAGATAAATATTAGATATATAAATACATCTATTACTTAAGACTTTGATTTTCACTAGTCCGATCAGTGTTAATATCTTTTATTTCTTGTTTTGAAAGTTTTATGGTATCGTTCATTAAAAACACTATTTCAACGCATAAATATTAAAGATTGTTAAATCAATACCATATCTTAAAATACAGTATAGCACGGTCACAGCGAACACGCTTATAATGAATTGACGCTTACAGCTGAACTATTTTCATTCCCTGTTACTTTATTACAAGTTGAAAACTTGACGGATACACGCTTATTACGACGCAAAATCTCCCGTCCCTGACACTTTGTTTTAAACGTGTTTTACTATTGACGCAAAAATAAAATCTGAAAATAATATGTACCATCATGCACTTATCTAAAAAATGTGAGCTATCGTCTTATTAAGGTTAAATAAGAATGAAATCCCAGTACAAAAAACTTATGAAACAGGTACGGTGCTATTAAAAAAAAATGATGTTACTGTCCCTATCAATAAGTTTTCCAGATGCAACCGTATGTTTTTCAATAAATGTTTCTGCATGGTTGACTTTCTGTGAATATGATTTTAGCAAATCTCATAAGCAAAAAAAAACAAAAAAAAACAAAAAAAAAAACAAAACAAATGGACATATAACTTGTCACCCAGAAAGTACATTCAAACTAAAATTACCGTGTGTTAACCTACATTTAGTGTTAATAACGGAATCTGAGTGAATCCTATTTAATAAACGGTCTCAATTATGCGTTTGAAATTACAATTTACTTACATAGTGGAAGTATATTCCATAATACAGTCCACAGCCAAACAAACTTCATATTTGCATTCCTAAATATTTTTGTGAAATGAAATTCTTGCTCACTGTAGTAATAAAGGAAGTATATTATATAACGTTACGCTTAAAACTTGAACAAACCCCATAAAAAGCAATGATAAGATAGTAGAAAATATCCTATGCCTGACGTCAGGTAACACCTGAGTTTGGAAAACCCATATAAAGGTTTCATACATATGTTTTGAAAATTTTGCAAATAAAAAAAGAAACTTTAAATGTCATTGTTTGCAATTCCGTCTGATAATTACTGACATTCTATGCAAATAATAATATTGTCAAGCATAGCTCAGCTACGATTTAGTCCATGTTTTGCACTGATAATCATAAATGCAATGTTCCATTTGAGTTTTGCCACAAAGCTCGAGGCAACTGAGGATAAGGTTTAAGCTGACAATTTTAATCGAATCAATCTATTCTAAAATAGTGTGCTTTTGTTTGACATTGAGTAACACTAAGTTATTGACTTGTGACGAAAAAGGCGACATAAATTCAAATAAAGGAAATACACATCTCTGCAAAAAATTTATCAAACTCTCAAAATAACAAAACCAATAGTTCTTTGAAAAAAAAAACTTCCTCCTTGTTTCCTTTGCATGACCTACATGTAAAACGATTAAAAATGCTTTAATTAATATTTGAAACGTGGAAAGAAACGCGAAAACAGACCATTTAATGCTTGGGGTTATGTCATTGTTTAACGTTTGTTTGGAATCCCCCCCCCCTTGCAAATTCCAATGCTTACTGTGGTTTCATTAATATTCAAGGGTGTCAATTTTTGTGGATAAAGTTAATAACACAGTTTCAAAGATATGTAAGTTCATTGTCAATGACACTATCAATACTTATTGATACTAGAAATTGCACTTGAATGAACATTTAATTTCGTGGATCAACTAAATAACGAAATCCACGAAAATTGGTATTCCACGAATATTAGTGAAGCCAAAGTATATACACAGTAAATATTTCTGATTGACAGTAGCTTGTTAAATGTTATCATTTTTTTATTTTGCAAAATATGCAAATAAGATATCTTTAACAAACATATTAAAGTCATGAAAGAACGCACGGCCGTTATAGCTAATTACATAAAACTCAAAGTCGTATTCTTCATGACTAACAAATGAAGACCATAAACTGGTTGGGTGGAGAGGGGTTGATCATGTCCTCAAGCACCTGTGTACTCTGAGACATAAGTGATACAATATGTGTAGATACCACCTTGTCCATTATAACCATTTGTTTAATTAAGGTCTTCCGTTTTCCAAAGGAAGACCTTATTGTTTTCGTTCAGTTTCTTTTTCCCTATTATTATTTTTTTTTCTTACAAAATTTGTGCACGTGATTTCTCCAAAATGGCTCGGCTGATTTTCCTGAAACTTTCAGATCTAATAGATATTGATCTGAACTTAATATACATTTGTTTTTATTTTGATGAAGTCATTTTCGTTTCAGAGATATTGACGTTTTGGCCATTTTTAGAGGGTCAGCTTGTCCATCGAACTCCTCCTAAACGATAAAAGATATCAAATTCAAATTTTCAGGAAATGTAGATAAAAGATTGTTATTTTGTATAAAGGAAATCATTTATGTCTGGCACAAAAGGCGCCGAAGCTCGCCTGGACCCGAAAATTGCGACATAAAAAATGTAGTGATTTTTTTCTTGGTTTTCATTATGTATCTCTTTTCTCGAAAATATTTTGTTAAGACACGTAGAGCAATTAAAATTTATTTTTAAAAGACCTTTCATTTGACATCAAGAAAAAGGGGCTGGTCCCTCAAATTAGGGGTCAAAAGGTTTCTCTAGTATTTCTTACATAGCACGTTACTAAGAAATATTTTGTAATATGTTTAACAAGCAAAAATGTTCATCTAACAGTTATTCAACTATACATTGTATAAAAAAATGTCATGTCTTACGTAATTAGGAATTTAAAGGGGCCAGAAGCTTAAAATACCGGTCACATATAGCCTATCAAAAAGGACACATATTTTGGAAAGCAATATAGAATAAAAGATGCTTAAAATGCTTATCTAAACAATATTCAACCATCAAAAAATCGTTTTGTGGCCCCAATAAGGAGATAAGGGATCGGCCCCTAATTT
Source organism: Magallana angulata (assembly GCF_025612915.1). Classification (NCBI taxonomy): domain Eukaryota; kingdom Metazoa; phylum Mollusca; class Bivalvia; order Ostreida; family Ostreidae; genus Magallana; species Magallana angulata. The sequence goes on along the minus strand of NC_069115.1, from coordinate 50,644,193 downwards.
TTTTTCCAGATAGCTAAAGAACGGTAACGAATTTCTAAACAGTTGTTGAAAAAAATAAGTTTAATTTTAAGAAGAGCTTTCAATTGACATCAAGAAAGAGGGACTGGCCCTTCAAATTAGGGGCTAAAAGGTCACTGAAATCATTTAATAATTATCCATAGCACTTTACTCAGAAATATATTGTAGTATGTTTAAGAAGCAAAAATGTTTATCTTATAGGTATTTAACTATACATTATAAAAAAATTCATGCGTTACGTAATTAAGGGTTTGAAGGGGCCAGAAGTCCAAAATATCGATCACTTATATCCCAAAAAGGACAAATATTTTGAAAAGCAATATAGAATTAAAGATACTTTGAATGCTTATCTAAACAATATTCAACCATCAAAATTTCGTTCCGTGGTCCCAATTAGGAGATAAGGGTTCGACCCCTAAAACGTTCTTTTTCAGATAGCGAAAGAACAGTAACGAATTTCTAAACACTTGTTGAACAAAATATGTTTGATATCAAAAGACCTTTAATTTGACATTTAGAAAAAGGGGCTGGTCCCTCCATTTAGGGGCCAAAAGCGCTCTGAAGTCTTTCATCCATAGCACTTTACTTAGAAATATTTTGTAATATGTTTAGAAGCAAACATGTTAATCTTCCAGTTATGCATCCATTTATGATAAAAGTTTTCTAATATGTTACGTAATTTGGGATTTTTAAGGGGTAGAACTCTTTTGATAATAACTTTAAATTGTGAAATATTTTGTAATACATAGAAACAAATATGTTCATCGAAAATTTATAAACTTATAAATGACAATTGTTTACTCCTTTGTTACGTAATTAGGGATTTTAAGGGGCAAGAAGTCAGAAATTTCGATCTTAAATATCTCAAAATGGAGACAAATTTTGAAAAGTAAAATTGAACAAAACATGCTTTAAAATAATCTGCTTAACAATATGCAATCATCATTTGTTTTGTTAACCGGTCCCTAAAGGAGTTACAGGGTTGGCCCCTAAAATTATCTTTTCCAGATATCTCGAGAACGGTATATAATTTCTAAACACTTGTTGAACAAAATGTGTTTGACATGAAATGACTTTCTTTTGACATCAAGAAAAAGGGGCTGCCCCATAAAATTCAAGATCCAAAGGGGTATATAATCCTTCATCCATCGCGCCTTAGATCCCCCCTCCGCACTTCTTGATATGTTTTCTTAAATGAAGATCAAAGGCAATTCCATTTCCTCTTCTGAAATTCGGACGGAAGACCTCCTCGTTGCTCGCAAAGAGATCGTGTCTAGTTTATTCTCTAATTGAAGTATAGGATAGGCATTTTAAAATTGCCTCAAGTTAAACATCTTTAATGTTAAAGTCCATGTAAACCATGGAACGGTAATTTTACACTTCTATATTTTTTACTCCCTAATATTTTACACACTAAATGCTATTAGATAAACTTCGTATTTCAAGAGAAGAAACTAAAGGTGGAATGTTATAACTAAATGTTATTTTAAGGATTGCTAGCGTACATATCATTAATGAAACATTATATCAATATTCAAAGAAGGCCTTATGGTATTGATTATCTTCTACGAATCTGTTTTAATACTACAGAGTTTAGAATTTATTGTGAATAGAATCTAATAAATCATGTCCAGTAATGTCAATACGACATACGATTTACCGCATTCTCCTTAAAAACCCATGAAAATTCGTATAAAAAGGTACGAGCAGATAACTTTCTTTTAACAACGGAATCATGTTTCAAAAAAGATATTTTTATAATACAAAAAAAGACATTTTTGGGTGTAGCATTTCAGCTTACGACTTATTAATTCAATCCCACGACTTACTGACGAAAGCGGTAAACAATACATGTACATTGTAGGTAAACGTCAAGGAGGACGTATAAAACAAATTTTAAAGCATACTGTCACTGAATCCCTCTCAGTAAATTTTCTCAATTTCTAGCTGATGACTTTCAAAAGCCTCTCACCGATGATTTGTGTCTGAATAAGTAAAATGATACAAAAGTTTCACAAGAATGCGTCAACTGAAACATTAAACATCGAAAAATTTTCCTTATGTAGTTAAATGTGGCAGAAAAGGAATCACCGACGCTGAAGATAAACATGATACACTTGGTTTGTCTGTTTGAAAGTAAAGTATATATAGCTTGAAATTACATACATACCTTCAATTAAACAACAGACAAATAGATTTTTTTCTTTACAGGGAAACTTAACAATAAAAAATTTCCCTGTAAAGAAAAAAATGAAATGGCACCCTATTATTAAATAGAATCCAGGGGCCCGTTTCACAAAGCATACTTAGGACTAAGTTATATCTTAGGAAAGAACTTTTTCCTAAGTTCATTACTTATCCGTTTCACTATTCCAGTCTTATCTTATGAAATTCCTTAGTTATGTCTTAACTTTAAGACAGGTAAATCGGTGTCTTAGGAACAAACTTAACATGGCGACTATTTATTTTATAATGAAATGAATTACATGCACATTAAAGTTGAACAAAAATACAAGACAAATCGAATCATTAGGACTTGTTCACTTTACTTCTTAACTGAAAACTTTAGAACTATCAAAATAAACATATATTTCTTCAATTAATTTCTTTCGTGTAGACTTTTAATTTTAACATTTTTTTAAGATTATCTGGTCACACGCGCAGATGGGTAGCGGGTATTGTTATACATTGTAGCTAGTGCGCTGATGATAATGAAATTGTTCATGCCCGAGAATCACTGATATCTTAAGTAGTTCGATAAAAATGGGAATAAATACTGAATAAAACTCAATTACATAATGACTGGATGATTTGTCCTATCCCTCCACCAAATAAGCTTTTCTTTTACGAAAGAAATTTTAGGTGTTTTCTTTGCGGTGGGATGAGGGGTTGTTTATTTCAGTTTTTTGGGAGGGGTTGGAGTGACCGGCAAGTGGTTTAGGTATGTCGATGCTAAATCATCCCTAGGATTGCTGTTTCATTAAGAAATTGTTGCCTTTTATCATCGCTTCCCAAATCAGTCAAGATGCATTTATTTGCAATGTTTCCTTTTGTTAAAAAACCCTTTTCTTATATCAACCATTACAAGAAAACACGCGTTACATTAAACTTAGTTTAAAAGTTCCACATCTTTCCATTCTAAATCCTACTTGTCACTGTATGTGAGTATTGTATTCCATTTTGAAATATACCGTAAGACATAGTAAAGTCATAATATCTGGATATCTCAACGGGTATTTGTAATTTAGGATTAAGCATATCTGTATTTGTTAACGCGGACTATTTACAATGGACAAACTGGACAAAATATGCACTCGGTCATTTATAAATAATTTAATTCTGGTTGTAACGCGGCATTTGATTGGATAGAAAAATTTAGTTAAATTTGTATAACCTGGTTTGCACGTCACAAGACACGTCACAATGCACCAACCTACTAATTCACTTGACGTTACGTTTGAATTTTGAACAGATTTATATCATTTTTAAAAGTAAAACGGACTCAATTTGTACAGCAAATTCCAGAAAATTAAATTATAAGGAATGAACTCAATATCTACCCAAGTTATACTCGTATAACCTGGGTTGGAGCAATTTACGCTTTTTTATAATCCGCTTCGCGGATTATAAAGCGTAAATTGCCCCAACCCAGGTTATACGAGTATAACTTGGGTAGACATTGAGTTCATTTCTTAACTACTCGTGTATGCACGTGAAGGTAAAATATTATACAAAATTTCAGGACATGCACATTGGCACTACACTATTTGCACTCTATTTACACGTTTTAACTTTTTTTCTAATTTGTTTCTAGGTGAATAAGGGAATGTGGTTTTACGTTTTCTTAGAAAGTTTACACCCGTGCCATATTGAAAAGAATTTACATGATCGATAAAAGTTAGGAATTAACGAATTGATTTAAAAGTGGCTTACAATGTATCTTAAGATAAGATTTAGTCAACTGCGTTACACTAAGAAAGTTTTGTGAAACAGCTATGACAAATCTTAGGAACTTCCTAAGTTATAACTTAGGCATATCTTAAGTTCTATCTTAGGAAACATCTTAGGAAATCTTTGTGAAACGGGCCCAGCACTGGACCCGGACATATATTCTTGTCTTGCATATTAAGCGTAATGAAAAGAAAAAAACTCAACATGTTAGTTTTTTCAATGTTTTATTCCTTGTAACATTCCACTGACAATCTCTGCAATTATCTATATCAGTTGTCACACATGGTTCAATGAACTCGGCAATTTTATGTTTGCTATGTGATCTGATGGGTGTAATATGACAATCTAAATTCAAAACATTGCGGGTATGCGACGCGGAGTGACTTTGGTCTTGTTCCCCCATTTACCAGAGTAAAATTATTTCTGCAACAATCGGGCATTAATGCGGCAAATGTTACAAGAAACCAGGGGCCCGTTTCACAAAACAATCTTATGACTAAGATCTGTCTTAAGACCAAACTTTGTCATAAGTTTTCATCACTGCTGTTTCACAAAACTGTCATATCTTATGATTATCATAAGATCCGTCTTAATCTTAAGACAACCATATACATGTCATAAGTTCAAATTTAACATTGCGGCGGCCTTTGTTTTGATTCAAAACAGAAGACAATTAAGAAGAGAACGGGTGTTTAGAGATAGAAATAACCCCTTAAGCTATATGGACGACGTAGATATCATAGATAAGTTTCGACTACCGCGTTTTCTGATACTAGATTTATGTGGGGAGCTCAGGGTCCATCTGGAACACCTGACCGGTAGGTCCCATGCCATACCCCCATCCCTGCAAGTCATTGTGGCACTCAGATTTTATGCCAGTGGGAACTTCCAGACTGTTAACGGGGATGTCCATGGTATAAGCAAAGCTAGTGTGTCAAGAATTGTAAATACTGTAACATCAGCACTTGTAACTTTAAGCCCAAATTATGTAAGATTTCCACGCGATGACAGAAGCATAAATGACACCATACTGGGCTTTTCCCGCATATCCAATTTCCCTTATGTCATTGGTGCCATAGATGGAACTCGCATTCCTATTAAAGCTCCAAAAGATGACGAACATCTCTTTGTCAACCGAAACATTTTTCACTCTATAAACGTTATGGCAGTTTGTGATGCAAGTTTGAAATTCACCAACTTAGTTGCTAGATGGCCTGGTTCATCACAGGATGCTTTTGTGTGGACAAAGTCTACGCTATGTGATTTATTTGAGAGAGGTGGCATAAATAGAGGGTTGTTACTTGGAGACAGTGCATACCCCTTGAAAAAATATTTGTTGACCTCTGTCATGAACCCAAGTAACCCCATGAAGAAGCTTTAAGCGTATAACGAGGCCCATGCCAGGACGAGAAATACAATTGAAAGAAGTTTTGGGGTCCTAAAGATGCGTTTTCGTTGCATCGACTATTCCGGGGGAACACTTCTCTTTCATCCGTCAAGAGTATGCCGAATCATTAGAGCTTGTGCGGTTTTACATAATATGTGTATTGATAACCATGTACCTGCACCACGCCCACAGAACCCCCGGGGAAATCGATTTATTCCGCCAGACAACTGTGACCGCGTAGTTTTTACGGTGCTAGAGAATTCGTCTGGAGCTGTATATCCGTCGTGTGCAGTACGAACGGGGTGAGGGAATGTTGGCGTCGAAGGTATAAGTAGTATAAGGTTGAGGCGCGCTGTGGGCCGTAAGGTAAAAACGAAGGGTAGGTTTGCCGTATTCCCGAAGGTCCACCAGTATACAGTTCCAGAGAAATAAACAGGCAATTGATGCAGGATTCCGAATTTATTGGACGCGAATCAACGATGGCAACATTATAACAATTTAACAGACAGACATGTTACAAACAAGTCGGATATGGCCAGTAGTGGCCTCCGGACTCAAGACTCGGACGTGAGTCGGACGTGGCCGAGGCTGGCCGCCGTATTCCAGACTGCCGATTGACAATTGTACATAATTATTTATAAGAATCTGAACAATGAGGATAAATTGACAGGTGATGACATAAGTAAGCTGAGTGAAAGGTTCACAGATATAAAATAATTAAATAAACTCAATGAGTCTTTGATGTCCAAGACATGTAAAACTGATAATTGTACATTGTTGTTTTAAGAGATTAACAGTCCTTGAGACGTGGCACCCTGTCTCTTTGAAATCACATGTAGAGTCCGAAAAGTGTCAATAACTAAATAAATAAGTAACTTTGTAAGAAATAAACTGTGAGAAAATATTACGGAACAGATGTTGAATTTTAAAAGTAAAGTCCAAAATAAAGTTATAATTGAACAGTGAATTTTGCACGGTGATACAACTATGTGTATCAAGGCACAAATAACGATGGGGTGGAGGTTCGTCGAAGACTTATCCATACTCGTTTTTATGGCCTTAGATCGGAGAAAGAATTCGTGTAATTTCAGTGAATTTTTTCCTAAAACCATGAAGATATAACTGTGTATGATTCCTTATTCCGCTTTAAAATTGAACCTGTAACAAACAAGTTTGTTCACTTATTGGACTAATTGGTTTGAAATGTGTATTCATGTATATTTCTTATTCTTATTAAGGGATGCTTAATGAACAAGATATAAAATGAATCAAACACATATATTCAATTTATTACTCATTTTCAGTCAAAGGCACATTGAGGGTGGCATTATTTACTATTCCGAGTTGACACAGGTGAAGCGAGTGCTGCTCACGCTGTATCTGAAGCTGTTGCTCAGCAACCGCAAGACGCCGGTCCTCAATCTTGAGACGCTTCTCCTCGGTGTCAAGTCTTCTTTCCTCTATCTCAAGTCTTCTTTTCTCAATACTCAGCCTTTCCTCTTCTGCTGTCACAAGTCTCGTCATGAGGTCATCCCTTTGCTGCGATTCACTAGTACTAACGGTTCTGTTTGTGCCCTTTCTGCTTAAACGCGAGTTTTCAACGGTAGGTTGGCATTCTGTAAAAAAAATTTTTTAAATAAATCTTTCTATATACGATGCAAAACAATGTAAATATTAATTTAACTTGTTTAAGTATTTAGAATATAAAATTATAGTAGATATTCCACGTAAAAGATGCGTGTTTAAAGATAACTTAGTGCACAAAAAAGTCATGTAATTACATTTTGTACCTATTGAGGCATGTGTCATGTTGCTTGGAGGTGCTAATAATGCATCCGTGGTCGTAGAAGAGTCTAGGACATCAATGCCACCTTCAACTCCGGATATGGAAGTTTCTCCGATAATTCCCTCTATCTTCTCGTCTATGGGTCGTAGTGTAGCATCTGATGGCAAACACCCCCCTCCAGTCTTTCTCTGCTCTCTCCTATTCAAGCCTAGCTTTTTCCTACTTTCACTGCTCAAGCAAATCCACTTCTTCATTTCTTCCCCCGTCCCGACGTACCCTGTTGTATTCACTGCATTCACTTTTAATGCCACTTCTTTCCATGCATCTCGCTTTAAAGGGACTTGGACACGATTTGTGATCAGAATTTTTATTTTTATTATTTTTGTATAAATTGGTTAACTGGTGCATTTTAAATGATTGACCAAAATATTGAATGTTAAAGTCAAGTTACGAGCGAGATACAGAGGTAAGAATTGGTTGTAATGTAAACAAAGCTCGAGTCTTATAGTTGTTTACAAAAAATGTAATGTAGAGAATTACCATTTCTTAGACAAAATGACATGTAAAAACAATTTAAACTAATTCAGTATCTTCGTAAATACTATTATCAACAAAGAAAGATACATTTGATTGAAACTTACACCAATAAAACACATATGTAAAAATGACAATATTCGAGCTTTGTTTACATAACAAAGAATTACGAACTCTGTAACTTGCTTATAACTTGATATTTGAATTTCAAATTTTGACATAGCATTATAAACTTCTATTTTCATCAGCATAAACATTTAAAATGGAAAAATAAAATTTGAAAATTTTAAGTCAAATCGTGTCCAAGTCCCTTTAAAGCATTTGAGACAGTGGAGTTTTGTTTTGAAAAAAGAATATCTTTCTTACTTTCAACTTCATCTGTTAAAACAGATATTTCTGCAGCCGAAAAATTTGGACACCTTTTTGCCATCCCCGAGCTCACTTAATGTCGTTTTTCTGACCGCACGGACTTTCGATTTCCTACCTGCTTACTGGTCACAACTGAGTGCATTCAAACATATCATGCTTTGTTTTTTTTTCTTGAATAGAATCAAAGGCAGGGGCGGATCACATTACTTGTAATGATATGATTACAATATATTTTATATCTCTTATTTTCTGTTAAAATTTTATATTTTAATATTTTTTTTTCAAAATTGTATTCCATGTGCGTACATTGTATACTGGTATAGCAAGACAACAATTCCCTTACTTCAACCCCCCCCCCCCCCACTATTGTCTTATGAATACATCAATAAATGCAATTAAGTATATTTAAAAACTTAAGGTAAAACATACGAAAATTGTTTAGATAAGTTGAATATGTTTTAAAAATCAAAATAATAATAGATAAATAATGAAATGAAAATAATCCCAGTGTGAGAGCATCTTTTTAACGTATCGCATTAAAAGTTGTATATGTTTAAAAAGTATATACAAGTATAAACATATCTTAAGATTTATAACACTTAAGATTGTTTTGTGAAATGCAAGTGATAGATCTTATGATTGTCATAAGTCACATCTTATGACAATCTTAAGATCTTTTTTATGACAAATCTTATGACACTTTTGTGAAACCCAGCCCTGAATATTGGAGCTAGTGAAATATTGCCGCTGCCAGAACTTCTGGTAACATTCTGGCAATACTGCTTGAGTTTTGCCGCTAGCAGCAATAACTTCTGGCAACATTCTGGCAATACCATTAGAGTTATATTTCTGTAAAAAAAAAACTATAATAAAATATTGCCACTGGCTGCATCTGTCCATTGATGGATTGTAATAGGTGTTTTATGTGAAGCCGCTTGTTGTAGCTCAATTTTCCCCGCTTGTACCACAATTGAAAGGGGTTCATCTCCTGAGGTCGGCAATAAATTTTTTAAGTCAACAAATTCATTGTTCCAAATTTTAAGTTTCAGTTTGGAGGAAACTGATGCTCCTAGAGGCACACAATCTGATAAGTGAATTTGAGGGCTACTAAAGCATGCAAAACTACTACCAGTACTCTGAGATAAATTGCCTGCGGGCTCACCTGTGAACACATTATCCAGTAATGTTCCCAGTGCAGAGGCAGGAATTGTGGCAGCCGCAGAGGCAGGAATTGTGGCAGCGGCTGGTATAGCTTCCCCAACTACTGGTGCAGTATCCTCAACAGAATTCACCATTGGAGGTTGCCCAACCTTTTCACCGATGTTTTGTTTCTCACTAGCAGCTTTTTGTTGGTTTACCATTTCTTTTGCCAGTAGTTCATAATCAAGATTTGATAGCACATTGACAGTGTCAGTCTCCGCCTGTTTTCGGGTTCTTTTTTCCCATAATGTACTTCAGTTGGTGGTGTTGGTGGTGGTACTCCTCCCGTTGCCACATCATCTCTCCTGGCTCTCTTTTTGGGTGGCATAATGGCTAAATATATAATAAGAATAATAAGTATGAATCCTATTCTTTCACATATATGATTAGCCTTACCCATAAGCATTTTTTCATAATAACTTTTGCATTAACAGATGATTTCAACCATGTACTTGGTATTTTGACCTGATAGTTAAGCGAATACCAACACAGATTTTGATATACATGTACATGTTAACATAAAATTCATAATAATAGGAACATGTCCCACTGACCATATGGGTAACACAGACCCAATGTTCCTTCATCATTATTAGTACATGTAGATTCAAACCTTATGTAACTAAATAGTCCCAACATGACTTTAATTACATAACATTATTCACATTAAATTCATAATTGTAAGGAACATGTCCCACTGACCATATGGGTAACACAGACCCAATGTTCCTTCATCATTATTAGTACATGTAGATTCAAACATGATGTAACTAAATAGTCCCAACATGACTTTAATTACATAACATTATAAACATTAAATTCATAATTGTAAGGAACATGTCCCACTGACCATATGGGTAACACAGACCCAATGTTCCTTCATCATTATTAGTACATGTATGTAACTAAATTGTCCATCATGACTTTAATTACATAACATTATTAACATTAAAGTCATAATTGTAAGGAACATGTCCCACTGACCATATGGGTAACACAGACCCAATGTTCCTTCATCATTATTAGTACATGTATGTAACTAAATTGTCCATCATGACTTTAATTACATAACATTATTAACATTAAATTCATAATTGTAAGGAACATGTCCCACTGACCATATTGGTAACACAGACCCAATGTTCCTTCATCATTATTAGTACATGTAGATCCAAACATTCATGTAACTAAATATTCTCAACATGATTTTTAATTACATGTTAACCTTAAATTCATAATTGGAAGGAAACATGTCCCACTGGCCATATGGATAACACAGACCCAATATTCCTTCATCATTCTTTAGTATGCAAACTCACCAAACATAAAATTTATCAGTTCCAGCCAAAACACTTAGTTCAAAATGAAAGGTAAAACTTGAACTGATACTCATCAACATGAAAAAATCACGCATTTAAATTTCAGGGAGTTAAGACATAAACTGCCCCTACACTGTCTTAATTAAAACAAATAAAATGTAAATATATATAAATATGGATATATATATATTCACATATCATTGAATATCATTATTATAGAGTGGTAGCACATAAGATCTAAAATCATACTGGCCTCAAAACTTTGAGTGCAGGATCACCACATTCCTAATGCTGCGGCGAAACTTCCTCATGGGCTGGTCCTCGGCAGGGGTACACAGTAGATGGACACCATCCGGGCCTAAATAATGAAAGTCCTTCCAAAACCCCCGATGTCCCCAGAAATAAATTCCACCAAGGGGCTCAGCAAAACGTTTCAAATGTTCATTAGTCTGAACCACAAAGACGTTAAAATTTTGGCATGATGCAAACTGCATTCGGCGAATTAACTGGCCTATTATCACTAATTTTACTCCAACACCATCTCTTAAATACTGTCCAACAGATATAATATCCCTAGCTAATTTCTCACTGTTTGTACTTTCACAGATACCATTTTCACCAATCTGTAAAAACACCACATCAGAAATTGAGTCAAAATGCAGAATCTCCGCCCTGAAGACACGCTTGCTTAATCTCAAACCGCCTTTTCCTCTAAATGATAATTTAAACACTTTAGGGTCTAAATTCAGATTGTCTGTTTCTGTCTGCATACAATAATCTCTTAATCTTCTGATGTAAGAATGTCCAATCACGCACGCATTTAAAATACTCATTGTTTACATATTGTACCCCAACCGGAACCAGCAGAAATCATGCGATATCGCATACAACAAAAAACTAGAAACTGCGTTTCAAAAACCTACTGTATCAAAACATTACTCGTGCTAACACTCTCATAGATGAAGACAGAATGACCCTACTCTCACTGGTCAGATACTGACCGCATTAAACCACGTGAACGTATCGCTTAATTTGATTGGCTATTAAATTAAATTTGGGGAGAATTACACCATGGAATTTTTAGCAATTACATAATAGGTCCCTCGGAGGTTTTTAGACTAGGAATTTGGGCTAAAAATAGACATGGACAGTGACCACTGCAGGGAAATTACATAATATGGCCAACGACCTCTACAAGGCCTGGGAAAGAAATGCAACTTATCTAATCAAACATAAACATGAAAAATACAATAAATCAGCAAATAAAATTATAGCATTCAACACATAAATACAATTATTAACATAATTGTTGTTTGATCAGTTTTGCCGCTAGCAGCAATAACTTCTGGCAACATTCTGGCAATACCATTAGAGTTATATTTCTGTAAAAAAAAAACTATAATAAAATATTGCCACTGGCTGCAACAACTTCAGGTAATATTCTGGCAATACTCAGTATCATACCACCAGAAATAATTTTTGGTAACATCTACATGTATTTAATTATTATCTTGATCAACTAATTAATTTATGCATAATGGATACATTATAATGCTAGGCATGACATTTAATATATGCTTTTTTTTTTTTTATAACAAGCTGCATTTCAGCTCAAAATAATTCTTGTCAAATTTAATATCATCTCTGATCAGAATGCAAATATGCATTGATTAAACCACATACTTAATGAAAACAAATGAATAAATGCAATTAAAATAATACAATAAAAAGTTCTTTTTATTTAGTCTTACAACAATAAACATTTTAATTTTAGGAGACTTGGGGGGGGGGGGGTAACAAGTGTTATCATTTATTTTATAAGATATGATTTCTAACACTTAAAAATTTGCCAGAAGTTTACAACACACTTTTCATTATTTCATGTTTTTCTTTGATTGACTATACTAAGCTTGCCAAAGCATTGTTAGAATTTAGACTTAAAATTTTTTACACAATAAGCACAAGTCTAAAACTGTCAGCTATAATTGAATTGCTTTTGTATATTTTTTAAACAAAGAAGAAAACAAAATTAAATCTTATTACTAAAATGTTTTAGGATTAAAGTCTTATTCTAAGAAATTCTCCATTAAATGTTCTAATGTTACGTGTTCAGATATCACTTCAATCGCCATAACTGTTATGCATGGTTACAATGCTTCACTATAAATTACCCCCCCCCCCCACCTTTACGTTATACGTAAATCACGACCTGTCGGTTATTTGTAACGGTTTGTTCCTTTTTAATAAGTTCAAATATCAGTCCTCTAAGATTTAAATATCTAAACCGCTTGATCGTGCTTCCATGTTGTCTGCCAGCACTGGAAATGATGAATGAAGCCTTGAAATTATTTGTAAACAAGGTTAAATATACATTGTTCATGGAGCGTACACTTGAGAAAATCAAACGATGAACTAAGGACAACTCTGAGTGAATAAATCGAGTGTCGACACTATCTACACCCATCTGCACGAGCACATTTTTGAAAAAAAAGTGAAGCAATAAAAATATATTGATTGAATGGCAGTTTAAACATGTTTGTTATAAGAATATAAACCGAAAGACTGTGATCTACCTTAATGATATGTTTAACACTGTTTACGTCCGACCCTATGACAATACCACTGAATACCGGGTATCGGATCGAGCAAAACACAGTCAAGTTATTTTATTTATTTATTAGATTTTGACCCATGCGTGCACGGGTTGACATAGCCAGATACCATATGATATCGGTCAATTACGAAATAGATATATCGACACACTGTATATTGTTGACATTTGCAAAACCAAGCTTTAAGCCTACAATAATGCTATTAATTTCATTACACTCTGCTGAGTTTGAATAATGTAACTGTGTCTGGGGAAATGCTTTTTATTAAAATGTCTCCCATATACCCGTAATGTAGCAGAAAAATGCAGAATCGCCCCAAAACGATTTTGGAGAAAATTAATAAAGTAGCATTGAAAATAACAGTCAATTGTTCATAACAAATCATTTTGAAGCTGTAAATACCTTTTTTCGAAAAGTTTAATTCTATAATTGCAGAATTCAACATTTCTTCAACAACGTTTTTACACACCATGTTGACATTCGAAACTCTCGGAATATTTTTTTTTATTGTAAATGCACTGAGTTAGAGTTATCTCCCGTAATTTCTTTCAAATTGATGAACCAAAAAAATTCAATTGAAAACATTACACGCATTTGTTTATCGTCTCTGAGTTAATCCCTGCAAATGTGATATTTTGGAAACATAAATAAAGAGCCATCCGTGATTTAGCGTGAATGTAATGCGCATGAGCAAGATTGTAAAATCCAAAAAATTCAGATGATTTCTGGAATTTTGTGAGGAATTTTCGTTGGTTATTAATTAGCGAAGCTTGACTGAGAAAAAATAAAAACAAATTGCTAATCTTTAGGTATCAATGATGTTTAGAATATATTAAACAAAAACAATATTCTTCCGATTTATCGGTATTAAAGCCCAAAAATTCGAGTCTATTATTTGATAAAGTAGTATAGATTGTAACGATTTTGTGTTATGTAATGTTTAATCATGCGTACGGCACATGAAGACTGTTTTGTATTGTCGCTTAGCAACCAGCTGAAATTGTCACGTGACCCACAGAGGGTATACTGTGGAATCATTAATTTTCGTGGGATTTGCTTAAATTTTACAGGTTCGTAGGGACGCAATTTCGTGTATGCTCGTAAACCTACTAGAGAAATATGACTTTATTATCCTAATTTATTAATCCGTTGATGATGTTAATTCGTAGATGAGAGGTACACACGAATTCCACGAAAATTCAGCCACCACGAAATCTAATGATTCCACAGTATAAACTAGCGCATCGCAGTCACAGCGTTCTCTTCCCTAGCAGAGTTCCAATGGAGAGGAATTGTGAGGGTAAAGTACGATTTGGTAGGTGGGTTGCCATGAGAGAGAGAGAGGCTTACCACGTTGATAATTATAGGACCATTCGTGTTTGGAGGCCGGCTACTAGTAGGTTATTATAGAAGCTGTCCTCGCGGACACCAGCCTTAGTTAGTCGTTGCTGATACGCCTTTAGTTAGAGGTTGTACACTGTCCGTCCTGCATAAGACGTTAACATGACTGCCTCTGCTGGGGGTTTTACCTATTGAGTAGGTTATATAAGAAATAAACAACGTTATTTAGTGAACATGGCGTTATGAATAGCAATTGCTCTGTTGGCATATTCCATGATGCGCGCTAGCGCATCATGGAAAATATGCCAGCAGAGCAGTTGCTATTCATAACGCCATGTTCACTAAATAATCGTTGTTAGGGTCTTCCGTTTTCAACGGAAGACCCTCTTGTTATTCTATTGTTTCTTTTTCATTATTATTATTTTTCTTTTTCTTTATTTTTCTGACTTTTTCAAAGCTTAATATCTCAAAAAGTTTTCAACAGATTTACATGAAACTTTCAGGGATTATGAAGCATTATTGTGCCTCAAAGTTTTAAAATTTTCAACTACAACGTCACTTCCGTTTTTACGTTACGTCAATTTTTAAACTTTAAAAAAGTAATTTTGTCCAGGGCGTTTTTCAAAAACGGTTCAAGATAAAGACTTGGAATTTTCTGTGTTGAAGCAATGATCGTTTTTATTTGGACATAAGACTGGAAATTAGTTTCCGTCACTTCCGGTCTAAACCGGAAGTGTTTTAAAATTTTCGAATTTTCGAATTTTTCGTTTTAATTTAAAATGTTTACGAGGTTTGTAGAGTTTGTTATGCTGAACACGAATCTGAAATCCGTTTGAAAATCGGACGATGCATTACAGAGATATCGGGGGTTAAAAATTGATTTTTCCGGAAATTTTGATTCCGCGTCCTTGGTTTAAAAAATAGCGTAATGTTCAAAGTTAAATTAACTCGTACCAAAAATAATCGCTAAGTCGTACTTGAACACATTCGGATTTTTTTGTTAAGTCGTTCTTGAAATCAGAAAGGTTTTTGTTAAGTCGTACGTAAAATCATTCGTATTTTGTTAAGTCGTACCAGGAATAATTCGATTTTTTTCATCTTTTTATTTTAGTTACTCTTGTTATTGGTTTAAGGGCTCTGCTTCATACAGGAACTTCCAGCTTTACTTCCGATATTAACGGAAGACCCACTCGTTGCTTTGCAACGAGCTTTGCTCTAGCTTATTACTTATATTTGCATTTTACCACTCGCAAATACCCATTAGCCTAGACCTTGACATTTAGCTATGACATCAAAAGTAAACATTCAGACTGTAATGTATCTTTTTAATTCACATAGATTTGTTAACAGAATCAATGATATGTTATAACAGTAATTCCTTTAAAATGTTTTAAAAAACATGTTTTAATATTACATGTAAATACGTCAATTTTAATGGAGTTGGAGAAAAACACATGATGTATATATGGTATAGTGGTTTAAATCTATATCGTCATGGAAAAGTATATATAACGTTACACCTTTATGACGTCATAGTATACTGACAGAGCAATTGCGATTATAGAGAAATAATTGCAGCTCCTCCGTATGGGCTTACAGTGGGAAAGAACAATGGAAATGCAAATATATAGCTAGGGCGTGCCGCTGTTATTCATTACCGCCTGAATAAGGCATATAATAGAGTTTATCCCGGGGTATAAATTTCGGTCCCAGCCGACCAAATTCATTCTGTGATTTTACCTCAAGTAAGGGAAGGCCATTTTGTAGATATTTGTAGGTCAATTGTAATCAACAATCATTTTGGAGAGGAAAACTATTATTGTTTGATATTTTAATATTCAACCCCAAGACCCTAGAAATGACTAGGTAACGGACCCCGCGACACGTTACATTATTTTTTTAAACATTCGTTGATGATGTTAATTCGTAGATGAGAGGTTCACACGAATTCCACGAAAATTTAGCCACCACGAAATCTAATGATTCCACAGTATAAACTAACGCATCGCAGTCACAGCGTTCTCTTCCCTAGCAGAGTTCCAATGGAGAGGAATTGTGAGGGTAAAGTACGATTTGGTAGGTGGGTTGCCATGAGAGAGAGAGGCTTACCACGTTGATAATTATAGGACCATTCGTGTTTGGAGGCCGGCTACTAGTTGGTTATTAGTTGGTTAAACAGTTTAACTTTATTTGTATGAACAGATAATCTAAAACTTTATTTAAACAATGTCAAGTTTAGAAAATTATTGTTCGAAAATGTATTACTATACAGGTAATTTCATTTTATATTATTTACAACATTTGTATGACCTGAAGAAAAAAATCATGTTCTAATCAGAGCAGTTGCATAAGAAATTAACTTGTTTTTCTTAAATACTGCTTAAATTATGAAGGCAATTGCCAATATGCTTACATGAAATCAATTAATCTTCCCAATAGATCTGCCATGGGTTACACAGACCTGACAAAAACTATGAAAAAACCTGTCACCTCACTGATTAAATAAATGGTACAACTGGCAATCGACAAAGAGTGATGATGTAATTTGCTGAAGATTATGGATAGTAACATATACACAACAGTGTTGAATTCCATTGTGGATATTCTGATACAGATAGCTGTTTTTTTCATTGTTTATATGTGAAATCAGAGAGCATGTGAGACACAAGACTGTCAAAAAAGGACATTTGGAATCCCTAGGACGATTGCCTTGATCAATCGTATTACAGCAGGTGGTAATACAGGAAAAAACCCCTGAACTTTATTTATTTTACAACGATTCATGAGCAGGTTCTACAACTCATATCAATATTTCTCGTTGGCATGGATGTTAGTGCGAGTGGGTCATTGGTGTGGGAAGAAGCCGGAGAGAACCCACGTGTCCGAGCGGGCGATCGCCATACCCTATTACATACAACCGCTGTCGATCACTGGGATCGAACTCGGGTCACACAGTGAACTTGTGTCCATATCAGTTTGCGCACATTGTGTTTCGAACTGCAATACGTACATGTTTTTTCGAACTGCAATACGTACATGTTTATCTGCAACAACAAATTATAAATGATCGGTTGAGTACTTAATTTGTTTATCATATTTGTGTTAATAGTATTTTTAAGATATGTTGAATTTAAAGATTGTTGATTTGTTAATTAATGTTTTTAAGCAGAGTACCTTTTGCATTCCTAAAAAAAAACATATTGATGCTCATCTCTTTTACCATTCCAAATATTCAAAACAATTTTAAAAAGATATTAAAATCAAATTGCCAGAAAAGATGTAAATTAAAGCATGAATTAAGTATAAATGGTGTTACTTTTTAAAATAATATTTGTAAAATCAGAGACATAAGATGTGAATTTTTATTTTCAATTAAACGTTTCTTATGCTAATTTTGACGATATTGTAAAATTAAACAAATAGTACACTAAATTGAGTAGTATTAATTAAACAATGGTCAGGAAAATAAATCAATATCAAATTATTCGTTGAAATAAGATTTTCGCGTAAACCTTCCCGTACATTTCAGAACATTCTTAATATTTTATGCTATCGGATACAAAAGATAATTATGTTTTTAAAAACAGTCTTTATATGTGTTTTCTTACTTTATTCACCAACCATCTAAAGAAAAAAATATTTTCTTTTTAATTGAGCTCCTTTTACTTTTTGATATTCAATTTTTACAACAGATTTATAATGAATTTCATCCATGAAACTGACGTAAGGAAGTGATACGAGACGCGTTAGTTCTGCTATTCACAGTGCAAACGTACATCTTTTGCACAATACTTGAGCTGGATTCTAACGAGCTTCCTATGGTGCGACTGATAAACTGTCTCCAAATGAAACTGTACGTTACACCTACTACTGTCTTCCATTGTACATGTGCTTGCCATTACTTCAATACTATTTTCTCGTCGTACGACCAGCCGTGGGAGCCAGGATTGGCAAAATCCGTAGCTCATGAAAGATGAACGAACACGCACGGCCAGTTGTGATTGAGGCCTTAGCTAGATGGTGCGTTTTAAGATATAAGGTTGGATTTGAAATATTGTGTACAAACTTTAAAAATTGAAAGACGAACAAGTACGAGGTTTATGGAATAAATTCATTTACTAGTAAATTGTTCCAAGCAAACAAGTAATTCAATCTTTATGAAGCATCATGAATAAGTTTATGTATTTAAACATTTTTAATCACAACTGGTTATTGCATATTAAAATATGCATAAGTTTTTGTTAAATAGCATACTATCCGAAATATTTGAAACAATTTTTATTACAGTATTTTTTCACAAAGGTTAAACGTGACAATAATTTTCCTTTTTGACGGACTGTTTTTTTCACATTTTTCACAGACATACAGAAAATTGGCAAGCAGTCACAATGCTTTTTAATTTAACTATGTTTTTGATTTATCATCAATTTCCCGCGAAACCCATAGTGCATATACACGATCATTGGTTTTCAAAAATGGGTCAATGCGAACAGGAATACCTTGACATTCTATAATTATTGCAGTTTGGAAACATTTTGGTGCCTTTTTAAGAAATTGTGAAATTTTACGCTTTAAAATGACTTACATTATTTACACACAATGATTAACTCTATAATTAATTTTAAAAAAATCCATTAGAAATATGCTGGCGATCGATAAAATATAAAAACAAAAAGTGTCTTTAAGATTTTGATTCAAGCGCTAACAGTAAACAATTTATTTGATTTGGACTGTCGCATTCTGTTTTTTATATATATATATATATATATATATATATATATATATATATATATATATATATATATATATATAAGCCAAAAATAAATAATTTCCTTGTATGCTTTTTATATAAAGCCACATTTAATTGAGCCCGTACATTCATTTGCGTCAATTTAAAAGAATGACGGTTCAACTTGCGTATGTTTTAGCCTTTATGAGCCTGCCATTTTCTGGTAAGTATGATGTGTTTTTTGTCCGCGTTTTTAATATTTAATGAGTGTTGCAGTATTGTTATTTTAGATGCCCCCTTGTTTTTGTTATTCTTTGATTGTATTAATAATTATAATATGCAGTAGGTTTCTATTAATCTGTTAGACTGAAACATTTCTATATATTTATTTTAATCATTTCATCAATTCCTTTTCCTTGTCAAGAATATAAAATCTTACTTACAACTGGATATTTAAGCTATTTGTGACAATCAAAGCTGTTGATATCTGAAAAAAAAAACTTTAAAAAATTGTTCAATGTTACACATCGATATCGTTCGCACATTATCTGTGATATAACGAAAAGTCATATTTGAATTTTACGTTCAAATTCAATAATTCTATCACAAAGGTATTGCCTAAATGAGATGTCTTCAACAGCACCATGCGGTTGCTGTGCACCACGTGAATGTTTATGAATTGCAAAAGTGATTTACCGTTTATTACAATTAATTAATCGTACCTAAGATCAGATACATGTGTATTATAGCATATTGATTTTATCATTGACGTAAACAATGAGACACATGCAATTAACACTTTACAGCATGTATCATTAAATTGAATGCAAAATCTTATGACTAGTTTAAAAGTTCTACGAATGTTTTAAAAGAAAGAATTTTTAAACCTTCTTTTTTAAAATTATTATAATTCGTTGATCTGTGACTAATCACCGTTACCTCATGATTATGGTTTTTAAAAGTTTTTATAAGTTTATGTTTAATTGTTTATGTAAAGTTAAAAGGAAAATGTGCTTTCCCCCCTAATAAACACTGTTATTTATTTTTCTCTCACACGTTTTACTTATACTTTCACCTACTAAACTAACTGAGATCGTCATCTGTTTTTTATTTGTTTGTTTTCTTTTTTGTAAGTTAATTTTCATCATTGTTTATTTTGTAACATCTTAAATGAATATGCAATTCAGGACAAAACGCTCACATTAAACTTATGAAGCTTGGAAACAGATGTAAAATAATGACAACTGTTCGGATGAAAAAAGGATATAATTCCGAGTGATAAAAAAGGATATATGTCCCAACAATCCAATGTCAATAATTGTCCTATAAAAAAGTTTACGTAAAAGAGTACTTTATTCAACGAACAAGCAGATAATGTCAGCAGTAATACGCCAGCATTCTATTATATTCATAGATTTTAAACTTGCATGAAATTCTCGAAGGTAATTAAATTAAAAAAAATTTAAACCGTAATTGTTTCCAATTTATGTAAAAATGCACGTTGTTTCTATTTTTATCATCACATTCGTACAATTAAACAAGAGGCCCATGGGCCACATCGCTCACCTGAGGAACAATAGGTATGATAAAATCAGCTCAATGGAGTCATAATACAAACTATCTGGACAATGTACAATAATACATGTAGATCCTGTATAAATAAAATCCATTTTCCCCTGGATATTCTTATGTTTATAATCATTAGTCCCTTTTCTAACAGGATGATTTTATAGTCATATCATATGTTGAGTATTGTAGTTCTCAAAAAGATCCCTAACAATAGTTAATATATGGAATATAAACGTACATCAAACGCTGAACCTTCTCGTGAGGCCAAAGAATTGTCCTGGGGCCAAAGTCTTAACAATTATAAAGAATGGCTGATTAGTTTCTGAGAAGATTTTTTAAGATTTACCCTATATATTCCTTTGTTAAACTTTGACCCCCCCCCCCCTTGTGGCCCCACCCTACCCCTGGGGATCATTATTTTCACAACTTTGAATCTACACTACCTGAGGATGCTTTCACACAAGTTTCAGCTTTCCTGGCTGATCAGTTTCTGAGAAGAAGATTTTTAAAGATTTACTCTGTTTATTCCTATGTAAAACATCGACCTCCCATTGTGGCCCAAACCTTCCCCCAGGGGTCATGTTTTCACAAATTTGAATCTACACTACCTGAGGATGCTTCCACACAAGTTTAAGTTTTCCTGGCTGGTTTCTGAGAAGAAGATTTTTAAAGATTTACTCTATATAATCATATGTTAAACTTCGACCCCCCATTGTGGCCCAGACCTACCCCCAGGGGTTATTATTTTCACAACTTTGAATCTACACTACCTGAGGATGCTTCCATACAAGTTCCAGCTTTGCCGGCGGATTAGTTTCCGAGAAGAAGATTTTTAAAGATTTACTGTACATATTCCTATGTAAAACTTTGATCCCCCATTGTGGCCCAACCCTACCCCCGGGGGTCATGATTTTCACAAACTTGAATCTACACTACCTGAGGATGCTTCCACACAAGTTCCAGCTTTGCCGGCGGATTAGTTTCTGAAAAGAAGATTTTTAAAGATTTACTGTATATATTCCTATGTAAAACTTTGATCCCCCATTGGGGCCCCACCCTACCCACGGGGGTCATGATTTTCACAACTTTGAATCTACACTACCTGAGGATGCTTCCACACAAGATTTCTAAAGATTTACTCTATATTATCATTTGTTAAACTTCGACCCCCCCCCCCTTGTGGCCCCACGCTCAGGTGAGCTAAAAAGGTTAAGTTTACAATTCAATAAGTTGGTTTCTGGAAGAACAGTCTTTGATAATTTTCGTAATAAATATTGACAATTTTTTTACTTTTTTAATCTTTAGTTTTTTTTAAGATCTGTGTACAAACATAGAATTGTGAGCAAATCTCTGTATCTTGCTTATAATTCGAAGCTTAACACTCAAATATGGTTAGTAAATAGAAATTGTAAATAATTAAACACAAGAAACATGCACTACATGTGTAACAAATAAACAACACAATTTATTTTTTCGAAATGAATCATATATATACATGTATATACCTACATATTTCCGTCAGCGATATCAAACTCTTTTTAAACTGAATAAACTCGAGAAAATGCCGAGCATCTCAACAAAACCTATTGCATTAATCTACCATTACGCAAAAGATAATGCCGAATTACCGATAGAATGAATTGTATTTCAGTATCCCTACATTAGATTTTGCTTAATTTGCGCAGGTAAACAGTTAATTGTTTTATTTACAGAAGTCTCTGTTTGATTTGATACCTAAAAATCACGAAATACAGACGATAGTTCCCAGGTTACAAAGCATTATAATGAAAACGAAACGAAAATCAGAACAAGCTAACACCAACGTCATGTGTGAAAACTGTCAATGCATTGAAATATTTAGCCTTAATTTACTTCACAAAATCGGCACCAATATATTTTGCATGTTTCAAAAATTTCCCTTCATACGTGAACGGTTGCATAGCAAGCAAATTCATCATAGTCAGATCGACCCTTTTCGTATAATGTCATGGCTGCTTTAAACAAAGAACCTCGTTTTAGAAGTATGAAATACGAGTCTTGGTAAAATGGGTATGCAAACCCGGGCCGTGGGAAAATAAAAGCCGGGGCAGATCGGCAATCGTCAATTCCAAATACGCATTTTTTTGCAGCAATATTTACAGCGAATACAAATATACTGGTCCATCAAATATCCCAAAATTTTAATGAGATTGGCAGATTAATACCTGCCAATCTTTTGTTTTGCTCAGGCCAAGTATTGCCTACCCATTTTTTCCGTATGCCGAGCCCGAAGCTATTAAACTGATTGAAACACGCCTTTCCTTTATTATCATTTTCGTAATAACTCAGATTTGAAACAGAATTAGCACTTAATTTTTGCAATTTATATTTTCCTTCCCATAAGGATAATTTATGCTAAACTACGTTGAATTGAACTCGGTAGTTCTTGAGAAGAAGATTTTTAAAAATGCACCCCCCTTTTTCTACAGTTTCAAGATTTTCTCCGCTTTGAATACAGATCGGACTTTTATTTCTGCAATTTATATTCGCCCTCCCATGAGGATGCTTTGTGCCAAATTTGGTTGAAATTGGATAAGCGGTTTTAGAGAAGAAGTTCAAAATGTAAAAAGTTTACAGACGGACAGACGGACAGACAGACGGACGGACAGACGGACGATGAACAAAATGTGATCAGAATAGCTCACTTGAGCTTTCAGCTCAGGTGAGCTAAAAAGTTGATGGTAATAAAATTATAACTATTTTTTCAGCTTTGTTACAAATTATACAGATACGAATTGAGCAGCCAACTATGCATTTAGAAAACGATCTGGCGATCGTCTGTTACATCTCCAATCCTGGAGACAATGCTTTAGTATTCAGCTTAGAATTGCAAATGAACAAGACTGGGTCGTTTCAACGTATTGTGTTCATGTATAGTGATGATAAAGATATTTGGAAAGATCCGGTTTTGCAAAACATCTCAAAGGTTTCTGGGTCATTATACCCCCCTAGCTCAGCAGAGTTGAGACTAACCATTGATAAGAAGAAAATGCAATGTCCAGATGATTTCGCCATGTTTAGATGTAAAGTGAGAGGTTTTGACCAAGTCACTCATAATGTAGAAGAACAGTTCACGGAACCCATCAGTGTGTCTTACTGTAGTAAGTATAATTATATGTTCTCCATTTAAAAAAATTCTTAGTACGTTGTGGCAACGCAATTTGAAAAAAAGATAACCACACTGAAAAAATATACATGTAATTAACAAAGTGCGTTATAGTGGTTCTATTTATATAATAGTGTTGTGTTGTGCATGTACTATGCCTAAATAGTAGTCAGGGTTTGATACATGGTGCACGAGCCGGAGGCGAGTGCACTATGTATCAAACCCTGACTACTATTTAGGCATAGTACATGCACAACACAACACTATTGTTATTATTATGCCGACTGTTAAATATACTGACGTGCTTTGCTATAAGTAGCTCTGACGTTCGAGTGTTGACAAGTCCCTTAAAATAATCACCGGAAAAGCAAGCGTTTGTTGTTGTTTTCAAATTACGTGTACGGTAATCAATTGATTTGATTGTTTATTTAATCAACAAGTTGTTGTACAATAAAAAGTCAACAAAGGTTTATGTTCTTTTTAAGAAATAGAGAGACGTTTTGCCTTACCGAGAAAACTCGAAATGTTTAGCAGACGAAATCTCAGTGAATTTTTTTTCTTGAACATTCTTTATCAAGCGTCATTTAAAAAAGCGTTTTTGTGATTCTCATGTAGAATTTCTTTGAAAAATGTTCAATCAATTTGTTCAAAAGTTTATAGGAAACTTTAACTTTAAAATTACCGTCAATAATGAAGTTTTTTTTGGAAAAATGAATAATTTTAATTGCTTGATGTCAGTCGTATATATGTAGTTTTTATATACCTAAATACCGGTATTCATAATAACGCCTAATATAGCGTAGCGGTAACGCGTTGGGCTTCATGCTAGAATCAAGGATTTTAGCGTCGTGAGTTCGAATCCCGCTGTCGGCGCTTGAAAGATTTTCGTGGAAAATATTCGCCGTGCTCTATTTCGGCATAGTATGCTTACGCTATATAAATCCTTTGATACTATGCGAAAATAGATGAGTATTGAATATATAGTGACAAACTGACAGAAGGCATAATAATCTTTACTCTAAATAGTCTCAATTATGGGAAGTCTAGGTTCACACTTTAGATATGAATTTTTACAATACATCAACCAAAGAAAACACTACATTTTTACGAACTTGTTAATGGTAATCGTCTTTCAGAAATGTATACCCACTTGCGAAAATGATTATAATGCTACGCACTTGTCAATTTTCGTCATATTTTACTATTTTTATGGACTCAAACCTTAACTTATAGTACTTATTCTGTAGAATGATATGATGAATAGATTCGGCAACATAAATGAAATGATGAAAACTGTTCACGCCCTTAGTTCTAAACTAAGAAGACACGAAGAAAAATGATCGTGAAAATCTTATTTTCTATGGTGTTTTGCTAAAATATCAAATATTTAACCAAAAAGATTCTCTATCAAGATAATTTGTAGCAGAAGTTTCAGATTAAATGGTCTAAGGAAATAAATTGAAAATTGAAAATTTACACAGATGTTTTCAATTTATGTCAAAATGCACGTTGTTTGAATTTTTTCTATAAAAAAATCGATATCCTGCTTGTTTAAAAATCGTAATGTTAACTTGGTAGATAATATACGAATTTTGATTATGTTTTTCAGCTTTATTACCAAGTATACAGATACGAACTGAGCAGCAACAAATGCATTTAGAAAACGATCTGGCGATCGTCTGTTACATCTCCAATCCTGGAGACATTGCTTCAGTATTTAGCTTAGAGTTGCAAATGAACAAAACTGGGTCGTTTCAACGTATTGTGTTCATGTATAGTGATGATAAAGATATTTGGAAAGATCCGGTTTTGCAAAACATCTCAAAGGTTTCTGGGTCATTATACCCCCCTAGCTCAGCAGAGTTGAGACTAACCATTGATAAGAAGAAAATGCAATGTCCAGATGATTTCGCCATGTTTAGATGTAAAGTGAGAGGTTTTGACCAAGTCACTCATAATGTAGAAGAACAGTTCACGGAACCCATCAGTGTGTCTTACTGTAGTAAGTATAATTATATGTTCTCCATTTAAAAAAATTCTTAGTACGTTGTGGCAACGCAATTTGAAAAAAAGATAACCACACTGAAAAAATATACATGTAATTAACAAAGTGCGTTATAGTGGTTCTATTCTTTACTCTAAATAGTCTCAATTATGGGAAGTCTAGGTTCACACTTTAGATATGAATTTTTACAATACATCAACCAAAGAAAAAACTACATTTTTACGAACTTGTTAATGGTAATCGTCTTTCAGAAATGTATACCCACTTGCGAAAATGATTATAATGCTACGCACTTGTCAATTTTCGTCATATTTTACTATTTTTATGGACTCAAACCTTAACTTATAGTACTTATTCTGTAGAATGATATGATGAATAGATTCGGTAACATAAATGAAATGATGAAAACTGTTCACGCCCTTAGTTCTAAACTAAGAAGACACGAAGAAAAATGATCGTGAAAATCTTATTTTCTATGGTGTTTTGCTAAAATATCAAATATTTAACCAAAAAGATTCTCTATCAAGATAATTTGTAGCAGAAGTTTCAGATTAAATGGTCTAAGGAAATAAATTGAAAATTGAAAATTTACACAGTTGTTTTCAATTTATGTCAAAATGCACGTTGTTTGAATTTTTTCTATAAAAAAATCGATATCCTGCTTGTTTAAAAATCGTAATGTTAACTTGGTAGATAATATACGAATTTTGATTATGTTTTTCAGCTTTATTACCAAGTATACAGATACGAACTGAGCAGCCACAAATGCATATAGAAAACGATCTGGCGATCGTCTGTTACATCTCCAATCCTGGAGACATTGCTTCAGTATTTAGCTTAGAGTTGCAAATGAACAAAACTGGATCGTTTCAACGTATTGTGTTCATGTATAGTGATGGTAAAGATATTTGGAAAGATCCGGTTTTGCAAAACATCTCAAAGGTTTCTGGGTCATTATACCCCCCTAGCTCAGCAGAGTTGAGACTAACCATTGATAAGAAGAAAATGCAATGTCCAGATGATTTCGCCATGTTTAGATGTAAAGTGAGAGGTTTTGACCAAGTCACTCATAATGTAGAAGAACAGTTCACGGAACCCATCAGTGTGTCTTACTGTAGTAAGTATAATTATATGTTCTCCATTTAAAAAAATTCTTAGTACGTTGTGGCAACGCAATTTGAAAAAAAGATAACCACACTGAAAAAATATGCATGTAATTAACAAAGTGCGTTATGGTGGTTCTATTCTTTACTCTAAATAGTCTCAATTATGGGAAGTCTAGGTTCACACTTTAGATATGAATTTTTACAATACATCAACCAAAGAAAACACTACATTTTTACGAACTTGTTAATTGTAATCGTCTTTCAGAAATGTATACCCACTTGCGAAAATGATTATAATTCTACGCACTTGTCAATTTTCGTCATATTTTACTATTTTTATGGACTCAAAACCTTAACTTATAGTACTTATTCTGTAGAATGATATGATAAATAGATTCGGTAACATAAATGAAATGATGAAAACTGTTCACGCCCTTAGTTCTAAACTAAGAAGACACGAAGAAAAATGATCGTGAAAATCTTATTTTCTATGGTGTTTTGCTAAAATATCAAATATTTAACCAAAAAGATTCTCTATCAAGATAATTTGTAGCAGAAGTTTCAGATTAAATGGTCTAAGGAAATAAATTGAAAATTGAAAATTTACACAGTTGTTTTCAATTTATGTCAAAATGCACGTTGTTTGAATTTTTTCTATAAAAAAATCGATATCCTGCTTGTTTAAAAATCGTAATGTTAACTTGGTAGATAATATACGAATTTTGATTATGTTTTTCAGCTTTATTACCAAGTATACAGATACGAACTGAGCAGCCACAAATGCATATAGAAAACGATCTGGCGATCGTCTGTTACATCTCCAATCCTGGAGACATTGCTTCAGTATTTAGCTTAGAGTTGCAAATGAACAAAACTGGATCGTTTCAACGTATTGTGTTCATGTATAGTGATGGTAAAGATATTTGGAAAGATCCGGTTTTGCAAAACATCTCAAAGGTTTCTGGGTCATTATACCCCCCTAGCTCAGCAGAGTTGAGACTAACCATTGATAAAAAGAAAATACAATGTCAAGATGCTATCGCCATGTTTAGATGTAAAATGAGAGGTTTTGACCAAGTCACTCATAATGTAGAAGAACAGTTCACGGAACCCATCAGTGTGTCTTACTGTGGTTAGTATAATTATGTGTTATCCATTAAAAAAAATCTTGGTACTTTGTGTCAACGCATTACTGGTAAATCATGGTCATAGTGAACACGCTTATTATGAAATGACGCTTACAGCTAAGTGATTTTAATTACCGGAGACTTTATTACATGTTGTTAACTTGACGGATATAACGAATTAAGCCTATAACGAAGCAAAATCGCCCATCCCTGGCACTAAGTTATAAGAGTGTTTAACTGTAATTATCAAAGTGCGTTATGGTGGTCCTATTCTGTACTCTAAATATTCTCAATTATGGAAAGTCTAGGTTCACACTATAGATATGCATTTTTACAATACATCAACCTAAGAAAAAACTACATTTTTACAATCTTGTTTCATGGTAATCATCTTTCAGAAATGTATACCCACTTGTAAAAATGATTATCAATGATAAAATTCAATTAACATCCGGTTTTGTTATTTTTAAAAAATGATTAATACACACTTTATCATATCAATATTTGTGTTCAAATTGTTTTCGATAAGGATGATTTGGTGGCCTGACACATTAGAATACAATATGAAAAAATGCTACTCATGTCTCAATTTTCGTCCTCTTTAATCATTTTTATGGACTCGAACGTTAACTTATATTACGTTTTCTGTAAAATGACATGATAAAAAGATTCAGCAACATTAATGAAATGATGATAACTGTCCACGCTCTACGCTCTAAACTAAGTAGACACGAAGAAAAATGATCGTAAAATTTTATTTTCTATGGTTTTCTGCTAAAATATGAAATATTTAAAAAACATTCTCTATCAAGATAATTTGTAGCAGAGGTTTAAAATTAAATGGTATAAGGAAATAAGTTTAAAATTGAAAATTTACACACCTTTTTCCAATTTATGTCAAAATGCACGTTGTTTGATTTTTTTCTATAATAAAATCGATATCCTGCTTGTTTAATAATCGTAATGTTAACTTGGTACATAATAAAGAGTTTTTATTATGTTTTTCAGCTTTATTATTAAGTATACAGATAAGAGCTGACCAGCCACAAATGCATTTAGAAAACGATCTGGCGATCGTCTGTTACATCTCTAATCCTGGAAACATTGCTTCAGTATTTAGCTTAGAGTTGCAAATGAACAAAACTGGGTCGTTTCAACGTATTGTGTTCATGTATAGTGATGATAAAGATATTTGGAAAGATGCGATTTTGCAAAACATCTCTAAGGTCTCGGGGTCATTATCATCTCCTAGCTCAGCAGAGTTGAGACTAGTCATTGATAAGAAGAACATTCAATGTCCAGATGATTTCGCCATGTTTAGATGTAAAATGAGAGGTTTTGACCAAGTCACTCATAATGTAGAAGAAAAGTTCACGGAACCCATCAGTGTGTCTTACTGTGGTAAGTATAATTATTTGCTCTCCATTTAAACAATCCTTCAGCCTTGTTGTTTTTGAGACAGTTAATGCACTTTGAAAACAAAAAACTAATTCTGGAACTCGATGTTATTCAGTTGATAGTAAGGTTTTTCGTAAATACTAAATATATTTTTTCTTTTTTGAGAACGGGGAAGACAACCAAACTTAAGTATATTATTATAATTTATTACAAGAGTAAGATTCCCTATCCCTCATCCATCGCTCCCTACCAAACATATAATTTTCATGTATGCACAACAACATTCATACAAAACAATAATAAATGTATAGAATTAGAGATTTTTGTACAGTTTTAGACTAGACATTAAGGAAAAGAAAAATTGATATGTCCCCGTGGCATGGAACAGACAAGAACGGTGCCAGGAAAAGGGAAAAACGTACACCAAACTAAAAAAAATCTTCGTCGAAATTGAGTTCATATTCTAATTTAAATAGAAGTTTAGGGTCTCGGAGATTGGTACGAATAAATAAGGAAATTTATTGCAGCTCTGATTTACGGTACATGTAATAAGTATCTCCCATGATCATTAGTTTTAGATTAAAAGTAGTAATAAACAGCACAAAAAAACACATGAGTTCATTATTGCAGAACTATCTTAAATCAATAAACAGCTGGCTTATTTCACGGAGATTTTTGTCGTGCAAATATTTCCTAGACGAAAATGATTGTAAATATGGGACTTTTGATGAAAATTTAAGTACACAATACAATTGATTTTTAACAAAGCATAGTTAATTTTGATTGTTGATATATTTAAACTTGTATAGTTTTTTTCATTATATTACCAATGACATTTGTTCTTTTTTTCAGTCTCATCAGTACAAAGCAAGAGACATGGAATACCTCCGGCAAACTATGCTGGAGTTATTGTTATTGCCGCTATTGGCATCGTTATTCTAGTTGCATCTGGTTTATTGTGGAAACGTCATCGTTACAAGAGGTCTAAAACATATTATTGAGTTAATATTTCAAAAACAGACTTTTTTGTGTCTGAAGTTATAAATATACAACCATAATTTAACAATTAAACTATATTGTTATGTCTTTGATTTTGAATTTCAATTCAATTACTACTATTACGTACATGGCATAAATACGCGGCTCTAGCATTGCTGACATAAAAAATGTCTATTTATTGTATGTTTTGCTTGCATCTTGATTTTTGACATTTTGAAAATTGTTCAAAATCCAAAACGTAAAATTTTCAGGCATTCTGAATTTACGGTATAATTGTCCATCTAAAATGTGTATTCGGCAAACATATTATTTGATTTGTTTTTAACCATTAAGAAGAACCCCATTATTTTTCCAGAGAGATCTATGGGGACGACAACATATATACGGATTTCAAGGTTTATGACCTTATCAGAGAGTAAGACAACCAATATGTTCAACTCATTTTGTCACCTTGAGATCCCAACTAGCTTTATATAACAAACAATTAAACATTTGAGTCATTTTTTTGAAATAATAATTAATTTCAATAGAGCAACATCTATAAATCCCCATTTAATTTTTAAAAGCTAACACATTTCTTCAAGATATTTTTATTTATTAGTGGATGCAATGGCATTTGTAGATCAATTCCACTACGCCGTTTTGTTGAACATGTGGAATACCTCATGAAAAATGACAAAGAAGAACTGAACGAAGAATTTAAAGTATGTCAACTGCTATTTCATATACGTTTTGTACACTAAGGTAAATTGTGATTTATCAATAGAATTGCTATTGTGTAGTGATTACATCTAAGTACATGATAATTGATACGTTGAAGAAACAATAAACGTATGTATTACTAGTATTGCCTCAAATGTATATACTATCCACAAGTGGTCGTTTCTCTTTTCAATAAAGTTTATTTCATGAGGAGGCATTAGGTCCTTGGTTAATATTGAGAGCCCTATGTCACATTTTTATATACACATCTATAGCTGTATTAACGGACTGGTGAAGCCAGTACGGAAGAGCATAAGAAGAGCATTTTTGTATTGTTAGATATATGTATCCACTAATTTATTGGTTAAGATATGGTGAAAAACTATAATTAATTGTTCTTCCATCAAATAAAGATTAATGTACTGGAAAGTTTTCTAAACGGTAATTTATTGTGACTTCAATTTGGTAAAATAAACCAAACATTAAAACCTTAAAAATTAAGACTTTGTTCCCATGATGGTAGTATGTATAATTGATTTTTGAGCAAGTAAGAACGATAAAATACAATTGTATTTTAAAAAAAAAACCCGTACTGAATCTTTTTGTTGTTTGAATTGTAGTTTGTAGTCAGCTGTTTGTATTTGGTTCATATTAGTATAGTTGTGTCTTCAAGAAATAATATAAACGACTAGTTTTGCTATGGAAACTAATAAAATCTATTTGCCCTTTGTTCAAAATATTATAAGGCATTGCTAAATTCCCACGAAAAAGATGATAAAAGTGCAGCTACTGATTTGGGCGTCATTTCAAAGAAAGAACTTGAAAGGAGCAATTCAATACCATGTGAGTTGTTACTTACCAGTTTTACTGTAAATATAGGTTAATTATTTAATAAATCATTCTATTATCATGGGTAGAAAATTAATGCTAAATTTCGTTCCTTTTCCAGATGAATTCAATCGTGTGAAACTCCAAAGACAAGCATCGGGATCTAAGAAAGACTACATAAATGCAAGTCTCCTTTTGGTATGTGACTTTTTATGTGATATTTTTAAACAAAACAAAAGTTGAATTAACCTTTTCTGTCCGTAAAAGATAGATAAACAACTATTTAACAGCTGTTAATTGTTAGTTTAACAATGGTTAACTTAGAAAAGGGCTGTTTAAAAAAGGCTATTTTTCAACTAAGTTTTAGAATTGAAAGGGTAGTGCTATGCAGTTCAAGAGCATCCATCAAAAACTCAAAATTATTGTGAGCTGAGATTCACACTATTTGACCTAATCATGTACACAGAAACTAGTTCTGTAAGGACATTTAACCTTTAATTTGAAAAATAAATTTCCTCACTAAAGACAAAATAATAAAGTTAAACGTAAATATATAAATCCAGTTATCTAAGCTAACAAAATAAAAATATATTTTTTTAATCATTTAAATAGTGCCCCATCAAAAGAAAAGAATTCCTTCGCAATTTTTTCTCGTATTTATCAGTTTGTTTCTTTATTTAAAAAAAATGTTTTCGTTCCTGGCAACATTTACCTAGAATCCTAAGTGAAGGACTGAGTGCATACATATATATTTCTTAATTTAACGTTTAACAGAGAAATGATCGATAATTATCAAGAAACAATACAAATATTAGTGATATAACTGGGAATAATTGACTGTGTTAATATTGCAATTCGCATTATCTTTTGCAATGTATTTGAATATATATGTCGTCCCCATGGTACATGGCCTCATGTAAATAATAATGCCTGAAACTCCAATTAAAAAAAAAACTTGACTTTCTATTACCATGGATAATGAAATAAGAAGATTACGCAGTAGTATATACTACATATGTTCCACTAATGTTAAGATATATGACTACATACATACATGTACTTGTGTAACATATGCCATACAGATCCATCAGATAATAATTAATCAAAGTACTGAAAGTACTGAAAAGCGCTTTGTCGGGAAAATATATCGATTGATATGAAAATACATGTAAAGAATCATATTGTTAGTTATTGAGAAAAATGCACTTACTCAGAATTCTGAAATGATGTAGAATTTGGATATGTCTCAGTTATAGAATGCATAATTTTTTTAATGATTAAAGCTTGCTGTCGTGTTACAATGAAAACAAAACGCTGATGACTTTTTAAAAAATCATAATAAACATGATAAAAACATTTCGGAATAAATGTAAGTGTATTTTTATTTTGAAGCATAGAATGATTTATCCATTTGACTGTACATAAAGGCAAAATTTCCAATTTACAATATAACAATCTGCCTTAAAGCATGTTTAAAAATGCTTGATTTTAAAATTTTAGCAATTTCTGGAAATCGAGATCATTTTTTTTGTTAATTTAATACTGGTAGAACAAATGCATCTGCATGCAAGATAACTTGAGATAATTAAGTTCTCCCTACTGCATAGTTATGATATTTCCAGAGTACGACTTCTCCATGATACGACTTCTCCAGCATCCGCCAGTAGGTGGCGGTATATAGGAAACGCGAAAACGAAAGTGGAAGTACGTTTAGAAATCTGGCGACAAAAAAGCGCTGCAGCTATGCTTAGCGCTTTAAAAATGAAACTAGTTTTGAAATCAATTATAAATATTTACATTTTACTGTGTTTTTCCATTAAATTCCATGATGTTTAAATGCCTCTAAATGCAACACCTATTCACTGCGTATGAATTTACGAGTAATTTACATACGTAGTTCTCAAACAGTGATTTCTATGTTATCGGTTAAAAAATGCATTTCATGAATGTTGTCAAAACACCATGTTTTATAATTATTCAACAAAAAAGTTGACTTTATTGTTAAAAGCAATATCTCAAGAGTTATTTATCATGGATTATATTTTCATGCTCGTCGATCTCATCTCAACAGTCTATGTGAAAACCAGTTTAAACCGGTTTTACAAAACAGCTGTTATTGCTGTTACTTATTCACTCCCTCCGTGATCTGCACTTAATATCGATTTATTTAAGTAAACAATTGATTTCTTCAGTAAGGGAATGTAAATATAAGCAATAAATAAATTATGTTTGACGTCGTCGTGTCAATAACTGCCGTCGGGTGAGCAGACAAATTATCATAACGCGCTAACGCGCGTTATTCAATTTGTCTGCTCACCTGACGGCAGTTATTGACACGACGACGTCAAAAATAATTCATTCAATGCTATAATATAGATATTTTGATTATATAATTTTACCTCTCGTTTTTCTTGTATCTATAATTTTACAGGACGGTTTGTACATAATGACACAGTGTCCAACTCAAAAGAAGACAGCGAACTTTTGGCAAATGATTTGGGAGCACCATGTTCCATCCATAGTAGTATTGTCTGCAGATCGTGAGCAAAGACAGGTGTGTTTCCTCATTATATTTGGGAAACTTCGATTTATCAAATAAATTACTGTTCCTACTCAGAATTATTTATTATTATACATTTTATTATAACATTTCAAAACCACTGCACAGTGATTTCCTATGCTTGTTGCGTTCTGACATTCCATACACATCGAGTAATTTTTACCCTGTTTGTTTTGAAAACTTATATTGTAATTCACTCGTTTATAGAGGTTCTACTTAAAGCAATATGAGCTGCAATTTTCATGTTGACTTTTTTTAAAAGGAAAAATGTTATTTCTTACTAAAATGACAAAAATTATCATGGTTTTAAAATTTTTTGTAAGCCATATTTTTGTTGACAAGGCCGGTAAGAAGCCTTAACTGCAGCAAATTGAAATATTGTCGTTCTGTACAAAACTTGATTTGCGATATATTTCTAAAAAGAGAAATCTTTCTTCTGACAAAGTTTCTGACCTTTTTGTACTTTTATCATAAAAGTTATTATCAAAAGTTACTTGCAGACTTATCATACTAGCGGGTTGTTGCAGGAAAATAAAATTTAAAAATACAACTCACATTGCTTTAATGTCAAAGGAGTTGCCGGTTAAAGCAGTGAAGGCTTTATATACACTGTTCTTTATGACAAATGATGGAGACAAAAAATCACGTCATACTTTCAAATTTAGGAATCCTGAATACATGTGGTTTATATCAAAATTTATATATTATTGTCTCTAACAGTAGTTCTTTATGAATTAAAAAATCTGATTTTTATTGTCTTTTATAATAGATAAGATAAACCATTTAAAGATATGCTACCATCATTATTCTCTCTTTATTTAATTCTTGGTAATATCCAACTAGTTTTTCGTTACTAAATCTTCTATGTTTAGAATGATTTACGCTGGTTAAAATCACATTAAGATGGTTTTACAAGATCCTTTTTAATGTTGACTGGATATGAAATATCAAAATTTAATGTCCAGTCCCAAAATATGATAATTCAAAGTAGCCCATTTTTATTTTATTATCAAGGTAACGATCTTTATCCTGGGCCTTTTATATTGAGGCTTGGATTTTGCAGGCCCTACGCGTACTCTGTATTATTTGTCTGACCGTATCAATGTGTTTTAACGTACAAAAAAACTTCAGTATGGCACAGAACATTTATATTTATTCTTTCCACTTAAATGTATGGATGTAGCTGATATTTCATACTAAAATAAGATAATCTAAATTGGTCAAAACTTTTTAATTTTGCATCAACAGGAATGTTATTTCCCCGACAGAGATGGCGAGGTCCATTTATATGGAAGAATTGACGTTGAGTTACTTGCAACTTATAAAGAATCGAGAGATATTACTTGGAGGAATTTCAAATTAACAAAGGCAAGACAATCAATGATAGTACATCTATGAAATAACCACCTATTTGATATGTCGATACTTAGGCATACAATATCGTGTTTGTAATATTTTAGGAAAACCAGTCTAAAACTGTAACTCATTTTTCTGTTTCTAATGTGGAAATGTGTCGGGTTCAAGAACAATTGCTGAATCTGATGGACATATTAACACGAACAAATAAGAAAATTGATGCCAAAGGACCATGTGTCGTTCATGGGGGCTGGTAGGTGATTTTCTACGATTTTTTTTTCAGGAAAAATATTATACAGAATTCTTTAGCATAGCAAGGGCATTAAAAACTACTTCCAAATTATTGTGATAACCTTTTTAATGAATACTATCTTTAAAAGATAAATCTTCGGCAAGTTCGTATTGCCGAATTTAAGGACAGTTTTTACTTCATAACATCGTCTGTACCTGAAATTAAAGGATGCAGTTTTGCTATTAAAGTTGACTTAAAGATACCCTAGAAAGGGTTATTTTTTTGCTGTATTTTCGTTCATATGAGGTGATTCTATTTTTGCGCTTTCAGCTTTTACGATTAAGTAGGTCATAAAAATTAAAATGATCAGGAAGTATACCGGTATTATATCAAAATAAATTAGAACACG
Organism: Magallana angulata; assembly: GCF_025612915.1. Taxonomy (NCBI): domain Eukaryota; kingdom Metazoa; phylum Mollusca; class Bivalvia; order Ostreida; family Ostreidae; genus Magallana; species Magallana angulata. The sequence goes on along the minus strand of NC_069115.1, from coordinate 50,607,511 downwards.
GACTAAAATATTCATCTCGTTTACTTACCGGTATTTTTTTTCTGTTGTATTAAATGTGTCGCTAAGGTTTTGAGTATCAATATGTTTTTTCATTTTTGTTCACCACGCGTTGGCCTTGGATTTTATTGGCGAGGATATTTAAAGAGAAATAACTCAATATGAAAACTAAATTAAAGGAAATAAAAAAGACACAACTGTTTTTTTTTTTATTCTACGTAGGAATAAAACGAGTTGTTACACTTACAAAACACAAAGGTTTGTAATGGTAAAGTAAAATGCGGTACGAAATTAAGCAGGTATGTGATTAATTTAAAAAGTATGACTTTGTCCAAGTTAACAAATTACTGTGATTCCTATATATTACAGATTATTACTTCCCTCAACCCGTTTGTAATAATTTCTGACAACCCCTTAAAGTGCTCGTAGAGTTGCACAAACTACTTTTACTGCAAGATTTCAGCATATATGCTTCTAAAAGTTGAGGAAGTTTTATTACCACTGTCGTATAAGGGTCAATTTGGTAATGATCTAATATCAGATGCCACGCTTCAAATTAGTTTATTTTGGCAGTTTCCCGGAACTATGAAATGTATTATGGTTTTGTCTTTGAGGAAGTCCATGATTCATTTTAACTTATTTGAATCAACTGATTCATTTACGGCGACTATAATATCTCTTAGAATCGTTTCACTGACAGGTCCATTTGGATAAGGCAATAATTCCATAACTGAAGACTAAATGAAAGGAGTTAACGACTCCATTTGGAATTGAAAGTCCACAGAGGTATCAGCAATAATACGTAACTCTACCTAGTTATAGAAATAACGAGTGTAACGGTGACCAATATGACCACCAATATGTCCTGTAAAAATTTACGCTTGTATTGTAAACAATTTTAATATTTTATGTGTTTAAGTTTTACGAATTTATAAAACTCGTAAATGATAGTAAAACTTAGCCGCACAAAAATACCCGTTACGCAGTACCTAAAAGGTGACCTTTTGCATACATGTAGCTTTGCCATTCAGACGCTTTTCCAGACTTTTCAATAAACATTCAGTTTACTGAATGGCAGACTGCATCCTATCGATATAGATCGACTCTAAAACTTTTTCTTATTGTTTTATAGATTAGATTAGTTTTTATTTTTGGATTTGTGTAAATACATATAATTTTCCATGAAAAAACTACCGTTTGATAAGTTGCAAAATCAAATGTCAACAAGTATGTTGCTGAAGTCATTTAAATGAAATGAAACACTAAGTAAATGTTGTCATTTCAAAAAGGCTTTCATGTAGATTTGAGACTTTTAAACTAAAATCCTTTGAAGTTACCAACATATCAAAAGTAATATACTTCATGTATTACATGTAACAATCTTGATATTGTAAAGAGATTTGGATGTACCCATAATCAGAAATTTAAATTCATGACCCGTTACTATCTTGGTTAAACCTCTTAGATACATATTGTGATTTCTTTTTATTGTCTCATATGTATGATCATTTAAATAATTATTGAATTAACTTTAAGTTTTACTATATAGTAATAAAACAACTAAGAATAACCATCATATCACTTTTTCATATTTCAGTTACGGGATGGATTATAGCAGTGTTTTTATTGTTGTTGATCATCTCGTCAAATCCACAGTCTCTGGCAGTAGCAGTGTTGATGTATATGGAACTGTCACTCGACTGCTGAAAGAAAGGATGTTTTCAATTGATTCAGAGGTAACGGTTAAATCAATAAGATATGATATTTTTCAATATACATGAATTATTCAGTTTCCTAATAAACTGTTAATAGTAAAAGTGGTAGGAAAAAAAATCATAGTTTGCTTTCGTTCATGTTAATTTTGTTTAAAATATACTTTTAAAAACATGACATGCCTGATATGTGAGCGTAATCAATTTTTTTTTAAAAATCTGATAGTTTATAGTGTGAATCTTAAAATGATACGTAAAAATGATTTTAAAAAACCCATTTATATCAATGCAGTAAAATGACTGTAAAAAAATAACAAAGTTGGATTATAAAAGAATAGCCCTTTTTAATTATTAAAGAAGTGTTTATCTCAATGTGTATCAAATCAATGATTCTTTAATTATTATATAATAAACCTGCCATATAGTAGAGTTAATTTTGTCTTGAAGTTTATCGATGTATACTTCAATGTGTATTTGTAGAACTATAAGGTATTAACTTGTTTTTTTATCAGCAAATTTTAAATTTTAATTTACTGATACTGAAAATAAATACGAGTTCACTCATTTGAAATATTTAACAAAATGTGTTTAATGTGTGTAATTTTTTTTTATAATATTATTGTATGTAAAGGATATATAAAATCCTAATCGTTTAAATGAGTTCCAGTTTTAGGTCAGAGGTGTTTTAAGAATTGACAGCGTTTATTTTTTTAAATTTTTTTACACGATTATTAGAAAGGGTATATGAATTAATACATGTGAATCAATGTGATAATCAATATGATTATGTTTCTTTGCAGTTATTAATCATTCTTAATGAAACACATTTTTATCGTATGCCGAATTTCAAATCTCAAGTTAGCCTTTAGTGCATTTATACGTTAGTTTGAATGCAAACTGAATTCAATAACCTATAAAGTTGTTGTTATTTATGTAATTTAAAACTTGAAAAATGCAATGTATAACATATTAAAATAACAATAAAGTTTAAATTTATATTTTTTCAGGATCAATATTGTATGATTTACAATTGTCTTCAGAGCTACTTTCAAAATTCAACGGAAGTTTATGGAGGTACTACAGTGAAACACGCCTATAACGAGGTGCCAATTATGGGTTCGTTATAAGATTAATTTGTTATATCCGTCAAGTTTTAAATATTTAATAAAGTTAATGGGAATGAGCATCAATATAAGCGTCAATTCATTACACGCATGTTTACTTTAACCGTATTTTACTGTATAGTTTCATGAATGGAATTGTAATTTAAGAAAGGTAAACAAATGCAAATCCAATATCTCTGCTACCTTTTATATGATTATTGTTTTGTATATGATGAATATTATTCTCTTTTAAAATACATTTGAAATGTTATATATTAAAGGAGTTTTCCATTTCTCAAAATCTGGTATTTGATATTTAAGATAAAAACAAAGAGTGAACTCTTCTCTAATCTAAAAAAGAAATTAAAAACTTTATAAAAGAACTAAAAAGAAATATTCAGACCATCGTAAGTATAAATTTTCTAAATCGGGCATATATATAATCTTTTGCCTGATCATCATTCCAGCGTTTTTAAAATGTCAAGATCTATTTATGAATGGTGCCTACATGTTAAGGAAATTCATGATATAAATTCTTCCAATGATGTTTCATAACATAGCTTTGTGGGATGGGTGTACCGTGGCTTGATTGTTTGGTAAACACAATGAAAAACGCTTTTAACTGTCAATTTCTATTCAATATAAAGCAAATATTATAATAAATCTCGGAGTTTCGTCCATTTTTGATTAATGAAATATATTTAGAATGCCCACAGTCTATCCAAACCGGCATCAAACAAACTATTGACACCCCTTTTTTTAATTGACGTCAGATTGAATATAGGTATCGGGAATAATTTTTCCATGATTTAATACAGAATGTCAAGAAACTGTTTCATTTTCTACACAATTTCTGTAAAGGCGTAAAACACGGGAAAAGATGTAACAACTCAATTATGACGTCATGATAGGTCTAGCACAAAAAGACACTCTGGAATCATTTACTTTTACCATCACCTTTATTTCTCGGTCGCAAAAAAAAAAAAAATTACTGTGGTTTCAATAATTTTCGTGGGTATCAATTTTCGTGGATTTTCTGAAAACCACAGTTTCAAGGATACGTAATTTCGTGGCCAATGGTCCTATCAATACAAAATATTAGTTGAAATTGAACTTGACCTTAATTTGCACCAAGAAATAAAGACAAATCGTTATTAAGCACTGACAAGATATAGTTATAAAATATTAACAAATTAATTTTAAATTCAACAAAAGAAAAAGAAAAATATTACTGTGGTTTCATCAATATTCGTTGAATACCATTTTTTGTGGATTTCGTTGTTTAGTTGGTCCACGAAATTAAATGTTCATTGAAGTGCAATTTTTATTAACATTTTGTATTAATAGGGTCATTGGCCACGAATTTACGTATCCTTGAAACTGTGATTTTCACTTTATCCACGAAAATTGATGCCCTTGAAAATTACTGAAACCACAGTATTGTTTGCAGCTTTTTAAATCAATGTTGTATCAAAATTCACCTTTTTTTGCTATCATTATACATGTATACCCATATGTGTCCATTTATAAAAAATAAATACTGAATTAATTTTTTACAGATTCTACAAATGTGTATGAAGACTTATACTGATGGTTGCAGGACATGCACCTAATGTAACCACGACTGCAGGATGACTTAGAGAAATAATAACGAGTGATTGGAATCGAAGCGATTTGTCGTAATTAAATCATATACAATGTAAAAAATGGAATCTCAGAAGAGATTGACAAAAAGAGAATTACTTATATAGTTAACGCAACTAAATGTATATATTGTGTGGATAATTGTATATTGCAAATGTATATTGTGTAGAGGTGTTTGATAGCGTCGTTCGATTTTGACACGGTAGTCCCGGGTTCGAGCCTGGTCTATCGCTATCCTGGTAACATTGTAACCTTGCACAAGTTACTTTACTCTACTAGTGCACTCTCTCCACCCAGGGGTTAATATGGATACCTGGCACATGAGACGTGGAGGCTATGTGAATATAAAACCGGGAGTTAAGGATGCTATAGATTGTACGGGTTCTGCCATGGGGTAATATGTAAAAGTCAAACGAGGCAATTTACTTTGCGAGCACGACTATTTACCCTTACCTTTTTTACCTTTGTATAATTTACATTTATTGTCAGAGGAGGGGTGAGAAAAATGTTCACGTGTTTTTTTTTTATTGATCCGAATTGAATTGTTATTTTTTTTTAGTTTTGATTTTATTTACATGTATGTAGTATACAATGTGTAAATAATTGGTTTTCTTGTCACCTGAGTGATTATGCCATTTGTCTAATTTCTCTTATTTTGTTGTTGCATCGTGCATTGTGCGTTGAAATTTCTAAAACATAAGAGGGGGGAATATAAATTAGGTTGTGCATAAAAATTCTTTTAGTAATGTCCATATAATTTGTGACTATAATAGATAGAAAATTTATAAAAAAAAAAATTTAGGTGTTATTCAGAGTGAGATTCAATCTTTTATGCTAAAAAGAGAGGTTAGGATAGGAGAGTTAATGTTAGGCTATGTATTTTTTTAGCAGTTTGTGCAAACGCTTTTGTTTAATCCAACCTTCGATAAGAGAGCGGAAAAAGAGAAAAATGAGATAAGAAACCTGTCAGACTTTTGAGTTAACCCAAATTTCCATGCTGTTCTAAAGATTTCCTTATAAATCTATAATTTTCTGGACGCCATATGTATAAGACTTCATTCTACGTGTATTAATTGAACTTTCATCACTTCATCTAAAATGGTTTTCGGATATAGAAGTGCATAATTGTCCAGTGCCTCGGACCATTGCTATATGAGGTTACAGATTTGTGAAGACATATTATAATAGAATACTAGACATTACTGTTTTGAAGATCTTTGAACATGCTGCTGATCTTGCTTTTGAACAATATATCTTTTCATCAATCACATCAATTTACTTCTTGAACTATAAAAATTTGGCATGTTTTTGATCCTGTACATGGTTCAATCATACTCAGATCCCCGTTAAAAACCTCTTGCCTTCTTGTGTTATTGATTGGATAGTTTAATTTTTGCACATATACACAAGATATTGTTTATTTTAGAATAAGATTGCTGGGCCATTTTTAGACCGTTGTCAAATTGCTTTGCCCATACGTGAATTAAATTTTGTATACTATATAAAAAGCTTTTTACAAAACAAACAATCGAATAAAGTAATGCAATTTTTGACGGAAGGAAATCTTTAAAAAACAACAGTGTTCACTTGTTATGCAATCAGTGGAAGGTCTTTTTTCTTTAAGTGCTCATAACACATCCACTTTTTTGTTTTGTATTTTCTTGATTGTTAGCCCACCACAATTTTTTTTATTTTACGGTAGTACGAAACACCCTTGAAATCAGTTATTTAAAAAATGTTTTCAAATGCATAAAATAATGACTTAATATTATTTAAAAATTAATTTAAATCCATTATCTTAAGGAAAAAAATATTAATCATACCCTTCAACTACTCGAGGCCGAAAAATATGAGGTACAACATATTTTGATAATTTTAAAACATACATTTGGATGATGTCCAAATGATATAGCCTTACATCACTTAAAAATGTGTTACTTGTGTTCCTTTCAAAGTGAAGACCTGAAATTTGGATACAACCACCACCAGCATTAAGGCTTTGTGTACAACAAATTTTAAAGTCATATCAATAGGTCAAAGGTCAAATATGAGGACTTTATTATCAATTTTCATCTCTGTCAAAAGTACTTAAACCTTAATTTTTCTTAAACCTATGGTTAAATTTTCTTTATTTTTATATATTTTAATTACATTGTCATGAGAATCATATTGTTAAATTTTGATTAAATTTGAATGGTACATATTCTTTTTAGAGTCCGTTTAGTGTTTCAAATTATCTCTTAAAAGAGAATTCACAAGCGCTAGTTTTACATTATATTGCATCAGAAATTACCTTAAGTTATCAGTTAAAATTTATTTTAGTGTCTCTAAGTAACAAGAAGGTCTCCTATATAAACCGCCGCACAAACATTTGTAATATATTAAAAAAAAACTTAATATCATTGAAAATTATAACAATTACTATTTCCTTTTACACTCCTCTGATAGGAGATTCATATGGTCTGTTTGGGGCGATGTCAGGTCGGATTTTTTTTAAATTTTACTCATTGAAAGATTTCATTCCAAAGAACAAAATACAAACATTTCAGAAAAATTGAATGCTAGAAAAGTTTTTGTTTATATGTTTTGTACTACCTTAAATAATAAGATTTATACCTAAAATTAATCTATCAAAATAAACACTGTGCACCTTCCAAAATGATCTTCAACCAATTGTAACCGGTACATTGAGGACACACTTTTTCATTTTTAATAAAGTTAATTTTGATTTATATTTTCTAGTTATTTTATGAAACGTAACAAAGCAAAATGCTTTTTTTAATGTATTTTAGTCCGTAGACATATGTCTCTTCCCCCCCCCCCCCGCCTCCCCCGGTGAAACAATTTATTTCCACTAAGCGAACATTCTGAAATTCTCAAATCCCGCCTGGCCAACATTTTGATTTTCACACCTGAGTGATCGGGGGGGGGGGGGGGGGGGGCTCTAGTCTGTTTTCACATGTAATTGTATTTGTTTGAGAGAGTACTTTATTGAAAAACATGAAAATAAACAAAACAAATAGCATTTAATTTTGCCTATAACATGATAATAAAAATAACTAAAGAATATTTTTTTCAAAACTAGATCCGCAATTTTCTGCAAGTTCATTGCATAGAAATTTTATATGTATAAACCAATGTCAGTACTTGCAACATTAAAACATTTATTAAAATTGTTTATAAATGGATGTAATTATACATAGATAAGATAGATCAGCAGTTTTCAAAGAATAGACTAGAAACATGTATACAATATTGTAATATAATATTATATTTGATTAAAGTTTCGACAATACAATTTAATGCAAATAACACAGTTTTGTGCCTCATGTACATATGCATTTTAATGGCTTTAAATAATAAACAAACTGAAATTGATAACCTTTATTATGACCATTAATTTACAGAATCAAAAGCCTGAAAATTATGAGTTCATATTAATAAGTGTTTTATGGACTATTAGTTGTTTATAAAAAATCAAAATGCCCGATCTTCAGGTGCAGGTCAACTTTCTAAAAAAAAAAAAAACAGAGGAAATTTTATCTTCTTAACTTATGATGTATTGATCATCATACAATGAATCTTATGAAATATGAAGTATACACCATTAAAGAATATAATTAGGCTTTTTACTCAAGCGTTTTTTTTTGTATTTTGTTAATTTCATATTATGTATATTGGAAATATTCAATATAATCATAGAAACCAAAGAACATTGAAATAAACAACTGTAATATGACCCTTATGATTTATAGTTAAAATTTCAAACGTGATTCTTATAATTACTATATTTTTTAAGGCCAAGTTTGACTTAAGTCACCATATATAATTATCTCAATATATGATGAAAATAGACAAAACATGGTAGTTGTACCTAATCAAGGGCAAAAATTATAGGGGCAATAAGTAACAGTTTTTTTTTAATTAAATTTTCATCTGAATTAATTAAATAAAATAAAGTACTGGGACAGAAGCTCAATTCATATTTATTCTTCTGTAGGCTAACAAATATTTTATTTCTCCTACTTTTATCTGAAAACAGATTATAGCTTACCTGTAATTAAATTCTTTTGTTCTCCACCTGCACCCCATTCCCACTTAGCCAACACAAATCTACCTGTTTTTACCTGTATTTTTTCAAAACGTTGGCTAAGTGGGAAGACACCGGTGACACAACAAATCCTTTAGTATGAATATGCAAAATAAAAATATTTAAAAAAGATTAGATGGAAATATTGTTTCACGGGGGAAACGAAGTTTTTATTTCCGTTTTCCATTGGTTTCTATTATGAAATGAGCTATTTTAACCCAAAATATAAAGTTATCTCTCTTTGTTTGACCAAATTATATTTATTCATAATTGATCATGTTCAAAATACACTTATAGACCGTTTCTGCTCATAGCATTATTCCATGCATATATCACATTTACAGAAATGAACAACGTTTCACAACAACATACTAATGTAATAATCGTTACTAAGTCTTGGGAATGTCGTATATTTTCTTATATTTACCTACACCGAGTATGATTCCATTTATTTCTTACGGTAACTTATAATAGTTATATGCAAAAATGCATATTTATGCCCCCCTTCGAAGAAGGGAGAGCATATTGCTTTGCTGCTGTCTGTCGGTCGGTCGGTCGGTCGGTCGGTCCACCAACAGTTTCCGTTCATTTTCTTCGCAGAGGATAAACATATTGAAATGAAATTTAGTATATAGGTTTATCATGATAATATCTAGGTCAAGTGCGGTACTGGGAACAATCGAGCAATTTTTGACAGAGTTATGGCCCTTGGACTTAGAAAAAATCTAGGTTTTTGCAGTTTCCGCTCATTTTCTTCGCAGAGGATGAACATATTGAAATGGGATTTGGTAAGCAGGTTTATCATGATAATATCTAGGTCAAGTGTGATATTGTGTACGATCGAGCAATTTTCGACAGAGTAATGGCCCTTAGACGTAGAAAAATTCCAGTTATTTGCAGTTTCCGCTCATTTTCTTAGCAGAGGATAAACATATTGAAATCAAATTTGTTATACAGTTTTATCATGATAATATTTAGGTCAAGTTTGATATTGGGTACGATCATGCAATTTTCGACAGAGTTATGCCTCTTGGACATAGAAAAATTCCAGTTATTTGCAGTTTCTGCTCATTTTCTTTGCAGAGGGTGCACATATGGATATGACATTTGATATACAGATTTATCTAAATAATATCTAGGTCAAGTTTGATTTTGGGTATGATATAGCAATTTTCGACAGAGTTATGGCCCTTGAACTTAGAAAAATACCAGTTATTTGCAGTTTACGTTCATTTTCTTTGTGGATGTTTCCAAGGGAGGGGGGCATAACTGTTTCACAAACGTCTCTTGTTATTATGCATTATGTATTTTTCTGCAACGTCCCCACTTTCATATTCCACATGAATCACCAAAGGAAGCATTTTTGTGTTCAATTTTTCTGACAGAAATGATAGGAGGATCTGCTCTATGTATATTCCTATGTTAAACTTCTAATCTCAGTTGTGGCCCCGCCTTACCTGCCAAGAATCATGTTTGAAATAAAATTGATTCTACATGCATATTACCTGAAAATTCTTTTCTTTTAACTTGATTCTTTGAAGATTTTTTTTAAATGCTAGCATTTTTTTAAGAGTTGTTAATCATTTTCCTTGTGTAAAAAGGTCTGGCCCTTTATTTTAACCTTGAACTTCTTTCACCCAAGTTTTGATTGAAATTAAACAAGTATTTCTTAAGATAAAATTGAAAATGTAAAAATGGACAGACAAACGGACAGACAAATAGACGCACGATACAAAATGTGACCAGAAAATCTCGGCTTTCAGCCGAGCTGAACAAAAAATCAAACATAATATCACATAAAATTATACACTGTATTTATACAATATGTCCATTCATCTAAAACATTCAATATTCATTCACATTACTCAATAACATAGGTTAAGCAGTTTATGAATGAAGTTCAGTTATCTACACAAATGTCGTTGAGTAAACATTTTCAAAACGATTGCACTTACAATTTTTGTTTTGATTTATTTATTTCAAAACAAGTTTTAAAACAAGTGTTAGATACATTCATTTGTATGTTTGATTGGCAAGAATAATATCACAAAAAACTATAGTTCCACATTATACTATACATCCAGGTTTAAACGATGTTCATTCAAAACTATGAAAAATTTCCAAGATTTCTTTTTTGAAACGCCCTCTCTATAAGGTTTCAATACAGGGCTAAAAATAAAGGAGTCTGGGATTTTGCCTTCCAACAGACCCGGATGATAACATAAAGAGGTATTCCGAATGACCTCCGAATAAAAAAGATGTCAACATATCTCCCATTATAAAACTCCGTAAAAAAAACACTTTTCGTTCCTGTGAATTTTTTCAAGTATAAATGAAAATGTGTCAATGAAGCTTGGATATTTTTCCTATCATCTGTTTTATATTACATTTCTTTCACAGGAATGCGTAATTTCATTAAAATTTTTCCAAACGTGCCATATAAACATCTTAAAATAGACTATAAATTATAGGCAATACTCAACCAATTCAGTTTTAGATATTAAGGCAGATTTGATGATTAGTTTGTTGACTACCAAGCCTCCTTAAGTTGTATATAACATTTAGTCTTCCTCTTACAAATAAGTAACAGCGAATGCTATAGTAAGGTAATTCCTGGACAGGTATATATATTGATTTTGAATCATGAATTGCCAAAAAAATAACATGTATCATACATTCTGATGAATGAATTTTGATCTATAATTCGTGTTTAAAGATCTTGTTTACTCAGGATTTGAGTTGTCAAATTCGGATAGATATAAGGTTTAATGTCATTAGTAAAATTAATTCAAAACACAAAAAAGTATTTATAAAATGAATTATCATTCACTTAACATTCGATCTTCTACTATAATTATTAAATAATTAAATTAAATAATTAATTAAAGAAATAAGCTTCTAACAATAACAAACTTGCTGGAAACAGGAAAGTCAGAAAAAAAATTCTAAATTTATTTTACTACTCAATGAAAGTATATTATTTGGAAGGATTTTTATTAAAAACATTTCAAACATATTCAAAGGCCACTAACTTAAAAAGTAGGTCATTGACCTAGTTTTTTGAAAGTGAAAAATATACACTGCAATCAATTGTCTAAAATATACAATAGATGTGTTTACATTATCATCAATGGATTATTGTTTTTCACTCTGACTAAGCGCAATCCTTAAAGTTAGAGAAAAGGCATTATAATGAAAAAGAAAATAGAATATTACATGCCATGCATTTGGACAAATATTTACAAAATCAGGAGTTATCTATACTAAAGTATGATTTTTGTCACTGGATGATTATCACTTGCCGTCTTCAGGTAACATTCTCATATGAACTAGGCTTAACTGAAATCATAAAAGAAATGATTCTTGAAAGAGAATCACAAACAAACAAATCGATCTCATATTCAATAATAAATTTTTTCACATACAAAGTAATGGCATTGAAACAAGATAAATATTCCCGTTTGAAAAAATAAAACATGAAATAAAAGTTAAAAGTTTACCAGAACAGTGTTTTGGTTTTTATTACCTGATCTCGAAAGTATATTTGTTTCAGACGATCATAGATCGATTTTTTTATGATATCTGAATTTTAGCATTTCAAAACTATAGTCTGTCCCAAAATATTTTTGCTGCACATATTGCTGGACAAAAACAGATTTCCTAAGGAGATTTATAATGTGGAATGATGGCATCTTTTCTCCATTCAGAGGTCACTCGGAATACCTCGCACAATTTTTCAACGTTATCATCTAGGCTTAATTATGGCTGATGCAATGCAAAATCCCCGTAGACTTTCTATTTTTAGCCGTGTGTTGAAACGTGACAAGCTAGAGGGGGCGTTTCAAAAGAGAAATCTTTGGATTTTTTTTACATGTATGCTATTGAATAAATATCGTTTGAATCAAGGTTTTAATATATATCGAATAATTTAAGAAAATATGCGGCAAAAATATCTTGGGACGGACTTTTATATAAACTTTAAATCATGCATCAACAAAAAATAAGGTTTAAACACAAAGAGATAAGATTTATAGTAATTTATGCTGATATGCTTTTTTCGTGTGTTTGTTGCTATCAAAAAAAGGTTTAAGAAACAATCCTAATTTAACCCATTTGCAACCTTTATTACGGCCTATTTATTCAAGAACAGGATTATTATACCAGGGTTATTTTAAAAGAAATGTTATAGATGCAATAAAATTGTTAAAATAATCGGCGTTAAGTGACAAATATTCGTGCTTTTTTGTCCACCTATTTCTATTCCGATTTGTTTCTGAAGGCAATATATTTTATAGAGTATGAGGTAAAGGTAGTCATCGTATGTTAGCGACCCCAATTTTAGATCCTTTGCTTTCTGAAAGATCTTGAGAAGTCCTTATAATTAGGAAAATAAATTGTGCACGATGCTCTTTTCACATTTTTTTAAAATTTTGTTTTCATTTAGTAAAAAATAACACTTCTTGTGATCCATAAAGTTGTATATTGGATTAATAAGTCTGTGATCAGTTTCATCGATGACACTTAAAAAAAGTAATGGACTTTATTAATTATAAGCTTTATAATATAGATGATGAGATAAGAACCAAACTTCAATTTTCTGTTAGAGCGCATGTCTTGTAATTTATTTATTAACATGGCATATGACTTTATAAAACAATTAACCACGTTGAGGGTACCCTGTTCACTCACTCTTTTAAGTTGATAAATTAATTCCAGTATAATTTCTAGTGATTTCTCTCTATCGAAGCAAAATATATCGGTATCACTATTCGAATGTCCGACCTTTTAATTCCTTGACAAAAGGCACTGCATAGTTACAATGAAATGACCATAATGTTTCCTAATTCTTAATACAGTTAGAAAAGTCTATTTTATATCTATTATATCTATTTCAAAATATTGTGTTGTGGTGTTGTTTGGAGATTTTTTAAAATTTTGATTGGTCAAATTGTTATGCATCATTTTATACAATACATCGCCCATGAGAATTGCAGTGCATTATGCGACATTACTTTTTGATCAACCCTCCCTTGTACATACGTTTGCTTAAACAACCCTGCTGTTCATTGTACTCTACTGCATTGTTTCTGCATTGTTCTCGTTTAAAATCAAAACGACTTTGAATAATTATCTTTACAAGCTAATTTTGGGAACCATTATATTTCGTTAGAAAAAGGCGTTTATTTTTAGAAGAAAAAAATAAAACAAAAAATAAAAAAGGGATCAAACCTTGTAAATTGACATGTTCTCTAATGGAATGAATTTTTACAGCGAGATTAAAAAGACCCAACGAAAGAATAAATAAACATTAGCACAGACGATACACGTTGGGAAACAAATGGTTGTTTAGCATTTACCTTTTTTAACTTCTGTTGAATTTTGAACAGAACTCTGAAGACAAGTGTAGATCAATGAATATTGGTCCTGAAAAAATGATATATATGGAATTTATATCTAATCATCTATCTACGTATATATCTACATGTATAGATCTATCTATCTATCTATCTATCTATCTATCTATCTATCTATCTATCTATCTATCTATCTATCTATCTATCCATCCATACACCCATCCATCCATATATCCACTCATCCATCTATCTATCTATTTATTTATCATAGCCCAATGCTTTGTATTTTTTCAATCTATGTCAAGAGTATTGAACGCATCAAACAATCATACAGTCTTGTGTATTTATTACTAAAACTTGTTTAGACTCGACTTCTTTCTTCTCCTGGCATTCATTTTCAGCACTCATTTTTACTTCTACCATATTCATTAACAGTAAATTTAATGATCTGCATTTAGAGTTCAATATATTTATTTCTTTTGCCATATATTAAAATAAATTTAAATCTGATTAGTAGAAAAGTTGTCGTACACGCAATTTCTATTTTTGTATAAAACGATTATGTTTTATCTTTTAATTTTGTATAAATTGTTTTGGTCAAAATGAATGGTAACTTTGCCCCCAGATGTAGGCTTGATCATCAGAAACAGGAGTATTGCTGTCTCCCTCATCGGTATACTTTGATGATATACCTAAACATTTTTAGCTTATTAACAATAATATTCAATAAAATTGATACTTCTGAATGAATTGAAGACATTCTTTCTTTGAGCACTTTAAGGGTAGTTCCATAAACGTCAATACTGTCACTGCCAGAGAGGATGGAGTTCATGAGGAAATCAACCACGATGTACACACCACTAAAGTCCATGTCAGAGCTTGAACCAAAACAAATTAACGATTGTTAATCTGAATGTCATTTTATAATCCTAAATTGTTATTAACACAGCATTAATGCGCTGAGAGAAAAAGTTTAAACTATGTTAAAAACGATTATGAAAAATGGATACATTGATTAATTAATTATTGTAAGTAACCGTTTTATGGATATTGTATAGAATTTACATAGCCTACTCTTTCAATATATGTGAATTAAAAAATATAAACGTCACCTACCAACTGCCATGAACGACACGTGGTCCGTGAATGGTAATACCCTTATTTGTTTGTTCAACTATGGTGACAAGATTCGGAATTTGTTCTTGCAGGAAGGAAATATCCAGATTGGTAACATGGAAATGACCAACATTTTTTGTCTGCTTTCCCTAAATTAAAAATCACAATAAAGCCAAAAGTGTGGCATACTATTTAACTGTGATGAAACAGAGCTTAATAAAGTAACCTTAATACCCTTGATAATTTGAAATTTCGCAGAGTCAGATCTTCTGATATGTTGAATGTTGCGAGTAATTCAACATCGATTCTTCCAAATGACCGAACCACACAATCTTTGCTCGGATAATAGCATTCATTCTTGTAAGAAATCGAAAGTGCATGTGTATTTAATAATGCAACAGCTAATTGTACAATTTCCAAAGAGAATGTAGACTATATAAATTATGTTTGCATACACTGTATATTTACGTTGAGATATATTTAGGCTAATGGTATCGAATGTTATAAACCATATTCTCATTAGCCTTATTAAAATATTAATATAATAACATAGTGATTAGATAGTGTTTTCAAATTTTGAGAATATCAAAAAATTACATACATTATCTACAAAAGAAAATTTATTATTACGCTTAAATAACAAAAGTCGGTTTATACCTTTATATCTTCATTTTTTTCTGTCAGTGCAATTATCGATGGAACATTTTGTTCCCAAAGCATTTGCCAAAAGTCTGCTGTCGTCCTTTGAAGAGGATACTGTGTCATTATATACAAGCCGTTCTTCAAAGAAAAAAAAATAGATCAACAAACGGCATTTTATAAATATTCAGTATGCGTTAAGTACTTAATGAATTTTTTAAATAATATAAGTGGGGGAAAGTACATACCAAAACAATACTTGCGTTGATATAATTGTTAGACGAACTTGATTCCCGTTTTTGAAGTTTTACACGATTAAATTCGTCTAGATCAAGAGAATAAAACAACTGTTACATGTACTATCTTGTTGTCAAAACATTGTCTCTCATTTACATAAAAAAATGTTAATTTCAAGTAAACACCGTTATAAATTACACTCACAAGGAACAACACCGCTTCTATTTTTTGATGGTACACCCATCGATATTGCTGTACCTGCAGTTATTCTTTCGCTAGACTGAAGTAACGCCTATCCGTATTTGTAAAAAAAGAAGTAAAAGTTAATTGTTTAAGTAAAAAGTGAGATATTGCCTTCTGTCTCTTGCATGCATTACACAGGAGCAAAAGTGTGCATATAAAGAAAGTTTTTATCTCATATGTATTTTATTTGAATTCATGTACGAATTATTGATATGTATATCATGTTGTTTTCTTACTTGATATTCTTCAGTGAGTTCCTCTTTGTCATTTTTCATTAGGGTGATCACATGATTAACAAAACGATGCAATGCAACAGATCTACAAATTATTGAACGAAAGTTTTCATATGATGTTAGTGTCATGTGAAACAAAATACTAGTTTTTAAAGAATGTTCTAACAAAGAAAGTTGGCTTCTTGAAATATTTGTATTCGCATATCTTGAACGAGTAAATTCGGTTTTATCGTATATATCATTATGAAATTACAAATAATTGATGTTTAAATACACATAATATTTTTAACGTGGCAATCTACGATAAAATCTTAAGATATTACAATACATTTCCCATTAGGATTAAGAAAAATATATCAATGCATTGGTGAAATGAAGAAAAAAAAAACTATCATCTTACTCTCTGATGCCTTCGTAAATTTGAAGATCTGTGTAGAGAGATGTTATCCTTTTGGCATTCCTAAAATTTTTAATTTTAAATGAAATTCAAGAAACGTATAAACAATTCTTTTTCTGTTCTCTGTTCGGTGCTGAAGGAGTGTGGCATATGGAATTTACATTCCTATACATTTTTATTACTAATTTTTTAGTAAAATTAATTCTATAAAACAATAAAGGTCAAGGCTAATTGATTTAGAAACTAAGATTGTTCATTCATTTATGTATTCATGCTAAATAGATGACAACTTGATTACAGTTAGCATACCCTCGGTTTCGTTTCCGTTTTACACATCCACACACGGCTGCAAATAAAATTATAACCGACCCAATAGCAACACCAATATAGAGATATAAATAATATCCAAGTCCATGCTTGTTTGCTGATGATGTGGAATTCACCGTGCTCGCTTGATGAAGTGTGGGAATCACTGTGGTCAATGAAAAAAACTATTTTAAAAAACATGAAATGTAAAGACTTATTATAATTTTGCAAAAACATACAGAATGTATATTGTATTTGTTGCATTAAAGGGGCATGGTCACGATTTTGGTCAAAAAATTGTTTTCCGATTTTAATATTTACAATGCTTCAGAAAGGCATCTTTAATAGGCAACCGAATTTTGATTGTCATTTGAAGAGTTATAGGCGAGTTACAGAGCTTGAAATTCTTCAATATGTAAACAAAGCGTTTGTTTACATTTTGAACGTTGAAGTAAAAATTTCAGTTTAAAACCTAAAACGCATGTTTTAAACGTTAGGAACTGTTTATCTATGCTTGAAAAAAAAATAAAAAGATAAAAAATAAGCTGGAAAAAGATTTTTACTGGTATTTTGAACCTATGTAAACAAAAATCAGGGCACTAGCCTTGTTTACATGACAAAGAATTGTGTGTCCTGTATCTTGCTTATAACTCTACGAATGACTCTCAAATATAATTTGATAATTAGAAATGCATTTCTAAAGCATAGTAAATAATAAAAACATAAAAATAGTATTGACCAAAATCGTGACCATGCCCCATTTAGACAATAGCAAAACCAACTCAAAAGGATTTCTTCATAGAAATAATATCTATAAAAGTCTTTTTGTGTAGACTTAATTTTTTGCATGGCTTGTCTCTATTATTTCGTTCAAATAAAAACAGAAATATACATTTTTTTTCCAAAACAAGCAGAGCTACATTGTATGTTTTTTAATATTAATTAATGACATTGATGTAAAAAATATACTCATTGTCTGAGTTTTTGCAGTTCTAGTAGTGGATATTGAAGGCCTCGATGTAACTTTTGTACCCTCTAAAAAAGTAAAGAATAAATAACAATAAAAGTTCCGTCGTTCAGTCAAATTTCAGTTCACAAAACAGCACAAGTCCATCTCGTTAAAAATATGTATTTTCTAAAACATAAGCATTGATCATATTCTACCTCACTTCTATATCAAAATGTATTTCTTGTGTCAAAGAAAAATATGATTATTATTGTAACATTCAAGACTATCGAACCTGTATAAGACTTGCCTAAATTACTGATGTTAACATATCGTATTATCGATCCCGTCCCACAAATTTCATAATCTCCAGTCTCGCAAAGGAATTGTGTGAACTCGTCTTCGCTGGTTATGTTATAGACGATGGTACTAGATCGAGTGTACTGGCATCCGAAACGAGAAGGAACTGTGTGATTAGTAGTGAGAGGGAATACCACAAAAGAGTGCTGAGAGGCTTTTTTGATGCACCATCTTATAATCTGAAATGGAATTTTTATATAAATTTCTTTTTTTAAAAATATCACATTCTAAAACTTTTATATGGACCATTATATAAGAATGTTATCGAAATGCTAGAAAATTAAATAAGGCAATCAATAGGTACCCGCTAACACGAAAATATACTGTATTTGGACAATTTATGCTTTCTAAATCGTGAAGTGCTTCATAATAATCGACAAACTGATCTAATCCAGTTTAATGAGCATCACGTTTGTAGTCCTAATAATTTAACTTTTTTTCTTTCCAATGTAAAAAGAAAATTCAGAGACCATTTACAAGGCATTGAATATAACATATTTTACTTAAAAACTTAAACTGCATTGATATTTTTTTTTTACCTTAATCTATACTACTATATTAAAATAATAGACTCGGATTTTTGGGCTTTAATACCGAGAAATCGGAAGACTACTGTCTTTTGTTTTATATATTTTTTACATCATTGGTACTTGGAGATTACCAATTTGTTTTTTATTTTTTCACAATCAGGCTTCGCTAATTAATAATCAAAGAAAATTCCTTTAAAAAATCTGGGAATCGTCTGAATTTTTTGGATTTTACAATTTTGCGCATGCGCATTACTTTCACGCTAATTCACGGTATGCTCTTTAGTTTATGTTTCCACAATATCACATTTGCATGGATAAACTCAAAAATGATAATACAAATACGTGTATATTTTCATTAACATTTGCTATATATTCTGGTCATGAAAGAAAATACGGGAGATAACTCTAACTCAATGCGTTTGATATGAAAAACTCCGAGAGTTCTGAATGTCAACATGGTGAGCAAATCTGATGTATCTATTTCGTAAATGCCCGACACGCACGGGTCAAAGTCTAGTCTTTTTAAAAAATGTTCTTTATGCGATAAAAGTTTTTTTTAAATATAATATACTGTAGAATGGGGGATGTGTGTTTTCGGAACTCTGTAACTAAACTTTTTTCAGTTTTCATTCAGAACAAATGCCTCTAATTCCCTCCTTATTAGGCTTATCATTAATATTTTGGGAAAACTACTATTCAAAATATACAAACTTTCCTACAAGGTATTTTTTTCTGAGATGTCCATACTTTCATACCCCCCCCCCCCCCCGTTTTCATGACCCCTCAGCTTTATAGACCACCTTGGCTAATTCTGTAACGTGTAGGGGGTAGACTATCTGTCTGACGTTACTATGGGATAAGGGTCTGCGTAGAATCAGACTTCGGAGAACAAAACAGATTGACACACCGTATTTACAAGATCTTGGTCTTCCTGGACCAGGCTATGGATGAAACCGAGCACCGTCTCAATTAGATGTCTTAGACCTTTGACCCACACCAAGGTCTCTAACCAAGTGCCCAAGCACAAGGTCTCCGTGCTACCTGGTGAGCCTTTACCAGGCTACTTCTCAGTAACAAGGGTATCTGCGCTACTACTAGGTCTAAACAACAGAGGTTCAAACGCCTCGTATAACCCAGTTCCCTATAGAGGATACCAACACCCCTTATAGCCAAGATGCTCAACCGAGGATACCAACACCTTGAAGAGCCCGATACCCAAGAGAAGATGCCAACACTTCTCTTATCTGAACTCACTATGTGTTTAGCCGAGCTGTAGCTATCGATAGAGGATGCCAACACCCCTATCTCCGTCGAAAACGTAACCGCTACCAAAGTGATCAACATTTTAACTCGCAGAGAGTACTCACAGACAAGAGTTTCGAAAAGACGTACACAGGCTGTAACCACGTAGTCAAGCCCCCTCACACACACGGAAAGGCCTTATATAAATAAACTGCTCTAAACAATAAATGGGTGTTTAGTTTCATCCATGCCATATTTTGAATAAATAATACTGCCTGTATTATAGAGAAACCTCTGTTATCTCTAAATCTTAATATTTATATACAATGATTATTATTGTAAAGAAGATCAAATAATATACTAATGATTAGAGATAATTAACAAGCATTTAACGATGTAAATCTATATAACTAAGGGAGGTAACTCTATAACAAAAATGCGTGCCTCGCTACATTACCCCCTCCCTAAGTTTATGCGCCCTCGCATAAAATATGTCTTTGCCTAAGACAACTGGCTAATATCTAACATAGTCTTGCAACCAGACTGGTGGTCTTCGTGTTCGCTTATTCTCTGAGCAAACACCCTCGAGATTCCTTCCCCTTTCCGATTCGTCCCCATCGGATCTTGGTAACTCATCATCATCAGCCTTTAGATCTGCATCTACTTCTTCGTCTGCCAACACTTGGGAATTGTGTAGCTTCAGTCTGTCTGCATGAATGACCTGTAACTTGCCCCGATATCCACAGTCTACCTCATAGAGCAGGTCAGACTTCTTGCCTACAATAGTGTATGGCCCTCTCCAGTAACTAGTAAACTTGGGACTGTGGCCTACCTTCCTCTGTGGGAAGAAAACATACACTTTGTCGTTTTTAGCAAAGCGTTGCCAGTGCATCTTTGCATAATGATACCGCTTTTGTCTGTGCATTTCTTGCCCCGTGTGATAACGCACAGCACTAAGCGCTTCTTCCATACGAGCTTTTAGCTCCCGTGCCCATTTATGCTGTGGAACTTCATTGACATCTGGTGGCATCTCGTACATAATATCGAGAGGTGTCGCAACCTCTTTCCCAAGCATCAGAGAGTTTGGAGTAAACCCCGTAGTCTCATGCTCTGCAGACCTGTATGCCATCATAACGTACGGCAAGTGAACATCCCAGTCTTTATTGTTGTCATCTACATAGGCGCTAAGCATTGTTGATAATGTTTTTTTAAAGCGCTTGACCATGCCGTCAGACTTTGGGTGATACGGCGTTGTCCTTGTCTTCTTTATCCCTAAAAGCTTGCAGACCTCGGTAAATAAGCGACTCTCAAACTGCGAGCCTTGGTCAGAGTGAATTACATAGGGAACCCCAAGCCTCACAATGAATTGTTCCACAATAATTTTTGCAACGGTTTCAGCTTCCATGTTCTTCATTGGAAAGCTTTCTGTCCACTTGGAATAATAGTCAGAAATTACCAAGATATATCTATTCCCTTTCTCTGTCAATAGTAGTTCTCCAAGTATGTCTGTGGCAATGCGCTCCATTGGCACTCCTGCCTGTGTTATCTGCACAGGCGCTCGTTTGCTTTTCTGGCACCCTTTTCGTCTGCTACATTTGTCACATCCAGCGATGTATACCCGAACATCAGACTGGATCCCTGGCCAATAATAGCCCTGTCGGATTTTAGGTATTGTCTTAGACACACCAAGATGTCCTGACGATCTGTTGTCATGGTATTGAGCCAGGACTGTGCGTCGCTCACTATATGGCACAATGGCTTGCATCTTTGTACCTTTGTCATCGACCCATTTCCGATACAAAATGCCGTTGTCAATGGTCAGAATTTCGAACTGAGACCAAAGTGACTTAAGGACTCGTCCTTCGCTGCTGATTGTAGCATAATCGGGTATTTTCCACTCTCGACATAAAGGAAGGTTTAACTTCGACATGAGAGACAACTGGTACAGTTTCACGTTCCTGGTCCGTAGTAAAACCACATTGCTTACATGGTTTGCGACTGAGTGCGTCAGCATTAGCATGTTGTTTGCCGGGACGGTGTTCAATTTTCATGTCAAAAACGCTTAGTGACTCTAGCCACCGAGCCAACTGTCCCTCGGGATTCTTGAAGTTAAGCAGCCAACGCAAGGAACTATGGTCTGTGCGAACTGTAAACTGCTTCCCATACAGAAAATGTTTAAAATACTTGGTAAAGAAGACAACTGCGAGCAACTCTTTTCTGGTGACGCAGTACTGGCGCTCAGGCTTAGAGAGAGTACGACTAGCATAGGCAACGGGCCTTTCTACACCGTCAATGCACTGAGATAGAACGGCCCCTATCGACATATTGCTGGCATCCGTATCCAGGATAAATTCATGGCTAAATTTGGCATTGCCAGCACAGGTGCCTTACATAGTCTCTCTTTTAAATCAAGAAAGGCTTCTCTGCATTCCTTTGTCCATTCCATGGCACTTCCTTTCTCTGTAAGCTTGGTCAGCGGTTTGGCTCTTTCAGCAAACTGTGCTATAAACCGTCTGTAATATCCACAGAGACCAAGGAAAGAACGGACCTCGCTCACATTGCATGGCTCAGGCCAATTTTTCACTACCTTAACTTTCTCTGGATCTGTTGAGATCCCTTCCTCTGAAAAGACATGGCCCAGGTACAACACTTTCTTGGCAAACAATGTACACTTCTTAGCTTTCAGTTTAAGGCCAGCATCAAGAAGTCTATCAACCACGGTTCTTAAATTCTGGATCATGTCTTCAAATGTCTTCCCTACGATGATAATATCGTCTAGGTGGATCAAGCAGGTCTCCCACTGCAAACCTGTCATTACTTTCTCCATAAGTCTCTGAAATGTTGTCGGTGCGCAGCTTAGACCAAATGGCATTTTCTTAAATTGAAACAGCCCTTTCCTTGTCATAAATGCTGTCTTTGGACGGTATTCTGGCTTAACTGAGACTTGCCAATACCCGGAAAATAGATCGAGAGTACTAAACCACTTGTTGCCTGACAAGCTATCTAATGACTCGTCGATCCTGGGAAGCGGGTAAGCATCCTGTATTGTCACTTTGTTAAGCTTCCGATAGTCAACACAGAAGCGTGTGGAACCATCCTTCTTACGCACTAAAACTACTCCAGCTGCCCATGGGCTGGACGACGGCTCAATGATTCCATCCCTGAGCATCTCTTGCACATGCTCATCTACGGTATCAGCTGAGTGATATGGGAGCCGACGCAAAGGCTCTTTTATTGGTTTGGCATTACCGACATTTATTTCATGTTCTACAACATTGGTAGAACCAAGCTCAGAGTTGTCCTTTGCGAACAAATGATTATATTCTCTTAGAAGACTCCACACAGCTTTTTTCTGTTGGTCTGTCAAGTCCTCACTGCAACGACCTAATAAACTCTTTAACTGATCAACAAGGCCTGAGGACTGTGTTACACTTTTGTGCACGATACCAACATGTTCAACAGGAGTTAGCTGAGCCAACAGCGTTCCTTTTCTGACTAAGCATGATTCGTCAGAGGGGTTCAGCAATCTTTCAGGTACTATGTTAACACTCTGTACCAATGTTCGTCCAACAATTGCTGGTAAGTCGTTTCTATCTCTCTCCACAGGTTCAATAATACTATCACAATTGTAGAGACACTCGCCTTTAGGTACACAAATCTGACCAGACATAATAACTTCTTGTTTTGCAGGGATCGTAACTTGGTTCTTATTCACAACCCTAAAGCAACCAAAATGACCTTTCTTTTCCATGTGAAATTTATTAAACTTCCCAATATACAGTTCTTGGTTCGGCACATCGACCACGCACCTGTACTCTGTTAGGAAGTCTATGCCAATAATACCATCGACTGTTAATTCAGCTACAGCGGCTGTGATATTACATGAAAAATTGTCGAACTCCAAAACAAACGTTCCCTTTCCAGATACATTTAACATTTTCCCACCTGCATCTAGTGCATTCTTCTGCATAAGCTCTAGAGCAGGCATGCGGTCATGAGCAATTCTTTGGGCTATTGCTGAGGAAACAAGTGTCAGAGTAGCACCCGTATCAACCAGTAGGTTCACTTCAATGCCTTGAAGTCTGGACCGTAGAAACATTCCGGCTTCTACACCAATCGTATCGGCGCCTA
The DNA here is from genome assembly GCF_025612915.1 of Magallana angulata. NCBI lineage: Eukaryota > Metazoa > Mollusca > Bivalvia > Ostreida > Ostreidae > Magallana > Magallana angulata. The sequence continues at coordinate 50,583,231 of NC_069115.1, read as the reverse complement.
CTGAACCACTTGCTTTTCTTTGCTTTTTCTCATGCTGTTTAAAATTCCCAGCATTCAACTTCCGATTCTTTAGTGCAAAGCAGTCTTTGCGCATGTGTCCAGGCTTGTGACAGTAATGGCACTTTATGACTTTTCTCTTTGTATGCTCTCTTCTATCGTCACTTGCTGCCAAAGACGAGGGTTTTCTTTGTCGTATTTCGTCTACATTTCTTTGGAGCCTATCAAACTTGCTAGTGAGGTCTTTGATCATCATCGCTAGATCACTCTCGTTTGAACTCTGTACTTCGTTGACTGTTTCAGTCACTGTAGTTCTTAAATGGCTCTTATGTTCAGCCCTGTTGAATGCTTCCAACTCAACAGCTGACTTAACAGCTTCATTGAGGTTTGTGGGACGCGATTGTTTTATCCGGATTCGCATGTCAGAATCTACCAGAGCATCCACAAACTGATCTTTGGACAGGGTCTCTCGTATTTCAAAATTAGCCGTGGGGTATGCCAGATTCGCTAGTCTACGAATGGCTTGGGCTAGCTCTGGGAGTGGTTCACCTGGTCTCTGCCGACGTTCTTTCATTTGCACCCTGTATAGCTCTGTCTGGCCTGGAGGGGCAAATCTCTCCTCAAGAACTTTAACCCGTTCATAATAATCAGGAATCGTTCCTTTGGGAAAGTTTCCAAGAACCCCCAATGCATTTCCTATCAACGATACAGCTAAGTAAGTGCCCTTACTTCTCTCTGTCCAACCATTCAAATCTGCACAGGCCTCGAAGTGGCTATGGTAGTCCTGCCAAGGGATCGAACCATCATATGTGGCTGGCTTCATATTCACACCAGTAGATTTGTTCGCTTTTCCGCGTGTGTCATGTGCATCTTTTCTAATAGGAGATGGGAACCTGACTCTAGGTGCTTTGCGCACTGTAACGCTTGGAGCAAGGTAATCATCCTCTAAGAACTCAGTCATAGGATGAGCTTTTTCTCTTGGGTCCAGATAATCATCCTCTGAGAACTCCGTCCTAGGAGGTCTTTTGTCTTTCGGTCTAGCACCCATATCAGCATAGTTTAAAACCTCGCTTCTCTGCGCTCTTGTACTATCACCGGGCTGTTTTGTCTGAGGCATTGCGTTTGTTGCCAAGACTGGTGATGCACTTCGTCTTGGTAACATAGATGGACGTCCAGTGTCCATCCCAGAGTCGTATAAAGCAGGTGCCTTAGTTTCTCTGGGCAGAGGGGTGGAGTGGTCTCTGTGCGCCAAACTATCCTGAAGCTTCTTCAGCTTTTGATCTATGAACGAGATTTCTCTTTCAACTTTATCCATAATGACTTATTACAATGTTTTGCAGCTCTCCGATATCTGTCTGACGTTACTATGGGATAAGGGTCTGCGTAGAATCAGACCTTGGAGAACAAAACAGATTAACACAACGTATTTACAAGATCTTGGTCTTCCTGGACCAGGCTATGGATGAAACCGAGCACCGTCTCAATTAGATGTCTTAGACCTATGACCCACACCAAAGTCTCTAACCAAGTGCCCAAGCACAAGGTCTCCGTGCTACCTGTTGAGCCTTTACCAGGCTACTTCTCAGTAACAAGGGTATCTGCGCTACTACTGGGTCTATACAACAGAGGTTCAAACGCCTCGTATAACCCAGTTCCCTATAGAGGATACCAACACCCCTTATAGCCAAGATGCTCAACCGAGGATACCAACACCTCGAAGAGCCCGATACTCAAGAGAAGATGCCAACACTTCTCTTATCTGAACTCACTATGTGTTTAGCCTTGCTAGTTCTCTGCCGAGCTGTAGCTATCGATAGAGGATGCCAACACCCCTATCTCCGTCGAAAATGTAACCGCTACCAAAGTGATCAACATTTTAACTCGCAGAGAGTACTCACAGACAAGAGTTTCGAAAAGACGTACACAGGCTATAACCACGTAGTCAAGCCCCCTTACACACACGGAAAGGTCTTATATAAATAAACTGCTCTAAACAATAAATGGGTGTTTAGTTTCATCCATGCCATATTTTGAATAAATAATACTGCCTGTATTATACAGAAACCTCTGTTACCTCTAAATCTAAGTATTTATATACAATGATTATTATTGTAAAGAAGATCAAATAATATACTAATGATTAGAGATAATTAACAAACATTTAACGATGTAAATCTATATAACTAAGGGAGGTAACTCTATAACAAAAATGCGTGCCTCGCTACAATTCCATACAAGGGGTTGACAATCCGTTCAATTTGCATGTCGTACCTTTACATGTAAATATTCTAATTACTCTAAAAATATCCTTGTACCTTTTTAGGATTAGTGCCGATTTCTCCCTGACATGTTAGTTTGAGAACCGTTTTATCCGGAAACCGGCGTTCTTTTGTATCGGGGCCATTGTTATAAATCTGTACTGTAGGTTCGTTTAGCACTGTTGGTTTACCTAAACATATAACATTAGATATATATTTATACCCAAAATGGATATATTTTAAAAATATATACGATATTGAAAATAATTCAAAAATGACCTCTTTTTTGAAGTTTTGATGTTTAACTGTCATTTCAACTCATAATTTTAGAAATTTAATACAAAAGCATTTCTAAAAATTTGAAATTTAGATATAAAATCTATTATGATTGAAGGCTACTAAAGAATTAAATAATTGCTTTACAATTATTTATCATTCACATTAAAAATTCAGATAATCCATACTTGTATATGTGATGGTAATTTGATCTTCACCATGCGCCCTATCATTAAAGCTAGTTGTATAATGATATCCTGACATTTTGCATTTGTACGTGGTAAAATCTTCTGGGCACAGCACATTTTTTTTATCGATTGAAAACTTCAATTCTGCTGAGTTCGTGCCGTTTACTGATCCTGAGACGGTAGCTCTTCTTTCCAATAACGTGTTTATCCAATGGGGTTTTTGATCCTGATTGATGGAAACGATTGTTTGAAACGATCCACTTTCATTCCTCAGCAACTCTAAAGAAACTATTGCTTTAAGATGTGAAGGATTCGTGATGGAACAGATGATATCAAGATCGTTCTCCAAATACTTCACAGTAGGTGGTACAGCTTGCATTTGTACGTTTTGTGATCGAGCTACAACGAAAAAAATACATGTATATCATTCAATGGTCACCAACTTCATGACAAATATTCTACATTAGCAAAAAATAATACGATAAACTCGGAGTCAGTGTTTGTGTCTTTTTTGTTGTTGCCTTTTAAAAAGAAAATAACACTGCAATTGGGGTTTACTTTTTTTCTTAAGAAATGAAAGCTTAAAAAAATCAGAAGTAAATATTTGTATAACTTGATGGGGAAACTTTTTTTAAGAAACTTTTTTGTCGTTTCTGTATAAATCATTTGTTTGCAGACAGCTTATGATAAAAAAAAATGATTTTCCCCGGAATGTTTTTTGTTTGTATTTATCGCCTACGACATTTTATCTATCTGTAATGAAGGCCTTTGACTAGTCATTTGTATGGAAGTTCATTTGGCATCATCTATATTTCTCGGTCGTAAAAAACTATCAAAAGTTTGTAGCTCCAAGTCAGAAGAAGAAGCATTATAAACTGCATCAGCAGATGCATTTCAAACAATCATCAATTCCACGTTTAATGATAAAAAAGAATGTGAAGCGCAGACAAAATAGAACTACATGTAATAGACGAATGTTATGGGATAGGGTTGCAGTTAGGTGATAAAGCAATCTTGTAGGAAAACATGTAACATGTATTTGAGAGTCGTGCTCAGCTTTAAGCCTATTGGTTACGGTCTATTGTATTGTCAGCCATCAGTTTTAATTTTTGGCCTGGCAACGTATTGTATTCCTCGAAACATAATTTTCATAATGGGAAAAATGATTTCACAAAAAGCGATACCTTGGCGATGTACAATCACATTAATTCAACAAGTTTATCTGTTGCTTTTTTCGTATCACGTGATTACAATTTTATTAAATGGGGAAAATTGTTTTTTAAACTTTAAATATCAAATACATGATTACTCTGGAAAATCATTTGTTTAAAGGAGAGCTACTGTATACCTCTGTTTTCGACTGCAAATGATCTGACCAAATGCAGTGAGGAACACAAAATTTGATTGGATTACTAATCATATCTTTTTGGAAAATACCGATCTATGTAGCAAAAATCAAATATTATAATGATCTCCTAGATTTATACCTTGATATTGAGCAATTCACTGTTGTAATGATGATTAAGAGAATTTACTTTGTGACTCTTGTATTACTGTGCAGTGTTTCTAAATGATATCATGCAACCAGGTGCAGAATGCGGGCACAATAATATCCGAATTGAGAGTTTAAATACAAATTGGTAATTTTGGCGATTCTGTATCTGCATCGATAGCTCTGGCAGTCTATACAGAGCCATTTATTGCATGTTTTATATAACCTTTGTTTCCTTTAAAACCATGAGGTCTCGTATACTTTTATTTATGACCTTTAAATATTGTATGTAAGCGATGCTTCATACTCAGAACTGCATCTTTTCTCAAAACTTGCATACCAATACTCTTAGTCCCAAATGAAGTTATGTAATCAGGTATGGAATCAGCAAGTTATCAACAATGTGTCATATTTGGCGATCCTGTGTCTGCAACGATAGCCTTGGTACTGAGGACAAACCAATACAATCATGCTTCTGTAACTACTATTGGACTTTGTGGTTCCAACCTTTGCAACTCAATGCGATTATGAACACGGACGTCTTACTATAGTCAATAGTTTTAGTATTAGCTAATCCATAAAAAAATGACCGGTCAATATTTCTAAAACATTGATTAGCTTGGATTGATAACTATATATTAAAGCAAGTGAAGGGTGGACGCGGTTTGCTTTCATAACGGAAACAAAGATTTCCGAGTTGTTGAGAAGTAAAAACAGGAAGTACATATATAGCATGATTCCTATGGGCGGCGGAATATCACCAGTTACCGTTTGGCGCCGAGAAAATGTTGGAAATGGATTTGCGCAGAATTAATATTATACTCGTGAGTTTTATATTGAGCTGAGAAAATTACGGCGATCTCTTTTGAAATTCTTTTTTGATTTTGGGTTTGTTTCTTCATTTTACAAAACAAATGTTGAGTTTGGTTTTCGTGCAGCATTGAATATTTACATTTACAAATTATTTGATTCCTTATATGAACCTATAGAAAAGCAAAAAATTTTTCATGACATTTCAAAGATCATAGCACGAGCTGATCGTTTAAGGGTTGAATTATTGTAATCATAAAATTGGACGGTGATTTTAATAATTCTAAACGATTCTGACGATTTACCGTTTTCAAACGTAAATATAAGTAATAACAGCAATGTTTAAAAGTTCACCGGGATATAAATGTGGTTGATACATGATCAAAACTTCGAGCTTCAAAGGGTTTGATCACGTGACCAACAAAATTAATATCCTGGTGAAAATTTTTAACTTGTTCTTAATTTTTTTGTAATTATACTAGCCACTTTGGGACAATATATATTGCTCTCTTCCTCGCGTCAGACAATTTTTTAATCCTATGAAGGCTAATTTTATCAATGTTGCTCTTAACCCTAGTCAATATTTATATATTAATGACGCTATCATGTGGCGGTCAAACCGATTTTCTGTTTGAGTATCAAAAATGAGATATTTAATTTAAAGTATATTCAAGCTTATATAGATTTTAAAATCATCTTGAATTTCAAAAGTTTGAAAATTGCACTAGTACTATATATAAATACGAACCAGGCAAAACAAGGTAGAAGAAGACGACTAAACTTCCAATTTCTATCTTCCTTTTCTTCATTTTCTTCATCGATATGTGCTTGAGTGCGTTTAAATTTCAAGTAAAGTATGACACCTGTTCTTTCTAATATAGCATAGCATGAGGAAAAAATTATTTCCTGATACCACAACATGTGCATATTTGTGCCAATCACTTAAAAAAGATCTAATTAATCTTTGTTCGTACATTGTATTTTTCAAATATCAGATTTGTGTTTACTCTATTAATATATTGAAAAATAATGAAATAAGGAAGGAAACATAATTAAATGTAAAATATATATCAAATATGAAGAATGCCTCAAAGCTATATTGTATATAATGTTTAGGAAAATAAATTCAGATTGGCAATCTTTAGACAAATATAATGTACTATAGTATATGATTGTAGTTTACGCCTGCAGAAATTTTGCATACTTGTACCTATATTGATGTCTTGAGATATTTTCATATTTTGGCGGTCAAAATCATTAAAACCTGCTGAATTTTGAAGTTGATTGTAATTTTCATTTTATGTTGTAGTTTATAAACTAGACATACATGTAGAAATATTAGTATCATCACAAAAGCTCATTTCCATACTTGTTAGATCATTATTAATTCACTGGACTGACTACGGTTTCTTCCGTTTTTTACGATCTTGACATGAGCACACGGTGGGTGGGACCGGTCGGCAGGGAAAGTTTACTCCTCCTAAGTACCTGATCCCAAGTTTATCTTTTTAGAGGTCCGTGTTGCTATTGTCAATTTTCATCTCTCTTGAATCCTTATCCGAACGTTTTTAAAAGATTATTGTTAAAACATTATATTTTCTACTCTTGGACATATCTGGTCCATATTTTACATAAATAGTGCTTATGGATAGGGTTACATATGTATGCAATGACCTTGAAACACGTTTCTATGTTAAAGATTATGGTCATATCAAATGTCTGCTCAATAAAGGCTTAGACCATTGACCAGAGTGTACATTGTCGTTGAATCAAGTTTAGTAAAAGGTGAAGGTCAAATCAGCCTCTATAAAATGTTTGCCCTCACCTGATGTTTTCCTCTGTTTCACAGTATATGCGTTTCACTATACACATAATGTATTTTATTGATTAGGATATTGCTTTTATGTGTAGATAATAAGAAAACGTTTAGAAAAATTTATTAAATTAATTTTTCAAAGTTTTATTGTATTAGTGTACAAATTATTCAATCAACAAAAATTGAATGTATAGAAAGGCATTTGTACCTCATTTCAATCTTTACTTTATTTCCACATCCCTCTAACACTGCCCAAACTAACAATTGCATTTAAATTTAATCCAGTCATGTTGAATGCTACAAGGAGGTGGATGGTGCAAAATTACTTTGCAATAATCGACATATATGATATACATACCGCCGAATAAAAGAAAACTGTATGTGATGCATAAACTTTGACGGAAAATCACCCTTAACATGATTAATTTTTAGTTTTGGATACAAGAAATATAAACATCCAAAGATTTTTTCCCCGAAATACTTTAACTTTCGTTTTGAAAACAAATATTTCCAAGTAAAAGAATTTTTTTCAAACTTTTAAAATTACAAAATATTTGGATGATCATCAGAAACTATGGGAACACAGTGTTGAAAGGCAAACTCTTGTGACCTCTTTTACAGTTCTTAATTGATGAATCAAACGAGTTTAAAATTAATACCATTGTAAACTAGATGTCAGTAGGAGTACTATAAAAACTAAAAAAGAAGGAATTTATAAATTGAATATTAAAAAAGTGAAGACCGAAGGATTGTTGCCAGTCTCAACTTACAAGTATGTACATCTAATCGGATTTCGACAATACAATCAATCATATGAGATTTGACACGACTTAGAATGAACATGTATTACATTTCGAATGAAAAAGTGGTATTGTATTTCATCACGAACCCTCGATTTTGCAACATAATATTATACAAAGTATATAAGAAATCCGCTTTTAACTATCAGAAGCTGCCAAAAACATTTTTTTTAAGGTTTACGATGAAATTGTGATTTTCAGGTTGCCAATTAAATATTAGATATTTCAAATATATCAACGTGAACATTTGGAGTGCTAATATTTTAAATGAATTTTGTACATCTAAATTTTATTATAGATAAAAGTGAAACTTTTATTATGAATTATTAATTTGTAAGTACCTTTAAAAAGATCTTTCTGGATTTTTTTTTATTATTCAGTTGACGAAATGGCACATATCTACATCATTAATCCATGCGGTCTGATGAAGTTAATTTACTACGTAATTAGACATAGTTGTTCATTGTTGATCCGTCTTTGCGATGTGGCTCAAATATATTTTTACCTTGTTTTCAATAGGAGGCCACTAATGATCTAAGCGTTCTAAAAGGTATTCAAACAAAAAAGTCTATATAAAAAAAACCGGTAATTGTTTACACGAAAAATTAGAAAGGTGAAGATGATATTATCATAACTAATTACTATCTAAATTCTGATTTACGTGACTTTATCATTACTGAATCGATTACTTTTAATCAAAGATACCTTAAATAACAAAGTAATATATCACACATTTTTTTTATTCGCGTTGCAGTGTTAAAGGTATACAACAAAGTCATACTAACAAAAATTACGGAGAAAGTTATCTTTGACATCACAAAAAAATAGCAAGATATGCTAGACAACGAAATGGTTAACTATTTAATCTGCACAAACATATTAACATTTAAAATTGTAGAACTGTGACAAAAAAGTTTATTGTAAAAAAAAAGAAATTGTTGCATTCATGTAACCATAGATATACCTTATAGATATTGTATCAATAGTGCAATTTAGAGTTATTAAACCTATTTTAAGAAGGAAAATCAACAAAAAAAGTAACATGATATTCATTAATGGAAAATAATTATAATTATTGAAATATTATTACTTTGTAATCGTTTCTTTTGAAATGACACAAATGTCATATGTAGCAGTCTCTTGATTGTATTTTTGATCAATCTGTAGCAGTTTTTGTTTATTCCAGAACCAAAGAAGTTTCTTCATATGATATCTCGGTTCTGAAAATCTCCATACCTACAAAATTGGATTACATGCACTATTTATAATTACCAAAAGAGCTGTTATAAAAAACACCCTACGTCCATGCTCAGATGATGTGTCGATCACAGGGAAGGTAATTATTACAATAAATGGACAAAAAAGAACTAGAAAAAATCCAGTGAGTACTGATATTTTTCGAACAATTCTTGATTGTCTTTGAGAAATGAGTCTCTGTGGTAGATGAACTTTAATTAACCTATTTCGCATATAATGTTATAAGAACCCAAACATCACAAGATTCATCAAAACAAACCCAAGAACGATACATCGAGATATCGTATTGACAGCATTGTTCGTGGAAAAAATTATAAGTTCACAGGATAGTCCAAAATAAGCGTCGTATCCAAAAAACATTCCATATGTTAGTAGGCAGCCAAACGTCCAAGCCATAACACACATCCTGATGATCAATTTCTTTGTGATGAACGAATAATATCGCATTGCAAAGGCAGCAGCGAAACAACGGTCTAGGTTCATCATGGTGACGATCAGCAGTGATACGTTGATAAACATAAAAGTCGGATATTTCTTGATATCACATTGAAACTGTTTGTGTAATGTCCCATTTGGCAAGATTAAGAACAATCCAGTAAAAATATCAGAAATCGCCAAGTTTAAGGACAACATCCTGATTTGGAATAACAATCGTGAGCATTTAGAAAGTATAACTATAGAAATAACGTTTTCCGCGGCAATAAGTATACCAACAAAAAGAAAGAACTGGAAGTAAAAAAACTGAATTCTTTCTGAAACATTGTTCGAAATATTTCCTCTTAAGTGTAATGATGAATTAAAAGAATCCATTCCTGTATTTAAGTCGAATCTACAAATATTTCTTTCTTTCAATTTGCATGTAGGGATTAATAAGACACTTCTATCTTTTCAGAAGGATGCGAAGCAAATATATGAAAATAATATTTAAGAGCATCGGAAATCCAATGCAAGAAGCTTTTCTACGCTTTTTTTCAATGTTTTTTTTTTATCGCTGTTTTCAGGGATTTTCACACATTTTTAACAGTGTTTAATTTGTATTACATGAAAAGCGAGCAATGTGAGTAAGTGTGAATTGCTATTGAACAATCGCCTAACCAATCTGATAACAACTCTTTTTGTCGTGAAACTTTAAAAATGGAAAACAAGAGTAAAATATCACAAATAATCTTTTTAATCATGGAAGTGCATATTTTCACAAGTCGCGACAAGACACAAAATGTCGATATGGAAAACTCATTTTGCAAGATGCCTTATAAATTTAATAAAACATGCATAAAATGTGATGCTATATTTTAAGTGATGGCTAGTAAGGTGAGAATGATATACATGTATTGTTACCGTACATCTAAAGTTAAATTTTTTTTAAAACAAACATGTAAATACAATTGCTAAAATTCTGATTTGCTCTTTTACTTAGGAATTCTCAAGATTGCGAATACCCTTAGAACACCCCATTTTTCTTGTCGAGATGAGTCTGTTCATCCCCCTTTTAGAAACGACGTAACGTGTCTGGGAACGGTACTTTAAAATGTAGATAATTTATAAATTTCACATGAACATAGTATAGAGTATAAATAAGATTAGCCGTAAATATTCCAGATGAAAAGCGGAAGGCTTTAAATGGAATCTTGTAAAACTTTAATAGTTAGGTTCTTTCAATCAGATAACATTTAATGTATGAGTCTTCCCTCATTTATAAATTCATGAACTTTTTATATAATCAAACTTATGATAAAAAAGAATGATGGCCAATGTCACTCTCTTTTCACTCAAATTAAAGAGTTAGTTTTTGAAACCCCTTTATTGATCTATTTGACATATTATAAAGACTTGTTTTGCCAGAAAAACAAATATGATATATTGATATATAATGATACATGTACCAATAATACAAGAAAGGAAATTCATTGTTATTTTTTCTTCTTCTTTTTACTTGTATATTTATTATGAATATTTACACAAGCTAGCATCGTTGTTATGTTTTTGAAACTCTTTTTTCATTCACACATCCTGAAACCAAAGGCTGTTACATAGAACCTTTGAACCGCTTAAAAAATCCGGTATTTATTTTTTTGTAAGGATGCTAATTAAATTCGTACTAGAACATATTTGTACGCTCTTCCTCTACTAAAAAATTCCATTTAAGGATGACGTTTACTCAGAATGAAAAAAAAATCCACTGATGATAATGAAAACCCATCTGTTGTGTGTTATAGACCTTTGCTTGTATTGTTATTTTTCACTTTCAGAAAAGTAGGTCAATGACTTACTTTTTGAGTTAATAGCCATTGAATATTTATTGAAAATTCAAGAAAAATCCCATAAAATTTTACACTACGATTGAGATTTTCCTAATTATAAAATTATTACAAATAATTAAACACTTTAAAAAATAAGATACAGTTTACGAATGGTAGTGGCACTAAATAAGTATACAACATTAAGATTTCAGCATCAATTTTTAAAAATAATTCAGTCCGAATTTCCTCTATCAGTTTTCAAATCCCTACTCATTTTTGATTCAATTTTACAAAAAATTGAATGATGATAATACAAAAACATTTATGATATTGAACTACTTATATTGACCTTATTCTGTTGGCATAAAATTTATATGAGGTCAATGATCAAAATTTTGAGATATGATGTCTTTTATCGTCTTTAGCATTTTTCAATATTATTATTATTCGTGCCATAAGATTATTTTAATGAATAAGTGAGGTAAAACCAACGGAAAATATGCAAAATTACGTAGACTTAAATATAAAATCCTAACTTTTAATTTTAGACTACTGCCAAAAAACTTTTAGCAGAAAACAAAATCTGCAAAATTTAGTCCGAATTTCCTCTGTTTTGCTAAAAGTCAATTTTTGTTTGAGCATAATTCCATAATAAAGTAAAACTATTGAATGTTTTGTCAATAATAATTCATTTCATAAATACTTTTTGTGTTTAGAACAAATTTTACTCATTACATTGAACTTTTTAACAATCGGAATTTGAGAACTCAAACCCTGAGTAAATAACACCCTTAATGTTGTAAACTGTCTTTGTTTTTTGTGTTTTGCCAAGATGTACAGGCATGATGAAGGTAGAAAATAATAGATTATATTTTTTTTCAATTCTTGACATCATTTAAAGTGAAACATAAATGACTTATCCGATTTATACTGTTCAAATGTACATTAGACATATCATTCTCATCAAGCTGACATATGATAAGAAATTTAATATTATCATAATTATGTGTTATGCAATGAGCGTACATATTTTTACAGAGTTCTGTGAAAAAAAATGCATTGATCACAATTTCCGTACTAGTCTTCTTTAATCGGTTGATATTGTGCTTTTTGTGAACATTATTTAATTTGATCTATCTTCATTTGAAAAAGAAAAGGATCGTATGATACAGTACAATAACCAATAAAACATGTAAAATAAATGCGGGAAACGATCCTTCATTTTTATCTTCCCTTTCCAACCACATCATATTCAACAGATAAAAGAAAAATTACTTGTGCTAAAAGGGATAATTAATTATGTAACTTGGATATATGTATATGAAAGACAAGCTGAGAATACAAAAAGTTTTCTCAAGTTATGGACATGTATGCGTCTTAACATTAAGCATTTCCTAAAACTCAAACAAGATGTATTTATTTTTTTCAATTTCAGAAAAGTAGAATACATGTAGTTATATTGTTCAAAATATTTTATCCCTACCTTCTTACCATTAAACAACATTTGGTATAGCAGGTTATCGTAGAATATATCATTATTGCTGCCTCAAAACAATCAGAGAGCAACAAACTTTAATCACGGATTACTGACTTAAATTAAGTTCTTTGATAGATCGCATGTGTAGCTCGAGACAATATAATATCGACAATGGCTTTATAAGAAAGACGTTATTCTAATCTTCTCCTCTATGTGTACGAACGAGTAAGAAAGGCGTGAAAGATGAAAGGTTGCTATTTTGTGTTAAAGTTTCATAGAAATTCAGTTACGTGATAGGAACGCGTCGCAAATAATAAACTTGTTTTGTGGGGAAAGTGAACAGTTGTAACCAATCGATTTGACATTAATCATTAACCTTTTCGCTACATACATTTCTCTAATAATAATTTTTTTTCTTATTGATTGATATTTTTTTTAAGTATATGTATGTACCTGGTTTTTTTTTTTTTACCATTTTTAATATATACATGTATTGCATGGATATTATTGATTACAGACAGAGAGAGTATCAAATATGACTTTAACAAGAGTAACTACCATTATAAGTTTGAACATAATTTCAATTTTATAACATATAGAGGCATTGATCAACGTGAGATTCGTAAACATGAAATTGTGTTAATTAGTTCCATTCTTTAAAGCAAATACTGACACTAGCAGTCAGAAAGATATAGATATGAAATAAAAACATGACAATTAACAGTCGATTTATTCCTAATGGCTATGATTTAAAAAAAAATCAAATACTATTTATTATATCCCTATAAAATAGTTGCTATATAACTCTTTCAAACAATGTGCAGCATTTTGGCTGCTGGGCTGATAATGTTAGATTAGAACTGTTAAAATCCACTGTTAAAAAAGACTGTTGACCGGTGACGTCATATTCCGCGAAAACGATTTATCTTTCCTGTCGTTTAGTTCAATTAACATGGCTGGCGTTGGTCGATTTGGAGAAGCTTCAGCAGAGGAGATATGATCAATTTTAGAAAGAAGAGACAGTAGAAATATACCAAAGATGTTGTTAAAACTGCAGAGAATATACTAAATGATTATCTATAAAAGCTAAACATGTCCCTTCTTTTTTTTAAGAGACAAATCATGTAAAGAAATCGTGGACGTTCTAATGAAGTTTTATTGCGCTGCAAGGAAGCAAGAGAGCGCTATTTATGCAAAGGAGTCGATAATTTCGATAAGGTATGGATTACAGAAAAATTGCACTAAGTTGATATCATGAACGACACTAGATTTAAACAAGCAAACGCCGTTTTCTTCGCTACCATGGTCCAAATATAGAAAGAATGTGTTTGAGAGGTGGTGCAGCGTTAGGGAGTAATAAGCGAACAAGACCTGCAAACGTTGTACAACAACGGTGTGTTTAGTTGTAACAGTCACAAGTCCCTTCAACGGAAAGTTTTTTTTAAATTAATGTTGTACTTTTGCAATTGAGGAAAACAAAATCTTCGCGGAATGAAAAAGAGTAACTATATCACCTGGAAGGACCATGACAGCAGGAGGTATGTTGATTGCACTACTGCAAAGCTAACAAAGAATCTTAGAGGTCTGAATTGTAATGATGATGACAAGGAAGGAAAAGGGATGAGTGAGCAACCTGGTAAGTGCATATGAGCCCTTAACTTACCATGCATATTTGCTAAGAATTGAATTTGATATAGAGAAAAACAGTATTTACATTCGTGTCAAGTTGATATTTAAAAAATTTAATGTGAACATATTTAAAATTAGTTTAATGATATCTAATTAACCCTAAAATGTACTCAATATATATATATATATATATATATATATATATATATATATATATATATATATATATATATATATATATATATATATATATATATATATATATACTCAAAAAAGAAAACGAAAATGAACAGTTCCAAATTTTCTATTCACTAGTTTCCTAAGAAACATAAAAAGTCTTGCCACATTTAAAAGAAAATGAACAGTTCCATAGTTTTTATTCACTAGCGCTTTCTGGATTTACATCCTTCTTCAGCTGAATATACATAAGTTATGAACTTGGTTTCCTTAGAAACGTTTACTATGACGTCATGATGTAACGAGAGTCTTTTCAGGGAAGGAATAAATCCATGACGTCATAATACAATATAAAACGTTAAAGTTCGGACAATATTACTTATTAGGTTTGTTACTGACTGTTTAAAGAAATTTGTGGGGTCGGTAAAGTCCATAGAAGGCGAGGCGGAGCCGAGCCTTCTATGGACTTTACCGACCCCACAAATTTCTTTAAACAGTCAGTAACAAACCTAATAAGTGTTTTGTTTTGTCGAGGACCTAAAGTTTGATATGTAAACAAACGTTTGTGTAGAAAATCAGTTCAAATAACGTTACGTCCGCCATGTTGCGCTATAAATTTTGACGCTTGCCTTTTAAAGAAATTTGTAAGGCAGCCACGTGACGCGTTTTATCCAATGACGTCGCGACATTCTAGTCCGAGGCAAAACAAACTGAATTAGACAAAATATGATCATAACGACATCAATAAATTTACAAATAAAAAGACTGACTAGAATAAAGATGATTATATATACAGATATTTAATGTTTGGTGACAGGATTTAAAATTTAGATACTGATGAGTGTCCGTGGTTTTGTAATAAACATCTGTTAAAATTTTTGATTGGTTTTTTAAAACCATAATATCCAGAAATGAAATAGAACAATCACTGAATTCCATGGTGAATTGAATATTTGGATTTAAAGTGTTAAGAAAACTGTGAAATTCATGAAGATCTTCCTCGGATTCTTCCCAGAAAATGAAGCAGTCGTCTAAATATCGTTTCCAGGAATGTTTAAGGTGTCCACTAATTTTTTGGTCTAGTTCCTTTTCAATATATATATATATATATATATATATATATATATATATATATATATATATATATATATATATATATATATATATATATATATAAGAAGTATATCACCAAGCTTATGCAGACTGTGACTCTCTACGGCAACGCCCAAACACAAGCATTGATTATCAGTCACTTGTTTGGTATGACAATATGGTTGTTGGTAAAAATGTCTTATGAAATATGATGCGGAAGATTAGTAAAGATGCAGGAATTCATGTGTGTATACTAATCTTTGCAAACGAGCCACCTGTATAACCATGCTTAATGAATGTGCCTAGGAGTCTCGACATATCATGGGTATTTCTAAACATAAATAAGAACGCAGCTTAAAACATTACAATTCAAAAAAAACCCAAACAAAACCCCACACTATGTCAGATCCTTAAATTATCTGTATGCAAGTCTGCGCCAATTCAACAAACACCCCTTTAACAAATTGTGAACAATTTAATGCAAGATTCAGTCTTAAATGTGCAATGAACTCTAGGACATTGTCGATGTTGATGACAGAGATTTAGCTGCCATTCTTGACAACTCCATGTTTGGAAATCTTTATGAAACTGGATTCAGCATTCCCAATGTTATAACAGCTAAATCTGTATTTTCTTTCCATGGCTGCTACATTACAATACACAGTAACTAAACTGTATGTATAACTTGCTGTGTTTGTGAAAAAAGTGCCTGTAGTAATCTTTTGGGTGTTTGCTGTTACATGCATTGAATTTAATCAAAGTTTGCTGTTTAAGTTATTTGTTACAAAATGAAAGCTGTATGTTTTTTTTATTGTACTTGATTTTTTTTTTAATTTATGCATTTTGTAAATGACTGTGATCATAGTTTAATTACATGTCCATTATTTATATTCTTATTTTAAAGTTGTTAGATAATATTCAAATGTTTATCAATTTTGCTTTTACTTCTGTTCTATAAACAAATTTCAAATATCTTCACATATTGCAAATGTAATGATTTTAATTAGATGTACTGTGATATTATTTTTTGATGATAATGAACCAAATCATTCAACAATTAATATATTGAACTTTTAATTTATTTTATTTTCCATATAAGTGTTCAAAGAAAATCTTGTTACATGTTAATGAGATAAGTGATTTTTTAAATCAAATCATTGATAAATTAATGATAGCATACAGTTGAACAATTCATTATTTGCTAAACACCACGTACTTACTTACTTATACCTGTTCGCCTTGGGGAGCATAGGGCCGCATCAATACCACGTGTTTAAGTTAAATTTTGCAAAATAATGAGTAATTTTTTAAAAATAAGTGGGGGTATAACAAAACTGATGTTGACTGTGTCTTGGGCAACAGTTGACTGTTGGACTGGATCGAAAACTTTTGCCTTCGGCCTTTGGACTTGGGCAACAGTTTGCGAGTCGGTCCGACAGTTCAACTGTTGCCCGAGACCCCATCCAACAACTGTATGATGTTCGCCAGGGAAAGAAAGTCATTTTAAAAAATCATGCAGTACAATGTACATAATTATATAAAGACTAACACATTGGCACCGTATTGTTTAAAGGCAATTGCACTCTGAAAAACTATAAAAAAGATAAAATGAGAAATTGTAGAGTATGGTACAGATTAGATATTATTTTATCGATACAATTGACTACATATCGTAATTAGAACATAAAAAAACTGCATTGCTGGACAAAAGCATCAAAAGAACTACAGAACACTATTTCCATATAAAGAGTAATATGTAACCCCTTGGCAGACTATTTTCTAAATATGCATACAGTTTAAAAAAACAAAACTTTTTTTACAAAGAGATATCAGTTTTTACATATTTAGGTAGCGCCAGTGTCTATCTTCTGGATGATCCATGCAGGAATCCAAATTAGTGCAAACAGCAGAGCTAAAAAAAATAATCTTTAATTAATTACAAATCGTTTGTTAGAGAAATCATGCATATCTCGGTAAAAAAAGTATTATTTTGATATCCTGTCGTTGTCCAAATTGATCATATTTTATACAAAAATGAATATGCACTGAATGAGTAAACTTTCATTTGAATATGACACATCAAAGCTTTGCTATTTATCAGGGGTTTTCTTGAATAAAGCATTGAAGGCCAATCTATGGATGTCGTCGGTCCTAGTATACACTAGACCTTGAAGACAAATTAAAAACTGCGATAGCACGGTATAATTTTTCTACAAGACATGATGTGTTATAGCACCGACAATATCCAAAAACAAACATTATATTGGTTATAATTATATTCATATTGATGTTTATTTGTATGAAATATTTATGTATCGTCGCTTATTGCATATTCAAAACGCATAATGGCGTTTATACTTGTATTCATGGTGGCTTTGACCCCCTTGTTTGTACATGTACATCATGTGCGTGAGAGTGTGAGCTTATTGGACTGAGGAAATATTTTGCATTTCTGTCACAGCTTTACGGAAATGTCAGACAGCCAAAGACATACATGTAATTCATCATTATAGAATTATATTATGTTTGATTATGTATTTTACATGCTTGGTAGAGCATGAGTCGGCTCGACAAGGCTGACTTAGAAGCCATGCAAGCTTGCTATGGAGTACATTCCAGAGAGGACCTTGTGAAAAGGAATCTGTTTGGAATAACAGTAACCTTGTCCCCTGTTCGATATAAGGGGCAGTTTTATTTTGCCTTTTTCGGTATAGTGGGCTTTACTGTTTTAAATCTTTTTATTTCCATTATGACAATGCTTAACAATTAACTATTTACAATAAACATTTTTTTTTAATCAAACATATATAAAGGTAACCCACCATTTATAGGAGATGTTGGAATTGTTGCCCCAGATGATTTGCATTTACAATTTTCTAGATAAAGATAAACATAATTATGAACATAATAATAATGATTATAATGAAAATAGCAATAATTATGCTGATATCATATAACAAGTGACGATATATATATATATATATATATATATATATATATATATATATATATATATATATATATATATATATATATATATATATATAGCTGACATGATTTCATAAAAGCATTTGGTCGCCATTTTAGATTTGATCGCTCCTCTACTGCCACTGGGATATATATATACCGGTTGAGAAAGTTACCATCGGTTGCATTTTTATTGAGTCATTCAGGTTGCACGTATTTTTTAATGCCTGAACTTCACTTAGTAGTAAAATGTTTGTAATAAAAAATAAAGAAAACAACAATCAATAAAATACAAAGTATATTTATTCTTTGAAAGAGTTTCAAAGGTATTCGTATTATTTTGCACAGATAGTGCTGCCTTACATTGCATGCACATCGAACACGTGTCGTACACATAACATCTGCATCTTTTTGAAACTGGTTCCCCGTTTCTACACGTCTTTTTGTCCAATATAACGTGTTCGGGTGCATGAAATACCGGAATGAAGGGAAGCATGAATAGTGCTCTCGGCCTTATACAGACATGTATTGTGTAATGAGGAGTAGAACAATTGATATGGCGTAGTTATGTCGTATTTATGAATTCGTGTCAGCTTTAAATGATTACCCTAAACAGATTAATGAATATCATGTAAACGAAAAAAAAAAAAAATCAAATAAAATGCTGAACACTTGTTCCATGTACATTGTGTACGGATTGTTTTTTCTTAAGGAGGTCGAGTCTAGTTTTCTTTGCGCTTTTTTCGCACTTGTAAAATACAGTGTATTTATACTTTTTATGAAATTGTTTCGATATTATTTATTAAATTGAACACAGTAAACAAAATACCGATAAAAATGTATATATATATATTTTAATTTTATTTTTTAAACCGACTTTTCCATTATACTGTAGGAGAGCATTGTCATTGTGCCTAAGCCATTAAAATTTTATGTGCAGAATATTACTATCATCGGGGGTAGTTTTCTTCATTTTTGAATGCATCCATTTCAGCAATCTAAATTTATATTGCTCCAAATACATAATGAATTTTTGGTGCGTTTAGTACTTTGAGATGGCCCCCACTGCAAAGCAGACGAAAAAAAATGATTTTAAATATAAGGTACAAATGATATTATTTATCGCATATTACAATTTCAGGAAATTACCTTCGAGGTGCAAAAAATGACACTTTCCTATAAATTCCTATCATAAATGAAACTGTATTTTAAAATGGCGCCTAAAAAGAATCAGATGGTCGATTTTCTTGACATTTGCAATTAAACTAGAGTTGGTATCAATTACTTATGATTAAAAAATAAAGAGTTTTGCTTTTATGTTTTTCACAAAAGGACCCCTTTTTCGGTCTCTTTAAGATAACCTTTTTTTAAATCTTTAGTTGTGCTTGAATTTGTTTTTAAACCATCATTATTCATTTTTTAAAGACAATTAAACTTAGTTGGTAATGGAATCCTCCATATTGTGATGTACCAATACCAAATAAACAATTAAATAGATTATAACTCTATCCCCTCAACTTGAAACCTAATAGCATAGCGATAATGGTTCGAGCAAAAACCATTAACTACAAATCTGCTCGTTATGAGATCGAATCCTGCTGAGCCTTTTTTATTTTTACCAGTTCAAAATTGTTCAAAACATTTTTTGTTAGCTACTGTGGAATCATCAGTGTTTGTGGCTTTCGTGGATAACCCTAGCCCAAGAATTTACATTTCGACGAACGTACAGTGTATATAAAGGCATTTGATTGATAGGTATTAAAGTTAGCCTGAATCTGCTACCAAGGAAATAACGTCCTCACTTTTGGCACGAGTAAAATGATTCCACAGTATTGTTAAATTTAAAAAATCTTAATTGGTGAATGCATTTTGAAAATGATATACTTTATTTTACATTTCTATGGACCAATGTCCAGTATCAAGTTAAAAGAATCGCAAATAAAGTTATACACCTTCCTCGAAATAAAAAGAAGAAAAGCGATATAAACGATACCTCTTCCTTTATCGTAAAACAATTTATTTAAGATAGTTATGTATCAAAACCCTTTACCAGTGTCTTCTATTTGAGGCGTGGCTGTAATTGGAGGCATTGAAGTGGCAATGGACACTTTGAATGAAAAAGATGAGTTTATTATATTATTGTTGGTCTGTTTGGTCGATATCGATAATATATAATTGCAACAAGTGGATTATAGTTAAAACTGTCCATTTTTTAAACTTGATACATGTATGACCAAATAACTAAATTGAAAACTATTCTTTTTAATTATATTTGATGACAAAACTATGTGACCATAACTTTTAGACCGGGCTTTGTGAGAACAACGCTTGGCTGCAACTAAAGTTTTGTCATTAATAATTTTTTTTTTAAATTAGTTTTGATTGACCATTTGCAAAGGAGAATATGATTTTTGAAGCATTCGGGAATACGTGTTTAAATTTAATTATGTCTATTCTACCTGTTTGGCCTGAGTTTTGAATACATGTAATTCATTTTTGCTCATTTGACCACACCTTAACTTTCGTCATAAATACTTCACATTTGCTAATTTTTTCTCCATAAATACTTGGCTAATTTTAGTCAAACTTGGCACAGAACATCATTAGATGAAGTATATTAACTTTTAAAAAAAAACCGGAAGGCACCAACCTCTTTTAAGAAGGGAGATTGTAAAGAATTTTTAAAATATGTAGGTATTTTTGAAAAATCTCCTTAATAACACCTTAAAAAAAAAATTAAACTTTTGTAGAAACTATTTCTAGGTATTGTAAATTCCAGTTTGTTCAATTATGATCTTTAATTTGGGGTAGGATGGCTCCGCAAAGAGTTAAATTTTCCAAAGATTTAAGTGGGGAAAAATCTTTAAAAATCTTCAAAAAATACTTGGCCATAAAGACTGAAACTTGTGGAATCACCCTCAGCAATTGTAGATTCAGGTTTGTTTAAATCATAATTTTCTGGGGTTGGGTTTGTGTACAGTGGGGTTGAATTTTTTTCAAGAAATAAATAGGAATCATATTCTAACATACTTTTTACTCAAAAACCATTTCCCCAGATAGCCAAAATCTTTGTAGAATTATCCTCTGGTGATATTATCATCTTTTCATGCTCATGTCAAGGGTTTCTAATCCGCTCTGCTACTCACAAACCCTTGACTGAATAGGCATCGTTTAACAGGGTTAAAATAACCGTTATTGAGTGACGTTGTTATAGTTTGAATGATCCAAAACGAAACATTGATATTATTGTACGAAACGTTGATATTATTGTGCGAAACGTTGATATTATTGTAAGTTGAAAAATGTTGAGCAATTGTGAAATAAATTAAGACATATTAGTAAGTAACTGCTATCGGTCTTTAATCCGAATAAACCCAACATTTCTACAAATTCTATTCCTATAAACAACTTGTTGATGAGAGTAGTGGCATTCTTACAGTCTCTTTCTGTTTAAAAGGCATTTTTATAATTGATTAGACAGAACATGAAGTCGTATAAAGTTGAATCAATTTTTTAAAAAGTATAAGAAATACTTACCAGTCTCTTTTATTTGTGGTGTTGATGTAACCGGCGGCCATGAAGTGGCTTTTGACACTATTAAGATGATATATATATATATATATATATATATATATATATATATATATATATATATATATATATATATATATATATATATATATATATAGTTGACTGATTTTAATGATACAAATTTGCAACAAGTTAAATGTAGTAAACATGATAAGATTACATAATTTATTTTTAATGAATCTTATAAATCACATCTAATAAGAAAACTTTTAATATTAGGTTAGATACATTTGTGGATGCCTGTTTCTTTCCTCCGTTAATGATTTAAACTCATTTTATCTAGATTGAGCCGAAAAGTCCATGTTTAACATAAGGCGGTGTGGGAAAAATTGATAACATTTTAATGGTATGATTACCGTTGTTCCGGTGAGTAAGGTAGCAACCGGGCTTACATAAAGGTGTATATTGGAATAACAATTCATAAAAGCCCAAATTTAACATGGAACAATTTTTGAAGATAATAATTTATAAGAAATCTTTACCAGTATTTGTTATTTGTGGTGTTGATGTCTCTGGAGGGAATAAAGTGGCTTTTGACACTTTAAAAGAAAAAAAAAGATAAATTCATATTATTACTTTCATAATTTTTTGGGGGTCAATATTAATAAAATCTTGAGCAACTTGCCTAGACACTGACAATCTTTATAATTGCAAAATGACGAAAAAATAATAATTATTTTTTTTGGCTGCAGTTAGACACATTCCCATTCTTTTAAAAAATCTAAAAATGCACAATTGAAATATAAATAAGACAGAAGAGTAAAAAAAAGTCACATAAAGAGCACTACTATACTTTATTAATTAAATCCTAAAGATTATAAATAATGATAAAAATGAATAAAAGGTAATGTTGAATAATCCTGGAGTTAGAGGTGACCATGTCTGTTGTATCAATACAAAGTTCTCTCAGATATGGCAAAATGATAAAATTAAGATACCACATTAATTAAGTAAATATATGAATGCAGACTTATTTCACCGTACATATAGCCTCAAATGCGTTGTTACAGTAAAACATGTTTTGGTAGTAAGTAAATCCGCATAATATAAAACATAATTAAATCCATTAAATAGCTGACACTAAACATTTTAATGCTTTAAATTGACGGATAGGTGATATGCATCAGTTAATGCAGTATTCATTTCTCTGATCATTTAGTGATGCTCTTACTGGTGATTTATTTCAATAAAATATATTGCAATTTGTGTTAACCTTGAAGTAACATCAGCAATTTGAATACTTATGCATATTAGTCTGTATATTTCCCCAAAAAAATGAAATTTTCGAAAATTGTTATCAATACTTAGTATAACTTTATAGTTATCAATATGTTTGATCACTGTTTTGTTATTTTTTGTACATTCATAATTTCACAGGAGTGCTTTTTTGACGCGTTCGACATATTTGACACAAAAACATTGCTAATTGATCTTAGTTACCAGATTTCAATAAAATGTTGACAATTATACATTTTGCTAATGTTGATGAAATCTAGAGATGAATCCAACTATACATAAGCTGTCAGCAAACTTAAGTATTTAACTCTGAATTTGTCTTCTTATTCCATTGTACTAAGCGAATATTACTTTACTAAATCATGCTTTTTTTAAGTATATATATATATATATATATATAGAGAGAGAGAGAGAGAGAGAGAGAGAGAGAGAGAGAGAGAGAGAGAGAGAGAGAGAGAGAGAGTAAATACTGTCATATTTTAATTTTAGTTATGTCATATCCTTGCGATGCTAAAACATAATAATATATTTCTTTCATTCGGGGAATTTATCTGCATTTATCATTTTTCTATTAAATCAGATAACCACATTGAATGATATTTATAGTTTCATTTACTGTGGGTTTTTTGTTCATTTAGAATTAACCAAAGGGTCGCTGTTCTTACTTGATTTGTTTTGTAACCTTAATGAAGGCATTTTATCTACATTCTACAAAAAGAATAGGTCACCGGCCTACATATTTATTTTTCTGAAAGTAAATAGTAGATGGGAGAAAAAGATGCGCATTTATGAAAAATACAACATTCTTATCGTCAAGTATCTTAAATATTCTAATGTAAACATGTTCATTTTTTGAATATGTAGCTGAAGATCATTAGTTATTTTGATTTAGATTGTTGGATGTAAAAGCTTTTGGGAATTCTCAGAATAACGAACGGTACCTCGTTGTCTGCCTTTTCACTGTATTTAATAATCAAATTGTTCAAATGTATTAAGGTTTTTCAACATGTAATAATGAAATGAGTCATCTTCAAGAACGTTATCATATAACAATAGCACCTACTTGTATTCACTTTTGACGTTGTCATTGTCATCGTCGGCAATGCAGTTGAGTCATTTGCTTTAAACAAAAACATGTGCAAACTAAGCTATTGTTGTCTTTAAAGGGGCAAGGTCACGATTTTGGTCAAATTCTATTTTTCTGTTTTCATTATTTACAATGCTTTAGGAATGCATTTCTACTGATCAAATGGAATTTGAGGGTCAGTTGTAAAGTTATAAGCAAGATACAGGGCTCGCTATTCCTTGTCATGTAAACAAGGCTCGTGCCCTGTTGTTGTTAACATTGGTTCAATATACCAGTAAAAAATCTTTTTCAAGCTGATTTGTCTATCTTATTATTCATTTTAAGCATGAATAAACAGTTCTTTACGTTTAACACATTCATTAGGTCTAAAATTGGAATTTTCACTTCAACATTAAACATGTAAACAAAAGCTGTGTTCACATAGCAAAGAATTGCAAGCTCGGTAACTTGCTTATAACGAAGGACACTCAAATTTTGGTTGCCTATTAAAAATGCCTTACTGAAGCATTGTGAACATTAAAATTGGAAAAATAATTTTTGACTAAAATCGTGACCATGCCCCTTTAAGGATAAAGAACATTTTTCAATAATTCCAGTAGTTATTTAGCATAATTTAACAGCACTGTTCCCTACCTGATGCAAAGGTTAATGATTTTAGCAAAATTGATTTAACTTCTTGAGAAAAAGCTTTAATTTACACTGGAATATACGCCAGTCATTCCTAACTTTATCCCGTTTTAGGGGCCTGTCCCCTTTTGAACAAAATGGAAATCTCCTGCATTAAAGTATTGTATGTGAAAAGTACTGTTAAAGATGTTGTGGAGAGAAAAATGATTTTATGAAAGTTTACGACACGTGGACACCAAAATTCTTTCTAAATATGTTGTCGGTTTATACTAAGTTTTAGCAGAAGTAAATATAAATGCTTTAAGACATCATATGCAATAACACTATACATGTATGACCACTTAGATCCACAACAGAATAACAACCCTTAACCTTGATGACATTAAATCTACAGTTTTGGTAAAAATCTCTACAATCTAAATACGTATGATACTAGATAGTTTTTAAGCCTTTATGAAGTAGAAAACAGTATTTTTTTAAAATGTTAAATTTTTAGACAGTTACCCTGACCTTCGGACCTTTTATTTATCATTACAAAATACCATTTTATATAATCTTTGCATGTAAAGTTTGTGGACAGCTACATGTCCTGCATTTAGAACATCGTAACACACACAGGGTACCTAAAATTAAATGATTTTTTTTTCATCACAATACAATCTTTGAAAGCTTTTAAAGCGCAATATCAAAAGCGAAAATCAAAGTTTCCACTTATGGCTGTTACAGTAGTAACTTTAATAATTTGAACTTATCCTTAGCATAATACTGTAATTTTGAAGCATATATCGCATGTGCAGACATATGCATGGTGAGAAGTTAAAAATATAAATATAAGCATTAAATGCTTATTTTTGATACCGTCTGAGTTTCTAATATCAACATCCATTTAGTATTTTTTTAAATCAGGTCTTTCAACAATCTGTTGAAAATTCAATGAGTAAAAATTGCACCTCATTGTCAGTCCTTCTATATTTGTATTCATTTAAAGCAGAATTTGTTTTCAAAACTTGTACGTAAAAATAAAACTAGTCACCCGCTGTGGCCTTCAATTTACTATTCGAGTATATTTATGACGTATTATCAGTTAACAATTGTTACTTTCATACATACGGCAACTCAATATAATCCAGTGAATTTGAAAAAAAAAATACCACAGAGTCTGTGTCATATTTCATATTTAGATATGTCAACGGAAAGGAACATTGCTGGTCACCTACATGTAACAATAACATTTTATTATTATGATGATATTCGTGATGACTTCAATTTTTATGTGGTCGATTTTCTTTACTTCTGTAGCAATCTACATTCATCACCTGCATATGGAGTTTTTGTCCCCATATATATTCGATACGCAAGGATATGCTTTACATATTAACATTTTCTAAGGCGAAACAAGCTTTAAACAAGCAAGTTGATTAAACAAGACTATCAACAGTCTCTACAGGTTCTGTTGTCTAAATAACGTGATGACTTCAATTTTTCTAGGATCAACTTTCCTTACTTCAGTAGCAATATACATCCATCACCTGCGTTTGGAGGTTTTGTTCCCCAATTTATTCCATACGCAAGGGCATGCTTTACGTACGAACAGTTTCTAAAGCTTACTCTCTGTGTCCACTCTGGGTTTACTTTGGGTTTACTCTGGGTCCACTCTAGTAAACCCGGAGTAAATCCAGAGTAAACCCAGAGAGTAAACCCAGGTTTTATTTGGGGTTTACTTTCTGTTGGATTGGGTCTGATCGGTACTGTGTCTATATATAATATGTCCTGTCAAGAAACACACGTTGTTAGGGACGTTTTCCCTTATTTTAGTTTCTATATATTCCAATGTAAAAGTTCACCCCAATTGTGGCCCCACCCTACCCTCGGGAGTAATGATTTTCACAACTTTTAATCTAAACTACATGAGGATGTTTTCACATAAATTTCAGCCCTCCTGGCTATTTGGTGTCTGCGAAGAAGATTTTTAAAGATTTACTCTATGTATTCCTATGTAAAATTTTGACCCCTCTTGTGGCCCCACCTTACTCCTGGGGTCATTTTCACAACTTTAAATCTACACTACCTTCCACGTAAGATTTAGCTATCTTGGCCAAATGGTTCATTAGAAGAAGATTTTAGAAAACTTTTCAAATATTTTCAATAATTCCAGATTATCTCCCCTTGTAATAGGGCGAGGTCCTGAATTTTTAATAGTTTTGAATTCCCTTTGCCTGGGGGTGCTTTGTGTAAAGTTAAGTTGAAATTGGCCCTGTGGTTCTGGAGAAGATGTTGAAAATATGAGACGTTTACAGACAAACTGACAAACGGACGGACAGACGGACAGCAGACAAAATGTGATCAGAATAGCTCACTTGATCATTCAGCTCAGGTGAGCTAAACATTTAAGCAAAATGCAATTTATGAGAATCATGACCGCGGTGGTGTCTTAAATACCTCCAATGCTTGGAAAAAAAGATTTTCAAGTAATGTTGAAGTATGAGGGTTATTAACATTAACCTTGTTTAGGTTTCCTATTCTAAAAAACTTTTAAAAATGTGTTTGCGATTTTCGCCTTTTTACATATTTTAGAAATAAAGTAGACGTGCATTATTTATTATACAAATACAGTTTATACTTATTGCTATATACGTGAAGACAGACATCTTTTATTAATTTTAATAGGGAATTGTTTAGAAAAAAAGTAATGAGAATATGTGATATCCTTGGTGTCAAAGCGTTTTGCAATAACGACATCAAAATGCACACAGTTGCTTAGTAAAAATTTTGTACAGAAAGCATAAAAAAATATTGAATCCGCAAAAATTGAATATCTTACCTTTAGGTTTTATTTGACAGGAAACAGTTTGACTGGGATCACTAACTCTAATAGATTCTGCCGCGTTGTTAATTGTGCGCACAGTAAATGAGTATGTTTGTTCTGTAAAGATAGGTAAGGTTTCTTAAAAGTGTTACATATTGAAAGTGTTTTGTTTTAAATCATAAAGCTTTAAAAATGACACATACTGTAGTTTCATCTATGCCCATTTAAATTAAATCCACCCTCCTGTGACGTCATACATTTTACATAAACCATAAATTCATTAAAATTCTTGCAAGAAGATTTGTAATTTCTATGTTATCATAGGTGCACATCAAAAAATCAAATCATTGTTTACTTAGAGATATTTAATAAGCGTTTTTCATCCTTATATTTGACATAATTCAATAATGACAAAGGGAAATAACTCTTTTCTACTTTTCTCTAAGTGATATATCTAAATGCTATAATTTTTCTAATGTAAACAATGTTTTCTCTTTTTTTTAAATTAATTTTAGTTCTCTGGCATAGTAAGCAAAAAAATTTAAGTAGACAAACAAGTATCCATCCACTTATATTTAATTTTTAAACCAAAAAAAGTGTGATTTTCAGATAATAATTTCAGCCTTTGGTTTTTATTACCTTACATCTTAAATAGTATGGATACATATATATTTTATTTATTTTTTGATGAAATTCAAGTCCAATAAGTTTTTAAAAAGTGAAGTTTTTAACTTTGAACCCATGATTTTATAGGTACGGAGTTACCTTAAAACTATTATCAATTAGTCTCAGTGTTAATTTGATTCGGCAAATAAGGCGTTCAATAAGTGCAATTTCTTATTACCTATTGAATTAAAAGTATCCCTAAATACGAAGTCAAGTATCTTTAATTTTTATTTTTTACTTTAATGACTATCAACCACTTGTGAACTGCATTTCCTGCTCCACGGTTTTACCATGTAAACAGTACTTACATAAGGAGAATTTGATTTTTTTTTCAAATGTGAATAAGACCATTTATATTTTACAACATATACCTTACCATAGCATAGCATTGAAATTTCGTAGAAAAGCATTGAAATCTCATAGCTTAGCATTAAAATCTCATAGCTTAGCATTAAAATCTCGTTACATAGCATAACATCTCATAGATTCTCATTCGTCATATCCTACAATAGCATAGAATACAAAATAATTTTAACTCGCTTTAAATGCTTCAATTCAAAAGAATAAATGTTCACATTGCAGATTATTGGTAAACTTTAACTTCTTATAACTTCGAAATGTTTAAAACTCTTCTGTGTATAATCTCAGCGAGATTCGTCGAGACTGAACATCTTCCGAATCTCAGAACAGTGCCACACAATGTGATTCGGGAAAATTTACCCCCACTTCAGCCAGTTGTAACGATAGAAATACGTATATTTGAATCAACTGCCCGCTTCACTTTTTCACTTTAGAAATCCTTTTTACTCTCTATCGTCATAAAACGTTTGTTTCCTACCTTTAAATGATTTTAATCCCACAAAATATATACTTGTTGATTTTTCAATTTAGTTTCATATTCATTCACACCTCCAACGCAGAAAAGTTCCTGTCAATGTCGCTTATAGTCTGTTTCTAGACAATTCGTACCACGGTTTATATAGAAAACTGTGCGCGGATGAACAGAATCTTTAAAACGCATTCAAACGACAATTTATTTTGCATCAAACATTAAACATGACACTCACATTCAATATAATACATTATAGGCTTACTATATAATTACACAGTTTTTTTTAGTAGAATACTTATGTAATTTCTTCCAATTGTTTCATGTTCGAAATAAACATGAAAAGAACTCAGATTTTAGATGAAATCTATAGGGGAAAAAATGTTCTTTTTTTTTTAAACAAGGCTAGTTTGTCCTTAGATAAAAATGCATATTTAGTTGTGTGCAACAAAGACTGGCAACATGTTATTATATTTTTTATTGGAAATCGGAATTAAGGATCTCGTTCTACATAAACAGTTGGCGTTATGGGATCCCAAACTCATCTTTAATACTGGTGTGGCCATTCCAGTTGCACTTCATTGAGCAGAAAGTGCAGCATTTTGAAGATTTGCATTTTTCATTGCCAGTGTAATTTTGTCCACTTTCCTGAAGGTGATAGACTGTCATTCCTTTTATCCTCATGTGCACATCTTCCTCTGTATAGAAGATTTTGTTATAGTGATCATTTTTTCATTTGTTATGGTGTTTACCATGCCATTAGCAAATCATATAGTGTACGCACTTCTGTCGTCTCTTCCGCCTCGTCCAACCTCCTGCCGCAAAAGACAGACTTGGGAACTCCCCAATGAACTAGAAGTTACACATTTGGAATTTGAGCTCCTACCCAAAGGCGACTGTTGAAAACAAGCATTTAGGTTAACTGTCATTGTTTTTAAAAGACTGTAATATTCTTTGACTGCTCTCCTCATCAATGTTGTGATAAAACATGTCAATGATCCGAACAGATTTCTCCTGTAGAAGTGGACAGTCCTTAACATGTTGTAGAGGGTGGCAGTTGAAGTCACAGACCTTAATGTAATTTGTAAGGTAATATGTATATTAATTATAATATTTCAGTCTTGTCAAAAGATGAAAAACTCATTAACTAGTATACAGTGATTCTTGCCTGCAATATACAATTATTTTCTTCAAACAAATATAATCTCTTTATAATAAGTCCACAAGCCATTTCAATTCTTTTCATGATCCTGTTTGGATTCCCTAATGTCAAGATTTTATTGGAATATTTTTTGGCCAGTATGACGTCAACAAAATCCTCAATTGATAAAAGTATGTGTATCTCAAGGCATGTATAGAACCCCACTCGGGTAACAGTACCAAAATTGCCTCAAAATTGTGTGTTATGAAATAAATATATATACATGGGAAAAAACATAGGGTAGAGCAGACTCCTCTGAAAAGAATCTTACAAAAAAGAAATTCGCCAACCGCCCACCAGTAATGAAAATTCTAATCTATGAATGGGGGGGGGGGGGGCGTAATACAGCAAAAACTTTAATTTCATGAATGGGTGGAGGGATATCTGTAATGATAAGTAAATTTTACAAGAAAAAAATGCAAATATAACACAAAAATTACTGCAATTTATAAAAATCAATGTAAAAAAATCAAAGCTCATCATAGTTGAAATGGTTACTGGATAAGGCAGAATGATGTTATATATATTTGAATATTATCCTACCGGTCAGGAACAACAGCCACTGTCAAAGATTCATCATCAAGAGCCAATGATGTGAAAATGTATTTGCGGACCTTTTCATCGCAAGTTGCTGTTGCTGCCAGAACTGGCACATCCACAAACATACTCCGCATGTGTAGCACATCTTTATATGCAGGTCTAAAATCTTCTCCCCTGAAATTATAAGGGCAAGTGTTTATTAAAAAATACAGAGTTTTAACAACTTCATCAATTTGAATAGCAATTTATGTGCAATAACTTTTTTGTAAAAATCAAGATAATTCTGTCGATTAATACCACTCAGATATACAGTGTGCCTCATCACATGCTAGCAAGCAAACCCGTTTCTGCATGCTACCACTAAGAAATATCTCTCTCAACAACTTTGATCTGACTGACTCAGGGGACATAAACAACACTGAGAACATTCCGTCTTTGATACCTGTAAATAAAAAATACACATCTACATATAAATGCATAAAAAATAAAAAATTTCCAGGGGGGGGGGGGCTCTGAGAGATTTTTGAGTTGTTAAAGTGGGTCTGAGGCAGATTTTCAGTAATTTCAGCATGTAAATAGTCAGCTCATGGACATTTTAAAAAATTCAATATTTTAAGATTATTATTAATCTATTCTTTATTAAAGATTTTGGAAATATACATAATAAAAATAAATTTACCTGCAATAGCTTCTGTGCACATATCTGGTTTTATAGAAATTGACTGTATATTTATTTCTTTAGCGTGGTCACCTGGTCGGCCATTAGAGATTTCAGAAGTGATACCCAACTGCTACATGCTGAATGTCCCAGTCAAGCGCTGGAAATTAAAATGTCTTCAGTAGTTAGTGCAGATCAACAAATTATGCAATACAAAATGACAGAATGTTTACCAATTAGTAGGAGTGAGGGGTCCATATTTTTTTTAAAAAACCAAGTGTATAAAAATATATTTCACCCCCCCCTTCAAAAACAGTTTCATAGTTTCATAGTCATAGTTACTTGGGGTGTGGGGTGGGATGGCGAACCACTTTCATAGGCATTTATCAAAAGTAGATAAGAATTGTTAAGTACTGTATTTAAAATATAGACTTGCAATTACAAATTATATATACTGACTTACCTCGTCAAGTAACAAAGGGGATAGAGTAAGCACATGGATTTCCAATAACCTGTTTGTAACAGAGCAAAGACGTTTTGCTTGTTCATTAAGCCATGGGGGCTGCTTTTTGTTCTGTTTTGAGATGAAATCGAAAATTTTACACGTTTTTCAGTGACTCAAACGTTTCAGAAATATCCTTCTCGTCCATAACTCTGTTAATGGGAACGCTGACATTTGGCGCGAAAACGATCGTGTGACGTACTGCACATAGGAAGATAGATTACAAACGAAGGTTGACGCCTGTGAAGACACCCCAAAAAAGCAAGATATTTCGACCTGTCGGAAGTACTCCTTCAAAGTTCCAAGATGTTAAAGTAAGTAACACACACAAATCATTCAGTTATAATTACTTATATAGAGAAAATTGATTCGAGCTCAAAAATTCTTTCCATGGGCGAATTTAAACTTTCTTAACTGTTTCAGATTTTTTGTTAACACAAATGTTTAATGTTTAATGTTGTATGTTTAATGGCCCTCTCATAACCACAAAGTGTTTTGATACAAAAGTATACATATGTTTGTCGGGAGTGAGGGTGGGGATGAGGTGTTCCGATGCATATTGTAGGTAATTAATTATAATGTAAATTTAATGTTTTTGATTTTTCTGGAACTCAACCCCCTCCATCCACAACCCCATTCTTTTCTAGATCATGAAAGGTGTCAAAGTATCAAACATTTAGTTTCACACACAAATGCATGTAGCTTTCTACTGTAGTTGGCAATCAAAAAAAGGACATGTACATTGTTATATTTTATATTATTTTTCGTTAAAAACGTTGGATACGCCTGCAGGTGCATTGAGCATTATGAGTACAGGAAAGCGTTTACATGTTTATAATTCAATTACGCTGGAGCCAGAACAGCAGTTGAGCACCTAGTAAAGAAAGAAATAAGAAAAGGTGGGAGGAATTTTCTGGATGACAAAGAAGAAAGTCTTCTTAAGAAGTGCACCTTAAAAAACATCAAAAGTGGACAGCTATTTTGGCTGATGTTGCAAAGTACATTCCCATCTTGTATGCAGCATTGATTGCCACTGTTACCAGTCCTTCTAATGAGAAAGATCTTCGATCAAGGTAAATATGTTGTTATTAAATACATAGATATTAATTACAAACATGTAATTTGAATTTAACATTGTACATGTATTTACTTGTATTAACAATATATCTAAAATAAGTACATGTAACTGTGTTTCTTGCTATAGTGATAATTATGTATTCATTTATTTTGTAACATATATTTCAGAATCTGCAACAAAGCATTGGCTCCAGGAGTTGGACTTGCAGTTGCATTCCTTCTTCATTTGTATTCTCCAATGAAGGTGAAATTTGTCTAGGGCTTGAATTCTATTGAATTATGGAGATGTGGAACACAGAGAAAGGTGTTTTAATTGTTGTTCGTTATTTGTTATTAAGTAAATATTTTGTTAAACTTTTCAGTAAGTTATTTAATATGAAATATAATATATAATTCAAAGGCATTTCTGCACATGAACCGATTGGGGATATGCACTAGCAAACACAAAGCCCTGAGATTGATATTCCAGCTAAGAGTGCATTCAGATGAAGATTTGATGTCCTCAAAAAGGGTTATTGGGGTATTTCAATTTATTATTCTATTGTTAATGATAAGTATTTTTTTTATAAAAAGAGTGTCCTTTCAAAAGCGTTTGATTCCTATAATTTGACTGTGATTTATGGCACCAAATGGAAACGGGCGCATTGGGATTCCGGTATTTGTGGAGAATGCAACCGATACAGACATAAGTGAACTAAGTTCTGAGGAATTTGTTCAGTCGTATGGAACAGAAGCACGAACCTTGTAAGGAGCTACCTTCCATGGATGACTTGGATGACTCCGTCTCAAAGGATGTAGAACCCAACAGTGCCTCTGATATAGGTATCGAGTACTATACATATATATTGAGTATAATGATTGAAAGATTGAATTGCAGTTAAATATTTCTGTTAATGAAAGTTATTATAAGACAAATAAAATGCACGTTTCTGTATTCCAGCGCCCTTTTCACCTGGATATTGCATAACCTGGGACAATGTGGGGAAAGTGATAAAAGCATGCCATCAGAGTACAGAGCGACATAATAAGATGATGCTCTGGGCTTTGGCTTATGGATCTGAAAACAGAATCCCAACCACTCACTTGTCAGACAGTTGTGTGAATGCTGTTAATATACCTCTACAGAAGTTTTTGCCAATGGAAGAAGACATCACAGAAATCAAAAAGCGCATGGAGATTATTGTTGCCAGGATCATACAAAAGAACATGCCTTACTTCCATAGCTGCACTGTCGTGTCTCACATTCGACACAGTTTCTGGAGGGAGTCAAGCAAGCTATTGAAGCTAAATTCCCAGAGAAGTTAAAGAAGAAACTCTGCCAACTATCTAAGAAACTTCACAAGATCAGAAGATGCACTGATTAACATGGATACAGTGCATTTTAATCTAATTCATTAAGAAGCTTCTGTAGATTAAATAAGATTATTCATTTAAAACATTTCTTTTCTTTCTGGGAGGTTTTCAATATAAATATAGGAAAGGTTAAGTGAAAATAATTATGTTGAAAAATTATGAATATTTTTGAAATTAACTTTTTACTCAAAAAGTATTTTTAAAACACTGTGTAATTATAAGCCTCAAATTTATTTTATTGCATGTGAGTACCATGTTTAATGTTTGATGCAACAAAAATCGTCGTTTTAAAGCGTTTTGAAAAGGTTTTGTTTGTCTACGCAAAGTTTTCTATATAAACCATGGTACGAATTGTTTAGAAACAGACTATAGGCGACATTGACATATGAAACTGAATTGAAAAATCAACAAGTATATATTTTTTGGGATTTAAACCATTTAAAGATAGGAAACATCCGTTTTATGACGATTGAGAGTTAAAAGGATTTCTGAAGTGAAAAAGTGAAGCCAGCAGTTGATTCAAATATAGGCATTTCTATCGTACATGTAACAACCGGCCGACGTGGGGGCAAATTTTCCCAAATCACTTTGTGTGGCACTGGTCTGAGATTCGGAAGAGACGTCCGTAAAAAAATTATCAGTCTCGATGAATCTCATGGAGATTATTCTGTGTATAGAGGCTGTTTTGTTTGAGATCCCTATATTAACTCACAAAAAGAATACTATTGTGTAGGGATTGTTTTAAGTACCTGTGATTCTAAACAAGATAGATAGTTATATTGACCTTGTTTTGGTCAGTGGAATATATCAAATAATGACACAAAAGGATTTTCATCTGTTTAGAATAGCATATAATCACGATTAAACATACATGTCTATAAGCTCACCTTGTTTAATGATTTACAAATAAGGAAAAAAAAACCTTATGCACGTTTGTCATGAAGATTCGAAAAACCGTCGTTTATATTATTTCTTACATTAATAATATTTTAACCTTGTAAATCTGATTGCAGAAAGTAACTTTCTTTGAGCAAATTACAGTACCAGCAACGCTATGTTTTACAATCCTATCGTATCGTGTATCAATCTTATCGTATCGTGCGTATATTCTGCTCTATCGTGCGTTAATCGTATCCTATTGTGCGTGTATACTGTTCTACCGTGCGTTAATCATATCTTCTCGTGCGTTAATCCTATCAGGGTTATCGTTCAATTTTAACGGTTTTTCTGTTAATCCTATCGTGTTTTTAGTTTTGTGCCTTTCATAAGCAAGTAAATTTAATTCAAAGTAGCGGGTCATTCAGTGCACTGTATACGAACATTTATCAAACAAGAATTGTAAAATCTTATCCAGAATTCTATCATGATATTAATTTCTTAATTTATTATATCAAAATTAACTAATATTACAAGAAAACATATCTGTTAGCATTGAAAATGAAAAAAATTAATGTATACTATCGAAGTTCTTAGGAACAAGGTAACATATTTATCTGTTTATTGAATATATTAAATCGTATGCGGAATGTAAACCTGCGTAAACTTTTAACTTTTATGCAATGTAATTTGTTTTTTATGCATTATATTTTACAGAAACAAAAGTATTTATAATATTATTTATTATCTGATTAAATCAGAGTTGTGTCTTAATTAAATCGGTTATTTTCTGTGTGGTATTTGATTACGGGCTGAAATGTTCTCGGCAGTCAGCTAGGGTGTGTGGTAATGAAAACAATGTTAACAAATCGTACACAGAATGTGTATCTGCACAAATAATTTATATTTATTTAACTCGTATGTAATATGATTTGTTTTTAATGCATCATTTTCTTAAACACAAAGAAATGTATTTATGATAGATTTTATATTTACTTTAAACAAGAGTAGGATTTTTATATTCTTAAAATTGAACCCGTTATTTTCCGTGTGATTTGATCTCGGGCTGAAATATTCGCGGCGATCGGTTAGGGTAATCGGTAATGAAAACAATGTTAACATTTATTGATCATTTAAGCTCATAATTTAAGTTTAAAAAATATTAACTGGTCAATTTGATACACTCTGTAAATGATGCAGCGATAATTAACCACAATTGTTATTAAAAAGAAATTCCACAATATCTTTATTCGTACGTATATTTTTTTTCAAATTCTGCTATCATCAGTTTATTCAATATGATCGTTTAAAGCGATTATATGTTTATCATGAAAATCGTTTATCTTTTCCTATCGTGTATCAATCCTATCCTATCGTGCGTTAAACCTATACTATCGTGCGTGTATACTGTTCCATCATGCGTTAATCCTACCATATTGTGCGTAAATCATATCCTATCGTTTATCTTGTAAAAAAAATAACGTTGCGGATATTGTATTTTAATATGTTAAAAATAATATGGAAAAACTAAAATGATTTATTTTTGAATATCTTAATAATTTCCAAAGCATATGAACAAACACGACGACATTACATTGTAAGTTTGCGTTGTATTTAAACCCAAATAAGATGGTTTTTTTTTTTATATAAAAGTAAAATAAGTACATACTCTAATGCTTAACTACAGTTTATCAAGTTTTTACAATGTGAATCTTTCACTTTGTTATGAATTGATTTTGTTTAAGAAGAACATTAATATGTTTAGACACCAACAAAATTTGCATCACACATTGTATTAAGAAATAAATATTTAATCATATCTATTTAAATATCACTGTATTTCCTTTGCAGCAAAGCGTGTTGCTTTGTCAGTCTTTCCATTTTACTTCCTTTTTTTGTTTTTACATATGTTTGTGTTTTGGAAGGAAGATAAGGATTAAGGAACCTTTTTTGCATTTTGAATTGTGTACAGGTAATTGTTCTGTATCTTGGATTTGCCCCCCTCCCCCCCAAAAAAGATTCCTAATGACGGAAGGTCACACAAGTACAGTGTATCTATCAGCCATTACAAATAACCAAATTACTATTGAAAAAAAGGAAGCTTAATTTTTGGATTTTAACATATATTTTCATAGGGCGATAAAGTTTACATAATAAGAAAGTTATGCATTTATGACGCAATTTTTTTTTTTTACAAAATATGATGCCATAAACATAGAATATATCTATCAAATGGGTGTTGGTTACACCTGTAACCCCAACAAGATGAGAAAAAAAACATGAACGGATAGCTGTATGAAATAAAAAAAAGTTGTTTACCTTAATGAAGTAAATTATAAAGGATAATTGCAGAGTATGCATACATGTAGTAATTTGAATGATATTAAATACCATACCTGGAAGTAGGTATTTTATAATTTTCTTAGTTGTACCAGATGATATGTTTTTTTGATCATGATTTCCTGGATTAATATTTATCTGATACTGAATAATAACTCCGTTAGGGTTAGTTGGGGCTTTCCATGATATTTCAATGGAGTCTTCTATTTGATTAACTGCACAGTTTATATCAGTTGGTGGACCAGGCTCTGTAATGAATTAGAAAAATATAAAACAAAACTAAGATAAATAATAATAATAATAATAATAATAATAATAATAGTAAAAATTATTTCTTCTTCATTATTATTAACATTATCCTCATTAGTTCTATACTGATGAGATATTAATAATTAATCGAAAAATTGAATGTTTTTTTTCACACAGTAAAAAATGAAAATTTTATTATACATGTACATTAACCTTTTATCTCATATTACAATGCAATGACGTCTTAATTACTTTTTATTTAACATTTAAAATTTTTATAAAGATCGTTTGTATAATACGTTCATACATTATAAATTTACATATAAAATAGGATCTTATCAAGCTCGTTGCTTGTTTTCTATCCTCTTGCAAACATTTTGAGATAGAAACCCCACAAATCATGAGCTTTCACAAATCAAGAAAATCTATGTTTTCAAATAAATGATGAAAACTGATAACAATATACAAGATCATAAAACAACCTCTTTATCAAATGTTAAGAATAATTGGTTGAAAGCTTAAAGTAGCTATTTTCTCTTACTTGTTGAAATAGTTAATATCCATCGAGTTATTCCAAAGCTTTTCTTGACATTGTCTGTACCACTGACGGTAATGATTCTTACATTATAACGCCATCCAGGAAGAAAAACGTCTCCAGTGAATTGTAACATAGGAAAGAAATTTCTTGTAGCATATGTTTTGCCATCGATTCTTACTTCATATCTGGTAACAAAGGTGTCGACAGGGGGTTCCCATTTCAAAAGCAAGTTATCATGAGAAAAGTCACATTCTCTTGAAATAAGGTATCCGGGGTATCGTGGAACTGAAACGACATATTATTACATTTGTATCTTTTTGAAATGAATATGTTTGTTGCTTTTTTCTTGTAAATCAGAATAACAAAAACAAGTTTTACTGTTGAAAGTGTTACAATGTAAATTTTAAACAAAAGAGCACACATAACGCCAAAGAATTTTTTAAAGTATTTATTTCCAATTGAAAAGAGAATTTTGAAATATCATACCTAATCTAACGGTAGCGTCCATTGAGTGTACTGCACTTCTAGCTAAAACATATGTTATATCAACATGAGCGATCACATTTACTATGTATAGTTGTCCAGCCATCAAATAACGAGATATCGAAAATTGTTTCACACTCTTATCAAGAAGACCCGTCGACTCTGTCGAGGTTTCCTCCGTTCTCCATATCACTTCATAATTATTTACAAGTTCAGAATGATTACTGGGATGGCTCCAGTGTACGGTAATCGACGATGTTGTGCTAGTAAGATCAGTTATGATGGGAATTAGTCCGGTTTCTGATAATGTAAAATACAATTATGCAATAACAATTTCCTGTTTATACATAGAAAATGAATATCAAGATGAAAGATACCGTTTGTACACTAAATAACAACAATCCAAACCAATCTAGAAGTAAAAGAAAACGACAGAAAACATATTCTGCATCAAATTATTTTGAGAAAATGATACCTATTTTGGAACAAAAATATACAAGTGCTTGATGGAGAAATACTTTATCTCTAACATATGTTATTCTATTAACAATAATACAATTACAAAAAAAAGTGTTAGCCAAAGAACCTTAGATATAAGATATGCAAACAAATTAATCAACCGGTTAATATCTAGATAATCTTAGACAATACGTTATACAGGGTGATCCATAAATTCTGTTACTATTTAAAAACTTTAAAAAACTCTTTTCCGAGGAGGTAAATTCTTAAATTAGGTATAATTCTATTCTCCAGTGAATAAATTTTTATAGCATTTGTAATGTGCGAAAAAGATTTACTAAAAAAAAAAGAAGAAAGACGTCATAAAATTTGTGTTGGGTTTTTCATGGTGCCCCATCTTTACCAAATGGCTACCAAACCAAGCTATTGTACTTTGAGACTCGTTCACCTTAAACTGTTCTTTGAAGAGATGTATTTTACAGACATATAAAACCTTTTTAGAGAAGTAGGGTAGCAAAGAAGTAAAGATAGAAGAAAATAAAGCTCACCATACAGGCTTATATAGTGAAAAAAGAAATAAGGACAACTATGGACAACATGTAAAGAAAATCAAGATCTCTGTTTTGTCCAGGTTCTTGAACTGGTCATCTTAAACAGTTAAATATGTTAGCAAGAAGTGTATTCATTGATATCCAAAATAACATAATTGTGAATATTAGTAGACCAAAGCTTGAGAAATGTAACTATCCTAAACACATCACGAATGGTTGTGTGGCTTGGAACAAAGTTGAGGAAAGTTTCATTTCCTTTAGAGTTGAGCCCGGATGATGAGTTACTGCTGTGCTACTCATAACCCTAGTGAAAACCTTGGGTGGGGGGGAGGGGGGGGGGGGTCGGGTCATTTGATGTCGTTAAATGATCAAGTTATTACATGCATCTTTATACATGTAATCTTAAGTATTCGATCTGCTAAATGAGTGAAATGTGGAAAGGAACCAAACAGAAGTGAAAAAGAGGGTGCGATGGCAAGTGTTAAAAAAACTATTTTTCTGCTGCAAATCGAAAAAACGTCACGTAAACCATAGAACGTAATTCTGCTATTTTGATGCTAATTTTTAATTTCCCAACTCTGCTAGGTAAAGCATGCAAAGTGCTGCACTTAACCTACATATTATAAAACTGAACCCCTTGTATATTCATGCGGTATGTTTTACTTAGTTTAAATTTGTTCCTTGAAACTGTAATGGGCATTCAAACCAGTATCAGATATTTTTGATCACCCTGTATGTATACATAAGAGATGTTGTTTTAATAAGAATGAAGATCCATCATCATAAATTACAACACTTATATCATTGCTCATTATCAGTAAATTTGAAACAATCAATCTTTAAACTTGCATTATAACTAAGGCTTAGATCAATATAATTATTAAATAATGATCCCAATCACATTTACCAAAGCTTACCACCATTCAACTGATTCATCTTCCAATCAGACCAAAAGCAAAAACAAAGTAACTAATTTTACAAAAAGCGAAAATTTAGAAATAGAATTTGAAAAATTACAAATCGATCAGGTTTACCATTGGTCTCCGATTGTGTTGTTATCATAGCTGATGTTGTCTGTGGCTTAGAAGAAGTTTCAACTAAAAATAAAAAAGACAGATATAGTATATCTTATTATATGTTCTCAAATTGAAACATACTTTTTGACAAATTTTAAGTAAGCTTATTCACAAAACAAGACACAAGATATGGCAATGGGCCAAATCGCTGAATAAAGGTTTTTAACTCTTTTTCAAAATCTGTAAATATTAAATTTTTGATATTAATTTTTCTAACATTTATTGTAAAAATCATAACATTTCAAAGCCTATCAAGTATAAACCATGCTGGGCAACTACAAATTATGTAGAATATATATATATATATATATATATATATATATATATATATATATATATATATATATATATATATATATAAATTCATAATGAATAATCAAATACAGTAAAACTCGTTTAGTACGAACACGGATATAGCGAATTATCGGATATATCAACGGTTTTTTTAGCCCCTGGCAAAACTTTTTTATAATCTTAACAAAATGTTATGTTATAACGAATTTAGATGTAACGAATTTACGGATATAGCGAACTGATTTTGGGTCCTGTAGATGTGACTGGTAAAGGAATTTAACACTGTAGCGAATCTCTTTAAACTTAACAAAGTTTTCACTACTATTTAACAAAAAAGTTTTAATAAATTTATTTTCACATAATTTTTTAAATTTACAATCCGATCATTAAATGTATCAAAAGAATGTATTTTCATTCTAAGCCCCAATTTACAAAAACTGCAATTTGGAGAAAAAAACCCATGTATATAGTGAATTCGCTATAGTTAATATAACGAGAATGTTAAACGGATATAACGAGTTACGGATATAACGAAGTAAATCCACTGATCCCTTGGACTTTGCTATAACTGAGCTTTACTGTAGTTTCATATTCTCGTGAACACCATGAAACAAATCCTTACTCTCAGCTTTAAGTTTACAGGAAACTTCATGACTTGGGGAACTAACACTGATGGATTCTGCTGCATTGTTAATTGTGCGTA
The DNA here is from genome assembly GCF_025612915.1 of Magallana angulata. Taxonomy (NCBI): domain Eukaryota; kingdom Metazoa; phylum Mollusca; class Bivalvia; order Ostreida; family Ostreidae; genus Magallana; species Magallana angulata. The sequence goes on along the minus strand of NC_069115.1, from coordinate 50,541,013 downwards.
CAGCAAATGTGTACGTATTTTCTATAAAATAAATGACAACGTCAAAAAGAGAAAACAGTATCTTACCGGCGCAAATTAAAGATGTCAAATAAACATATTTTAATAGAAATATAAATACAATAAATAACATCAAAGTACTGAAGTACTGACGGAGTTGACTTTATCGATTATCATTTATTTCAAATAAATTTATCTTGCATGGCGATTAGTTTCTAGACTGTATTTAAATTACGCACTTTCTTATTATATGAATTTTAGACTTTTCCGACAAAAAATTCGAGAAACCCTTAATGAATCATGTTGTGTAATATTTAAAGATGGATTTCAAATTATGTATAAGCAATTCTAAAAATTTTATGGATCCAAGCACTATTCATATCGAGCTCTAGGCTCGTTCAACCAGACGCTCGGCTGTCTCCGTTAATCTCCGACAAGCAAGAGAGCCTTTCTGCTTGACGGAGATTTACAGAAAAAGCCGAGCGTTTGATTGAACGAGACTATATTAAACTCTGGCGTAGGAATACATGAGACTATAAAAATATCATAATTGTTCGTATTATATAAAATCTGACTATTTTCAAAGTGTTTATTGATAAGTGTCCTTGAAAAACAATGCTTCAGCATACATTACTTTGCCAGCGGAGATGATTAGTGCTTTAGTCCAAACACTATTTTACTTTTGGTTTGCCAGAATAACTGCATAGGAGAGTTGATTAAAATCAACTCCCAATAAGGTATAAACTGATTTTCACGATGCCTTTAGATTGTTCTGTGGTGATATTATAACGTTTTAATCATTTAATTACATGTAAGCTTTCACGTTTTACATGATATGAATGATGTATTCAATTTAGTCAAAATATCCAGAGGTGTATCCAGCAGATATTTTCACAGAAAGAGTACATGAAACACGGGTCCCGCATTTCCCCTATATATTTGTCTTTTCAAACACGCAGTGAGTAATTCGTAGTTGATAGTGCTGCATGTATCTTAATAATCGAATTTCTTCTACGTTTTCTTCGGACAACGACACACCGGTACTGTTCCATGAATTTTGCCAGGAATTGAACCGGGAGGAATGCAATGAGATAAATGATCTAAACAGCAAAGACATTAACTGCTGAATGAGTTGACAATACGATACCGGTGCTGTGGTACTGACTTTTGTAAACCACATTTATTCGCTTGAAAATTAAAAATAAAAAATCAAATCAAAATAGGGTATTGTTTTCGAAAAAAAAAACGCAATTGCAATGGATATAACACTTTGTCTCTGCAAACCATTATAAATTCTAATACAGCCATACATTTAAAAGTCTATTTTTTAAAATACGATCATTTATATATATCCATCGAGAACTTATTCAGTCGGATTAAATAACCAAAATTGCATCATATCAATAATTCAAAGTCTTTTTAAATTTTGCACATGCCATTTCTGACATATTAAACAATATAAAACGTACCTGGAAGTAAGTTTTTGATAGTTTTCTTTGTTGACGTGGATGATATGTTGACCTGGTCCATTTCCCCCGGATTGATATTTATTTGATATTGAACAATTACTCCGTTAGGGTTGATTGGAGGTATCCATGATATATCAAGAGAGGTATCTAGTGGATTTACTACACATTTTACATCAGTAGGCGGACCAGGCTCTATACAAATTCAAAGAAAGTGTCAATCAATATTGAAATGATAATGATAAGATTAATAATAATTATGATAATAATAATCACGGTATAACCATTAATAAAAAAATAAATTGTACAACAGACGGATTGAATTAAATTATATTCTTCTTTCTTGTTTGAATAGTTTGTTTTCCCATTGATTATAATGTTCTTACTTGTTGAAATAGTTAATATCCATCGAGTTCTTGCAATGCTTTTCTTGACATTGTCTGTACCACTGACGGTAATGATTCTTACATTATAACGCCATGCAGGAAGAAAAACTTCTCCAGTGAATTGTAACATAGGAAAGAAATTTCTTGTAGTATATGTTTTACCATCGATTCTTAGTTCATATCTGGTAACAAAGGTGTCGACAGGGGGTTCCCATTTCAAAAGCAAGTTATCATGAGAAAAGTCACATTCTCTTGATAGTAGGTATCCGGGGTATTGTGGAACTGAAACGACAAATAAATTCAAATTTATCCATTCGTAATTTACCTCTCTTTTTTAAAACAAATTAAAAAGAATATGAATCATTGTTTTTATTTCAAATAAATGTGATAAAGATAAATGAATTTAGGGTGTATTTTCATATGATGTAAGATGTTGTTAAATAAATAATGGAGTTTTTAACTCAGGCACAAGATATCGTTGATGAACAACTTGTTACATTACTCATATTTTATAAATTCTCAGGGTTCAAACAGAATTTATAAGAAAGTTTAAAACAATTTCAGGATTTCTCCTCTGAAACATTAAACACCACATTATCTTGTCAGATTGTAATACATATTTTAACTCAAATGAAGCTGTCCATTTAAGTTAATTGAAATATTACTGAAAGATGACTGAATATCTTAGCTATGTCATTAAGTAGTAGTAAATAATCATATCCCGTGAAAACAAAAACGTTTAGGGGGATTTTGCATTGTTTTATAACGGTTTTCTCCATGTGCTCGCTTTGCTGAGGTACCGGGGAATAAAGGATCTTCGGGGACTTCGAAATAAAACCACATATTGAAATAAGGCCAAAATATCGAGTTTATTAATTTAGATCGCAAATGTCAAAAGGTCACAATTTGCGTTTGGCTTTTGGTTTTATTTCGACGATAATTACAAAGTCACGCCCGTAAAGTTAATCCCGAAATATAAAATATAATTGGATGTTTAATTACCTATGGGCGTGGATAAAAATGAAATGAACAGGTAACAATAATTATAATTAGTGTTAATAACCACTGTTCAAATTATGTAATTAAAACGCTCACAGGTGCCAGTAAGATGTCAAAACAGGTTGAATTATGTAATTAAAATACTAAGCGGTCCTGTGAGGCTTAATTAACAATTGACGTTAATTTGAAAAATAAAGAAATAGGTATTTAAAGATTTCGACATAAAAATAATATTAACTAATTATTAAGTTAAATCATTATTGCGACATTTGAATATTTCTTTTTTTCTTCTTTTTTTCTATTTTAAAAACGTATATACAAAATAACTTATCTACAAATTTAAAACATAACATTATTAAAATAGCATTTGATATGAATGAAATATGCACAAATTATACAAGGTAAGTGATATATAAAAAAATAAACAAAACATATACACGGAGCATAAAATTATGTAACAATTGCAAAACACATTAAATTACCCAATTGATAACGTTCAGAAACTGTGCAAGGTTTTCTTTAGATCTCAGATTTTTCATTGTAAATTTCTGTAAGAAATTTGTCGTCGTTTCTGTGAATTTATCAGACGAGTATGAAAAATGATAATGTTTCGATACAACAATCTGAATTTTTTTCCTTTTACCGATTTTAATCACATGTGTGTGTAATTTTTAAAAGTAATTGTCCAAATCTCAGGGAAACAATAATTTGGGACAGTCTATAACTGTGTAGAAAACACTAGATATATAGCAGTGAAGTTGATGACTGTCACAATTACAATAATATTATAAGTTATACTTAATCTAATGGAGGCGTCATCAGAGGAAACAGCAGTGTGAGATGAAGGGTTTGAACGATCCGTATGGCAGATAACATTTACTATGTAGAGTTGTCCTGCAATCAAATAACGAGAGACAGTATACTCCTTAACTGTCCTTTCAAGAAGACCTGACGTCTCTACAGAACTCCCATTCACTTTCCAGGTCACTTCATAGTTAGACACCAGATCATATTGAGTGTTTGGATGACTCCAGTATACTGATATTTTTGACGTTGTACTAGTAAGTTTCGTTATGTTGGGAGCGAGTACAGTATCTGAAAAACACGTTAATTGAATACAATTCATCTCATAATAAACATAAAATACAGCAGAATATATTACATTTTTCAAGGACTTTTGGAGACAATCATAACTGTTGACAAACCTTTTGCGCTTCTTTCGTATCCATAGTTTGATTTTTTTTTCGGAGGGGGGGGGGGGCAAGATGTGCAAAAACAAAACCCAAATAGCCACGTCTAAAAAATCATTTAAAAGAAGAGTTCGATACTCCTCGATACGTTACAATTTTTTTCAATTAAGTTTGAAAGTTGTCATAAAAAACACAGAGAAGTAAAAAAAAGACCAATTTGTTTGGCAATTTCCGATAAAAACAAAATTGACATTTTACATTTAAAACTTCATATTCACAATTGTTCGTTTGTATCAAAATGAATTTACAAAGAAATGTCATAGTTATATTTCTAATAGTTATGAAGATTACTTCCATGTAACAACTTCATTTTCAATAAACAAGAATATACAAGTGAAGCCTCATGTGAAATTCACGTACCATAAAATTTGTGTTAAGTGCATATTTCATATGCATTGTAATGCATTTTAACGAACGTGCTACATATACCCCCACAAAACCGACCGGAGGGACAGATACATTTTAACGTGGTTCATACCGACCTTTAGAAGAGCATTATAAGGACGTGTTAACGCGAATAAAGGCATGATAACGCGAAAAAAGCGTTGTAACGCATTTTTAAGAGACGTAGTACATGTAACGAGGATATAGGCCTAAAAAAGCAAATGATAACATTTTTTCGTCTTTTGCAAAGGCACTGAACACTACGCAAAATTAATTTACCTTTCAAAACGGAGTCATAGCTCGAATAGAGTGCATTTTCAAAGGCGCTTTATTCGAGATATATTTGGGAAATATTTGAGTTATTTGAATAAAGGAATTATAACACCTTTTCAAAATGTTTTATTACGCCTATACTTACTGAAGTGTAAAGGGAATTAGTTTTACATGCATGATTAGTTGGTTATTTTTTTTTTATTTGCTGTGGATTTAAAAGCATAATCTCTATGATAAGCGAGCCTATTAGAATCCTTTATAACAACTTTATTAGAGTTACTTCGCGTGAAAATGCTTTTTGGTTAGCGTTACTATCATGTTTAATTTCATTTGTCAGTCATATAATAGTAGTATGATACTAATCATTCTAATGTGCTTTAAGAATCAGTCAACGTCTTTTAAATAATGGAAACATAAATTCAAAAAACTGTGCCGGATAATTATGGTATTGTCAAGGTTACATTTTTGAAACTTGTAAAAATGCAGTTTCGTAGAAATTCCTTGAAAACAAATTATAGACCAAAGTATAAAATGCATATCTATACCACTTTTGATTTAGCCTGTCTCACCCGACAGTCGTAATATTTACCTTTAAAATAAAAGAAAAATAACCCCCAGAGGAAAAATAAATATCCTACGGGAGATTTTTGAAATGTTAAAGGATTTTCTAAAAATCATTAACTCACTAACTAAGGAGAAAAGTATTTTATGCAGGAATTTGATTACGACAGATCCCTATTGGAAAATACGATTTGGTATTGGATTTTTAAATCCTGTAGGAGTTTTGTTCAAATTCTATCGCAATGTTAATTCCTATGAAATGTTCCTATATTCCGGACATTCTTAATATAGTATCTTTTCCTTTTTTAAGAAAAAAAGTCTATCATAAAGCATATTTCAAACGTATTAACTTTTCGATACATGCAGCTTCGACAGGGGCAAAAATGCCAACTTGGCACTGGCATAATTATCTGGCACAGTGTTTCACGTGTTCTGAGATAACCTTTCTTTCAGTTTCTCTGTTTTTAATTTCGTATAACAGTTTATCTAATAACCATAGGATTACAGATTCAATGCGTTAAAAATTTTAAAATTCATTAGTTGAAATATTTAGAAAGAGAGAGAAAGAGATATACAAAATAAAAAAATGTCTATGTGTTCACATAATCATAAATAGATTTGATTTAGTTTTCTTAAGGAATTGAAAATTATATCTTAGTCACCGCCAATTCTTGTTCCTAACGTTTCATTAGTTGAAATATTTAGAAAGAGAGAGAAAGAGATATACAAAATAAAAAAATGTCTATGTGTTCACATAATCATAAATAGATTTGAATTAGTTTTCTTAAGGAATTGAAAATTATATCTTAGTCACCGCCAATTCTTGTTCCTAACGTTTCTACTTTTTTTAGCAGTACTTGTCAAGGTTGACTGTCAACGAATAAAAATTATCTTCAGATTGTTTTTCTCTTTAAATCCCTTCAAATACTTTTTCAAACGCTGCATGCAATTAAGATTTGCAAATATGTAGCTATGCGAAAGAAACGACGAAGTGTAATTTTTGTAACCTAACTTATTTCATTCTTTAATTTATTTTTCAGATTGATTACAAACTAATGATTTTGTTAATTCAGTTGAATTTGAGTCACATTAAAGGGAAAATGATATATATGCACTACCCCACTACAGCTGAATTGTTTTCTGAAACATTTTTTTTTGTGAACAATTATTAAGGTGGATAACATAAAGAAAAATACATTCTAAAAAACCTAAAGCCCGGCCTTTTATATAACGGTACCCCGTTCTATTCATAAGTGCATCCTAAATCATTAAAAGAACCTGAATATAGTTGTTCTAAATTTGAACATAGAGTTTATTATATTCCTTATCACAAAAAACTACAACCCGACATATACAATGTGTTTTTGTATACGTAATTACTCTTACCGGTTCGTTCTTTTGAACGATTTTTTTCTTTTTAAACCTTTGGGTGCGCTTTTGGTACATGTTGGTGTATGTTCACTTGACATCAACATTAGTATGATATCAGCATTATCAATTACTTGAGAATTCTTTAAAGTTTTACATGTAGTTTCGGTACCGATGTTGTACTCAAGTTAACATAAAGTTATCGCTTTGTGTATGTCTAATACTCTTTTGAAAAGATGTTAACCAAGTGACCAACATTTAAAAAACACGGCGCTGGTCAAAAGTAAGATACAGAGTTTAAAGATAACGTCAGGACTGGAAGAATTAGGTCTTTCCACCTTTCAGGTGAAAGACCTTTTGAATTTCTTATGTTTTTTATTATTTTTTTCTTCTCTTTTTTTCCAGGGACAGCTTTTTTGTTTCTAGAGATATTGAAACAATTTTTTCTTTATGTTATTGATCATTAAAAGTTATGGTACCAAATGACCCTTTGCGTGATAACTCCCAGAACTTACAAAGTTATTGCCCTTTGTGTACGAAGTAATTGTTATCGCTACTCCTCTGAAACCATAAGAGAGAGAAACTTGAAACTTTTACCAATGTCTTCATTACACTTAGAGGGTTCTTCAATCTATTAATACCGAAAGGATCTGAGGCCCCCTTCTAGTAGTTATTGCCCCTGAAAGTATTTACATTTCTATAAAATCACTTCAAACTTTTTTATTATTTGTCATAGAGACTTCGGACCACTTGGGATGGAAGCGTCTACCTTGGCCGAACAAAATGACATAAAGGTCAAAAGTCAAGGTCATATGGAAATCTCTAAATAAATGAGTTTTAGATCTCTTTTGTTTAGGGTGGTAGAGAAAAACTTTTTCATGGATGTAGAAGGACATCTTTAGACATTTCAAAATATAACCCTTTGACCTTTACCATGACACAATTATAGAGTTATTGCCCCTATTGTACAAAATGCTTGTAATCCCTATTCCTCATTAACCGTTGGAGATAGAGACTTGAAACTTTTACTGATGTATTCAGTACACTTAGACGCTCCTTCAATCTATTCATACCGAAAGGGTCCAAAGTCCCTTTTTAGCAGTTATTGCCGCTAAAAGTTTCTGACATTCAATAAAGACACAAATAACTTTTGAATCATAAATCATAGATACATGGGACCACTTGGTATTGAAGCGTCCACCTTGTCCGATCAAAATGACATAAAGGTCAAAGGTCAAGGTCAAGCATTAAACAATTGCAAACTTAATCCTTTAACACTTTTTATAAAGTAACGCAGATTAAATAATACTTTATTGTATTGAAGCAATCTTATTTCAAAAATAAAACGCAATGAGGTGGAAAGACCTCTAATTGTTCGAGAACAATTAGTCTACTAGTTGTATATTGTTTTCTTGCTCATAATTTGTGATATCAGATGCAAGAAAAAAATCGGTCCTTTCAAGTATATGCATATCACTGAATTTAGATCGCATGTGTCTATGCCATTCTAAATCTATCCGAATCTTCGCTAAATATGAAGAAAGGTCAATGATAAATTCAATTCTAATGGTGTTATATTTATTTCTTTTAAATAAAAGTCCACTTTTTAAAAACGCTTATTAAAGCTGTTTTACCAGTGTTTTCTAGTTCCACTGTAGATTGCATGACAGTTGATGTCTGTGGTTTTAAAGTAGTTTCAACTGAAATTAAGAAAAGATAAAGATAAATCAAAAATTATATGAAATACTTCACACCAAAAAACACATTTCTCATAAGTAACTTTTTCGAGAAAAATTGTTTCAAACAACAGAAAATATAAAAACAAGATTTATTCTAAATACAAAAAAATCTACTTTGAACCTTCAATACAGAAATGCTTAGATTGGTATGATTTATGATCTATCTATCTTACGTCTCCTTTCAATGTGTTTATTTCATTTTCTTTTTACGCCCTGATTACATAGACTACATTCATTTTTTATCATATTTTTATTAATTAAGCATTAAATTTAACGTACATAAGTAGCTTTAAGGTTTAGAAATGTACATTTTGTATTCAAACTATTCGAAACATGTTTCACTTCACTTTTCGCATGGATTAATCTTCAACAATTGCTCACATTTAAAATGATTTTTTTCAAGCATTACATTATTTACTTAATAGAAAAACAGTCAAAGAAAACTTGCAGCAACTGCTATGAAATGCCGTAGTACCACTATTGCTTTTATAAATAATTGCGCCACTGCTTTGTTGTAGAACAAATTGATATATTTGACGAGGTTTTAGGTGTTATATGATAACGTAATGTGAATGAATCAATATTGGCGTAAGGTTATATTTTACAAAACCTCTATTAGAGTAGTCCTCGGTAACCATATATTTTTTTTAGTCATAAACCTAGCCTCAAGATTGTTTAAAACAATTTGATTTTTTGTAAGTCAAATTGATATCAGATATGCGTTGATAATGGGAAAATAACCGTAACATTGCAAGGAATTTCCAAAGCACAGAGACAAAAAATAATTCAATTAGCATTTTCATAAGAATTAAAATTTTACCCATAGCTTTTGTTTTGCAGGAAACAGCTTGACTTGGATCGCTTATTCTGATGGATTCTGCGGCATCGTTAATTGTTCGTACAGTGAAGGAATATACATGTTCTATTAAAAAAAAAGAATATAAAAGTTATGCAACATTGATAAAACATAAAAATTAAAATCAAAATATTTTTTGGAATGTACTCCTGTATTTACATAGTTGAAGAAGTCTGTCTTTATTTTACTATGGAAAATAATGGAAAAAACGCAGGGATATTCAGGGGGGCATATGGAGTGGAAGTAGCTGCAGAACTGTAGCTCTCCGAGAAAAAAATATTGACAGACCGGAGAGCTACAGTTCTGCAGATTGAAAAAGTTGTATATTTATTGCGCAGAAAAACGTGCGCTAGTTTTGGACTGATTTACCTTATTTATACGCAAATTCTATGAAAACAGTTAGTACTATTAAATTCTTCATGCAATTTACTACTATTCATACCTCTTTATTTGCCTCAGACTTTCTCCGAAACACGCTACTGACCTCGGAAAATCAAGTGCGTTGAATTTACATCGAGATCGAGAGTCGCCATTTTTACATGTAAACAAAGTGCACCACATTAATTTACGGGACTGGTGATGGTGTTTAAAAGACTATCCGAGGCAAGTGAAGAGACGATATCAGTAGTAAATTGCATGAAGAATTTAATGGTACTAATTGTTTTCACAGAATTTGCATAAAAATAAGGTAAATTAGTCGAAAACTAGCGCACGTTTTTCCGCGCAATAAATATATAATTTTTTCAATGGGTGGCCTTGTAGCTCTCCGGTCTGTCAATATTTTCCCCCGGGGAGCTACAGTTCTGCAGCTAGAGTGGAAGATGCATGTAATTCCGCAAAATAAGAAATATTTCTTATTAAATACCTATTCAAATATCAAAAACAAAACGTTGACCAGAATCAATGAAAACATAAAAAAACAAAAACAAACCAAATATCAGCGGCCACTTTGTTTTATAAATTAAGTTCTATTACGTAGATTAACATAGCAATTACGCCATGACTGAAATGGGAATGACGTGTAAATTTGATCGGAAAGTATTGTAAACAGATTCAAATATAAGAAATCTAAGAATTCTATTTAACTATTTTCGTGTGCTTTGTTGAATATTGAACAATGAAATACTTGGAAATAAATTAATTTTATCAAATATTCTCTAAAAGTATTTAAATAGGCTGTCCTCTGTCGTTGTTTAAGATATAAACATCCGACTGGAACAACACTACCCCATTTATTTTGAAGTTCACATTTATCACGTATCAAACGTTTGACCAATGCTTAACTAAAAAAAACTTCTTCTTGAATCCAGTGATATGTGTACATGTAACTTTAATGCAATATGCCATGAAATATTTCCATGCAAGCTGTATGTCGCAGTATATAAGGTTTATAAGTTGTATATATTAAGTTTTAGAGAATTGGACGAATAAGTATTTAATCGAGAAGAATAGGATTTTAGCAGCAGTTTTTTTTCCAAACTGAGATGTTTTTTTTAATTCTTTTACTTGATATGTTAAAGATTTGGTGGAAACCGCTGGGTAGTTTGTTCTATCTCATTATATGTTAAAGAATATATATATATATATAAGCTTTTTATAGTTATCACGTGATAACGCACTGAGGTGGGAGTAATGTACTACCCGATTTTATTGTAGTGACTTTTATGCAATCAGAAAATAATGTTTTTGGTTCGATTAAAAAAAATTGATATTACAATTTGATGTATGATACAAATAACAGGTGCGGTCACACGATGTGATTTTTCACCAGATTTTCAATCGACTTGCTCAGATAAGTCGATTTAAGTCGATTGTTGAGGTGGTCACACGAAACGATTTTACAATCGATTTTCGAATAATAAAACATATTCCATATTTTTGTTGTAAGGGGAAAAGTCATTGCAACACCACGATTTTCAACAGAAAGTCGATTGAAAATCGGACGCACTTCAGATTTTCAGTGGAGCTCAGGCTTTGTTATCGACTTTCGACTTGGGTGGTCACAAGGTGGTATTTTAGTCGAAAGCGATACGGATGAAAAAATCTGATGGAAAATCGTACGCGGGTAGGTTAAGGCAACTCATAGTTTAATGACCGTCAAAATTATGATCAATTGAAATAATGTTTATTTTTATGAAAACAGCGCTGGATATTAATACCAAGTGAAAGAGTTCACCAAGATATAATTTTTCTACTTCGGAATCGACTCAATCTTTGAAGCTGCCGTGCCATGGTATCACGTGACAGTTAAAAATAGATCACCTTTTTACCTTAACAAAAAATCAAAAAGTGTAACACTACCCCGAAGTTCATTTGTATTTTTTCTACAATAATTCGATTGAAAATTAGTTCATATTTATTAGTATTACTGCTAGAATCCTATTGTACATCGCATAAAATAAATATTGTAAATATTTATCGGAAACCCTCTCAACTTCTAAAATTTCATTGAAAATACTACGTATTTTTCGTTTTAAACAACAAAGCACAGGATTCTAGCAGCACTTTTCATGTAGTTTAGGTCATATACCGTTGATATTTACCAAAATCATCTTTCCTAATATCCAGGGTAGTGTTACACTTTTGCCATTTTTTGTACACACTGACAGAGGAAAGGCTGGTCAAGCCATATAAATGTCGATCCGCTTACCTTATAACACTCGCTGATTAAACAAAATATCCATCCCTGTATTATCCTGATTATATTCGAACTGACACTCATCTAAATCTTAGGTATCTGTATTAAATAAGTCTTATTTCGGCATTGTTTACACTGCATTCCGATAATTTGTCTCCCGACATGATCTTCTCTTTTAAACATGCTTGTGACGTCATCAATGATAATTATACGTAATAGAGAGAAATCGAAGATATATTCAGTTAGAAGAGTTTCTAGTGATATTTTATGTCTGTAATTTTTATAATATAAACCAGAGATAAAGTTAAAATCGATATGTTTCTGAGTAAAATATGACATCATGCTGCTTATTGTGACGTCATATCGATCAGAGGAATTTGATCGCTGTGAGTTGCCTTATCATACCCGCGTATCGCGAGACTGCACGAAGTGCGTCCGATTTTAAGAATAGAAAGAATGTTCTACATAATTTTATAATTCAATCAGTTGCCTCTGTTGAATCATTTAAAAAATGTTTAACAGATTTAATTTTTTTTTTAAATAGTGTGAAAAAATATCATTTGGCATGATAGCATGCATGTTAGCATTCTTTTTTGACAGGTGATGCAACGAAAGCCTCTCCTCAAAGGATACCTATCGACAGACACAAATTACAAGTCGATATATTTGATATTACACATATTACATTATGTATGACATCTGAGAACTTTATGGAAAATAGAAACTTTAGGATCATATGTTGCCATTGTCATTCAAAAAACTCCTTCAAAATACCAATTTTTTTAAATAAATAAATACACGTATTTACATGCAAGATTCATGATCGAATGATAGCAGCAATATTGAAAATATATTTGGTACTCAGTCAGCGTTCAATAATTGTGTGAAAAAACATAGCGACGATTTAAAAAATATTATTTCTTCGAACAGCCATGCCTGATGAAAAATCATCACTGAAACAAATAGCTGTTTTTGCAAAGTTATTACCATAATAGCTAAAAACATTTCCATCCATACTTTGTAGCTTTGAGTTAATTTCTTAATCCAGGAGCACTTTAGAGAAGCCAAAATATTTGTGATGTTAACTACTGTAAAACCTTTCCTGCATAATCTCTCTCTCTCTCTTTCTCTCTCTCTCTCTCTCTCTCCAAAGTGATCGACATTTAATTATAATGTTTCACAAGTATATGTTTAACATATTAACGCAAAAGAGTTTTTAAGGAGTTTGCCGTACAACATCTGTTTTATTTACCTTTCATAATATCTCCAGCTTGTCTAATGACGTCAGCCCGTTCGTCTGTAATTCTGTCTGTGTGTAAAGTATTTGAGCTTTTGTAACAAGTTTCTAAATCTAAAGACCCAACGGTTTAAACAACCACATTTTATTTAAAAACAAAATGTCAAAAGTCAAGACCATAAATTTCTACAGATTGTCGTCCGTATCATTTTCGTATGTATGTGGGTCTATTTGTATTGTAAAGGGTTTGTGGTTGAAGAAAAACAGGGCACTTAACAAACATAAAAATCTTTACATGCATGTTACAAGTGACACCTTCTTTACTTTAAACGTTTTTGATGAATCAGTTCCCGAGATAGTGTATATAACTGATTAAATACCACTTGAGGCTTAAATGCACTGGCGTCGGAAGCGAATTGAAAGTTGGGGGCTAGACTAATCCTCAGAAATATTGAGAAAAATCATGGAAATCTTATTCCGGGGGGGGGGGTATGTATACCTATACTTCCAAACGAAAAAAAACCACTTGCTGGCTAGTATGCTTCTAAATCCAACTTCTCAATCTTTCAAGGTAAATTTAGGAACAATGATGGGGGGCTGAACCCTCTATCATGCTGTGTTTCTAATGGTTAGGTATAACTTTGCAAAGGAAGTGGGGGGCTAAGCCCCCCCCCCCCCCCTAGCCCCCCGTTTCCGACGCCTATGAAATGAATAGAACATAATATCGTGCTACATGTATATGCTGTTGAAAAAAACCATTTGAGGACAGGCTTTTTTCTGTCTTCCAACCTATCCTTTTATTTTTTTACTTTGAATGAACTTCTTTCATTTAATTTACTAAAAGTTATGTTTTATGAACATTGCTTACCCAGTTTATTCACAGAATCTCATAATAATCTTTCATAGAACTTTTAAAATATTTCACACGAACTATATTGATTCTAGGATGTTTTTCAATACTTTTAAGTAAAAAACTTGATTCAAGATTTTCATTTCCCGTTCCGTTTCACTTTAGAATCCTAAGACTAAGAAGATTCCCTACCCATAATATCCTCTCATCAACTCTTGATATTACAGGCAAAAATAAATAATTATACATCACAGTTTATGACTTTGACTTTCTATTTTCTTGCCTATGCAAAGAGAGATAACCCGAATTGTGCAACGCGAAAACGCACTCAATCTCTCTCTCTCTCTCTCTCTCTCTCTCTCTCTCTCTCTCTCTCTCTCTCTCTCGCGATCATACGAATACCTTTGTCGTCCGTTTGTATATTTAGATCTGTCATAACGTTGCAAATGTTGACGGAGTTATAAAAACACATATATCTAAGAATAGGCGCATAGAATTATACTTTTTTCACTAATATATTATTTTTTAAAATAATATTGATCCCATAATTATTTGAAATGCATTGTATACTATTATTAATACTATTTCTTGCAAGGGAACTCAGACGTTTCTTTAATGAAAATACTAAGAGATACGAAAAGCATATATACCTGGAATAAGGTTATCTACGATTTTTTTCGTTGCTACAGATGTTATGTTGGCCTGGTCCATTTTTCCCGGATTGATATTGATTTGATACTGAACAATAACTCCATTCGGGTTTGTTGGAGCCGTCCATGATATCTCTAGAGAGATATCTAGTTGATCAACGAGACATTTTACATTGGTTGGCGGACCTGGTCCTACATTCGTAGAAGGTAAAGTCATGATTTAATTTATGGTGAAAATACTGATAACAATAAATGCAATGATAAAATGAATCCATTTTCATTAACAATTTTATAAAAAAACTAAAAAAAGATAAAAGTTACTTTTTTCTTACTTGTTGGAGTAGTTCTAATCCACTGATTTTTGTCCAGGCTTTTCTTAACATTAGTGGTCCCGCTGACAGTAATAAGTCTAACCTTATAACGCCATCCAGGAAGAAAAACTTTCCCATTGATTTGTAGCATAGGAAAAAAATCTGTTGTAGTATAAGTGATGCCATCGATTCTTACTTCATACTTGGTAACAAAGGTCTCGACAGGGGGTTCCCATTTCAGAAGCAAGTTATCATGAGCGAAGTCACATTCTCTTGTTAGTAGGTACCCGGGATATTGTGGAACTAAAACGTTGAGTTTATATAATTATATCATTCTATATTACAATCTATGCTTAATAGTTTGTATTTATTTGAAACAAAATATCTCATAATCAATTATATATTATTTTTGATGCGTAAAAGTTAGACCCTATTTAGTTTTTTAGCTCACCTGGGCTAATAGTTCAAATAAGTTTTTTTCTGATATTTTTTGTCCGGCGTCCGTCTGTCTGTTTGCCCTTCGTCAAAACATATTTTACATTTTTGACTTCTTCTCCTGAACCAGTGGGCCAATTCAACCAAACTTGATGAGTAGCATTATTGGGTAATGGAAATCAAGTCTGTTAAAATGAAATGCCTCGCTCCTCTTCAAGGGGAGATACGTAAGAATTGCTGAGAATTCAAATATTTCTCAAATATTCTTCTCATAAACAAATTTGCCATTAAAGCTGTAATTTGTGTCATCAAATTCTTATCAAAATCCCCTGGGGTTGATATTTAACATATCATTAATACATAAAGATAAACCTTTAAAAAACGTCTTCTACATATTAAAACAAATAATGAAATGAACATTACATTTCTTCAAAGTAGTCCTCACGGTTTGAAATACATAATTTTAATCTCTGAATCAATTTCTGAAATGCGTCACGGTACGCTGATTTAGGTAGACCTTTTAGGCAATGACTGATGGCTAGGCCAACTCGTAACATGACGACCAGATTAGAACTCGTAGGAATATTTAAACAAATGTTTGAAAATCTTCTATCCTATCCTAATACATCTTTGGATGTAGTGTGGGGCCACATTGGGGATACAGTTTTAAAAGATTTATATTTCAAATTATTCAACTCAATGCTATAATTTGTAATTTTACTTATAAACAAGCTTCTTGACATGTTGCTGATCCCATTTGTTTAAAATTGGGACCCTGGACAAGGATTAATGTAAGAAATATAAATGAACACTTGTTTTAAATCTAGAGAACTGCAATGTCTAGTATGTGATAGACAATGCAACATTTTGTTACAAAAGATGGTTAATGATTAATATAAACTTTTTGAAGAAAACGTAGACTATCTTTTTACACAGGATCAATTCTAATATATTCTCAAGATAATTGTATATGACTCCATAAAGCTGATTTAATTATGGGTTTTGTTGTTCAGGTGAGCGATGTGACCCATGATCCTCTTGTATTCATACGTTGTAATTTGCTTTTTAGTTAAATAACACTTATTTAATAATCTCAACACATAAACACGATTTTCTATATAAGTAGGAAATTCAAGTATATCATACCCAATCTAATTGTAGCGTCACTGGAATTTACAACAATGTTTGTTGCAGGATTTGTGCGGTAAGCGTGGGTAATCACATTTACTATGTAGAGTTGTCCAGCCATCAGATGACTAGAGACGGTATATTGCTTAACTGTTTTTTCAAGAAGTCCTGACGATCCTCCTGAACTCCCATTTGCTTTCCATGTCACCTCATAGTTCGACAAAAGATCATAGTAAGAGCTTGGGTGACTCCAGTATACTAATATCTTGGAGGTGGTACTGGTAATATTGGTTATGGTTGGGGCCAGTCTGGTTTCTAATAAAATACATTCATTGCAAACTCATTCAATAAATTTTCAATGGCCAAAATTAAACAGAACCGTCTTTTCAAAAACGTTGTTAAACAATTAAATTGAGACAAAAATATACTAAAGGTCAAGATATAAAAAGTTGTTTGATTCATTAATTTTAACTGTCAAATTAAATAAACAATTCTATAATAATGATAAAACTGAATACAGTAAATTGCATGAAGAATTTAATGGTACTAATTGTTTTCACAGAATTTGCGTATAAATAAGGTAAATCAGCCCAAAACTTGCGCACGTTTTCTGCGCAATAAATATACATTTTTTTCAATGGGTGGCCCTGTAGCTCCCAGGTCGTTCATCCGAATTTTTCAGACCGGGAGCTACAGACCTGCAGCTAATCGGAACAAACCTCATCAAATTTGTTTTGATTATATTTCGAATGATAGTTACACATTTATGTAGTTCGGATGGTTTTCAATCCCGATTTGTGTCCCTACATTCCTGTTTTTATCTGCCTTCCCCAATTGTATTTTAATTTATCAATAATTGCTATGTTTTAGAGTATACCTGTTCAGATAACTTTTGAAGTGTTCTCCTACTATTAATAATCATACAGTTATTGGAATTTCTTATTTGTCCGATTAAAGCAATAAAAGAAGAATTCAGGAGTTGCGAAACTTATTGTAGATGACTATCACGTACATATACTTATTGTAAAATGACCAACACGTACATTTACTTATTGTAAAATGACCATCACGTACATGTTTTAGATAAAGATACAATTTTGATATGAAAGTATATTAGATACATTGCCTCAATGTTATTTGCTATTGAATTTTGCTTACTTGATTTGCATTCTCCACTGACATTGAAATAATCAAAGCCACATTCACAGACATTCGAAGTACAAGTTTCAACAGTTGGTGTACACAGCACAGTGTTATTGCAGCTTGCTCCCAACGTAGCAGCTTCAATTGCTGATAAAACGTAAAACCAGCAAATGATCTGGAAAAAATATAGAATAAACTAATGAATTTTAAAAACGTATCAGTATGATATCGAATTAACTGTTACACAGGACATTCTTGTTTAACGAATTAAAGCATTATATAGATACAAATAATAAAATTGTTTTACTGAAGTACAGCAAAACTCGAAAAAAACGAACACGAATATAGTGAATTTACGGCTATAACGAATTAAAATTAACGTCCCGGCAAAATTCTTATGATAAAATAAATCTATACAAAATTGCCATATATAACGAACACGGCTAACGAATTTACGGCAATGATGAAGTAATTTTAAGACCCCCGCTGGCAAAAAATTAACCTATTTTATCATTGTAAATGACTATAGTATTGTGTGTGTGTGTGTGTGTGTGTGCGTGTGCGCGTGCGCGTGCGCGTGTGTGCGTGCGTGCGTGCGTGCGTGCGAAATAAATAAGATGAAAATTGAAGATAAGACTTTTACTTGTGACAAGGTTGTTTGTAAAAAAAAAACAAAAACAAAAATGAATTATGAATTAAGACTCTAAATATTTTATTTAAAGTGTTTTTTCCTAAATTTTAGAACTCTATTTATTGTTCTAGTTATATATCCTGGAAAATGGTATTCAGCAGTTATACTGATTTCCAAGATAAAGCTTTCAATGCACACGTGTTCAATTTCTTTTAATGCCTTTTCGAGCCGAATGTTTTAAGATTTGTGGTCTTTCCATGCTACACCATACTGTGCTGTATGTCATGCTGAAATTTTGGTTTGAACATATTTTATTGTATAAACATATACAAATGGTTGGAACACAAGTTCTTACAACTTACGAGGTTCTTACCAAGTATAACAATTTACAACTGTATAGTAGTTTAGAATGGAAAGTAAATAGAAATGGATATTACTAATATAGTTAAGTTACTGAACAAACATACATGTATAAACAGATTTTAACGGTCGGTGCTCATTCTCTGGGGAGCAAAAGGTGGATATAGAATTTTTTTTGTACTGATCGTTTAAATCTTCAATTTAAGCAACGATTTAAATAAAAAATCAATGCATACAAAACGTTTAAAGATTGAAGACGAATCGTAATGTCACGGTATATGCGCAAAAATAATCTGCTATTTCTTATTTTGTTCGTTGTACAATATTAGGTAATGTGTCGAATATTTTGTATTTCTTCCAATTCAGGTTTCTAAAATATATGTATTTCGACTATTTCAAATCCCAATGCCGACTTTTTTTTAACTCAAATGAACCAAGACTCTGAAATAATTTGAATCCATAGCAATCAAATCAATCAGCATCTTACGTAAACTGAAGTTGGCTATTATAGCTGTTGTATTTATTTTGTATTAACACCCACTCTGTACTTTCAAAATTTGCAAAATGATACCATGCTTAGGGTATCTCACTCCTCACGATTTGATTTCATTGCGCAGATGTTCATTATATTATAAAGGAATATTATTTGTTAATTTAAACCTAACAGAAAGATCATCGATATCATTTCATAATTACACAATATTCATAAAAAAAATTCATTTAAATTCAAGAACCAAGCACGTTTTGGGAGGAACTGTTTTCTCGTGCGGAAGGTTTTTTAGTAGAAAATGACAGAAACAAGAAATTTTATGATTTTTCAATATATTTTTCTTTTTATGATACCTTATTCATTATTCACATTTTTGAAATTTGATAGGTTTTTGACATGTTCTATAGGTCCTGTGTGACTTGTATAAAACTAAATTTTGAGACAGAGATAGACATATAGCATAAAATTATGCAAATATATAGAAAATGTCTGAATTTTTTCAAGGCAAATTATGCGAGAATTTTACTTTTGAAGCCATATATATAAAATTTTACATCACTGATCCCTATGTTTTATTATGTCATAAATGGTATTGAATATATATCTAGGCAAACTGGATTAATCTTATAAAATTTTTGATATTCAAAATGTTTTTGTTTCAAATCAAATTGTAACTATTATAGAAATTGTCTATTTTAGTGTAAAAAAGTCAAGCAGAACTTTATTCAGCTTCATACAATTTTTTTTCGTTATCCCTCTATTCCATGTGAACATTTTGCATAATTAAAAACAATATTCCAAGAAAACAGTTTGCTTAATCAAAAATACTGACAACAAATCCTTATCAGTATGAAATTGCATTTTAGGTGCAAAAAGGTTAAAATTAAATTGGCCATAACTTAGAGGGATGAACACTGACCTCCCATTATCTTTGAATTTTTTAAGTGTATTTTGTCTACAGATTTCAATGATATACTTCTCAAGAAATTCTTGATACAAGATCATTGAGGAGTGGAATACCTTTAAGTTAACATTTTACTGAAATGTTTTTGAACTACGTATTTATTTATACCGTGAAATATATTTCCATATTTTGCAAATATTAAAATCTAAAAATTCCTAAAGATATTATAGTCTATTGAATTTTACAGTGTTTATATAATTACTGTGTTTCCAGTTCGTTTCCGTCACTTTTTATGATCTGGTTTTGGATATTTATAAATACACATTTGTTCAAGCTATATTCATTTACATAAATGCAAATAAGAAAATTATTTTTAGAAATAATCATTCTCTGTTGCCAGACTCAAGGACTCGCGTACCATTAAAGAATATTGAGGAATTTCGAATAGCAACAAGACGATGGTGTTGAAAAACTGCGAAGCCTGTTTTGCATGTTTAGAGTTTTAAACTAACCAAATTATAGATATCGCATTTTTCAATATAGATGACAGTAAGCATTTTTATGTTTCTTGTCAGTTCTTCTAAGTCAACGAAGGCAATAATGAAAATCGGCACATGTTTTATTCTGTTATTTCGAGTTGGTGTATCGAAAATGAAAGTAGGTTTTTCATTAATTTCACAATAGTTATTTATCGGGTAAAATTCAATAATATGTAATAGACGTCTTCCTACACGTGTCGAATAACGTACTGTCGTGGTTGAATATTGCATGCTTATAATATGATATTTTTATATATGATGGTATTATTTTCTTCTTATCTTTTTTCAAAATGACATGGATACATATATTTATAATTTAAATTGGCCATACTGACGTCATTAGCAAGGAAAGTAAGCTGCATTAATTGATGTTTCTTTTCATAATCGAGTAAATATGATCGACAGTCGTGTCACTTTTATTGCATAAAATATCCGAAACGCAATTACAGTTTCAATAAAGACGCACATATAAACTATTCCAGTATAAACTCAAAAAGTTCAGGATATCTTTTCAAATGACCTTTAGTATGACCTTGAAGATAAGGAAAACCACTTGATTTTGTTGTAATTATAGCTTAAATATCCATTTAGCAAAATTGAAAATGACTTTGATGCATTTTGTTAAAAATTTAAGATAGAAATGATATGATAAACAGTAAAATACAAAATCAAATCCAGTCTTTAAATCTGTGAGTTGGGTTGAAATGCGATATTTTTGAGACGTTAACGGGTTAACAAAGGATAACGCTTAAAATCTTTTAAGTCAGCTGTGTATTTTGGATGCAAACTAAACTCTATAGTGTTCATGTACAGGATAATGCGTATCTTCCTTTCTTGTTCAATTATATTCATTTTACGATCATTAACTAACATTTTTGTACAGTCATATTTCTTTTAATAAAATATAATGCATAATTGGCTTAAAAAGTGATTTTTTGCGATATCCAAATCATTTCTTTTTTATGATCTTCAAAGGGCTTTATCGCAGTACTTACATGTATAAATGCTTCATATTCTATGAAATCAAACAATTGGCACCGACGTTAATTAAAATCAAATCTTCATTAACTATGATACTCCCTGACGTATGGAGAATATTTTAAGAATAAAAACTTACTTTTAAAATGTTATCCATTTGATGTAGTTTTAATTTTTGATCCAGAGACGTGTCGGCAAAAGACATTAAGTGTCTGATGTTGTATATGAATAGCAAGAAAGCAAGAGTAGGCCAAAACCTGCAAGTTGATAGCAGTCGTAAAAGTTTCTTTTGAATTCGTTGACAAAAGAAATTGCCTTATTTAGTAACAGAATGTGGCCTTCATTTAAACATACAGTACAGGCAACGCGGATCCTGTGTTTCCCGCGCCCCGTCACGGTATAAACACATCGAGGTGATCGGCCAGGTGAATCAGGTATACCGCGTTCCCATCACGGTAAACTCATCATCTACCTGTCCCCGCCACGTTAAAATTTTCGATGGAAAAGTATCGTATACAAGCGGGAGTTATCTCTCCGAATGACAAATAAATTGCATGTTTCTTTATATTTAATGACGATATATAACCAGATTTTGAAAGAGATTATAATCGAAATACTTGGAGTCTTTTTTACTATTTTTTTTAAATTTCATATCTATTAAAAAAATTATTAAAGTATTTAATTTAATACTTGTGCAGCAATTGCAAATAAAAGATATTCGAATCCACTATCATATTTTAAGAAGGTCGTTAAATCAAAATTTATGATGAAATGATTTTAATTGCCAATAAAATTGTAAATGTGTACGCAGTGTGATTGTGTTTTCTTAACAAATAATTGGTCCGCCTACATTTGTATTGTTTGTTGTTGTCCATGCGTGTCAACTAATGATGAGCAAGTGATTAAAAATTAGGGCTTCCTATACAATTACCACCCCGGTATTTTTAGCACGTTCCGTTCATTTCTTACAAGGTCTTCTACGTGTAAAGAACTTTTTTTTGTGAATTCACGTTTTAGTGAATTTGTGTTGCGTTACTTTAAGTATGGTTCGTCGTTTGTCATTGTGCGAGGATTCCCACTTTCTACTGCGTTACGTTTGCGACGACAATCTTTCAGTGTGAAGCCGTGTGTTCTTCAAGACTCAGTCTGACTTAAATATTCAGTGTGCAGATGAGTATGACGTTCAGTGGGGCCGGTGTAATGAAGAATAATGACCCCCGTAGAATAATGACCGGGGATCATTTTTCGACGTAGAATAATGACCCCCCTAGCTGAAGAAGCATTGGATTTTTCTGAAGAAAAAAGACCCAGGGGTTATTTTTCTTCATGTTAAACATGAAGAAAAAAGACCCAGGGGTTAATTTTCTTCATGTTAAACATGAAGGAAAATGACCCCCATGGAAAAATGACCCCCCCCCCCCCCCGTAAACATGAATAGAAATTGGTTACACCGTATCCAAATTATGACTTTGAAATTTACCTAATTTTTCACTCTGTTCAACTGCTTTTGAAGTTATAAACACCGAATTTGTAAATAAATCGCTGTATATAGGCATACACAAAACACTCTTATATTGCCACAAATTGATTGAACAGTTACGTCACTTCTCTCATCGACATACGGCGGGAAATGACGCAAATGAAGACATATTCATACACAATGAGGATATTGTGTGATAATTAACGAACAATAATCATGAAAGAATAATTGTTGTAATAATATAAGCAATATTCACTGCTGAATGAATTGTCAATCTTAGAATGATACATGTATAGATGTTTATAGAAAAAAGACTAAGGGGACAAGTAACGTAGGAATATGAATTCTTATTTACATTTCTTGAGGAAAGTGATTTTTAAAGAATCATTTTGCGTTAGTTTTGTTTTCTTCTATGTGATACATGAACATCAATATTCTAATTAAAACATTTGTTGTAATGTTGTATTTCTGATCATGAATAGACTTTATTCTTTTAGACCAATGTGTGAAGAGTACCTGACTATAGTAAATCGTAATACATAATAAACACTGATCGATTATAATAAGAAAAGATTGTTTCTAAAAGCGTTGATAAGAGGTTAGGGCCCATGTTAGGGGTTTATATCCCCCTTGATTTTGATCACACGATCTTTGTTGTATCCAAAGTAACCAATGTTCATACAACCTAGTGTTGCATTAATCATCTTGATATTAACTAAACTTACTAAAGTATGCCGACGATAAAGTAAAATATTTTTTCTCAGTACTTTGACGATTTTCCTTATTGGCTGTTAACCTCTACTGGCGTAATGGCTGCTGTCAGTGTCTACTAACCAGCTTGGTTATAATGCCTAACAGTGGAGTAAACTTTTCATAATTTTGGTTTCACCATTAATTCCGCGTGATGTACTTGCATACCCAGCAGTTTGTGAAAGTGGAAATCCTCAATGCATGTATAATCCATGAACAATAGGAAAAATATAAAAGATGCGACGGCGAAGATGCGAAGACGGAGAAGTGATACTACTACATGTATCGCTTCTGTACCTTTGCAACTTCGCACTCTCGCCTTCGAATCTTCGCGCTTTCGCCTTTTTAGCTCACCGAGACGAAGTCAAGGGGAGCTTATGCTATACTCCCGTCATTGGCGTCCGGAGCTGGTTTAAGTTTTTGGTGCAGGTCCTGTATCTAAGCTATTACTACTTCACCTAACCTGAATGTATGGTGAGTCTTATGATACAGATGCACCAGACATGCATGAATGTTGA
Source organism: Magallana angulata (assembly GCF_025612915.1). Taxonomy (NCBI): domain Eukaryota; kingdom Metazoa; phylum Mollusca; class Bivalvia; order Ostreida; family Ostreidae; genus Magallana; species Magallana angulata. Next base: position 50,516,692 of record NC_069115.1, on the reverse strand, counting down.
ATCAGAGCCATAGGTTGGGGATGTTTGAGGAGGTAAAGGTTTTAATTGCTGGTGCCCTCTGATGATAATATCTTAGTTATTACTGGCCTAACTTCACCAAACTTTCATGGATGGTGTGTCTTATGATACTGATGCACCTGACAGGCTTGAATGCTGAATCTGAGCAATAGGCTTATGATGCTGGATGAGGTTTAGTTTTTTGGAATAGGTCACATGTTTTATAAATGATAGCTTGCATAGTTGATTTAACTATTTTATAAATGAAACGCAGAGGTTGCTTCAGATGCAGAGTCTGATCTCCATTATCAAGGATGCTAAAGGAATCTCCTACCTACCTCAAACCAACTTGATAGATAGATTATGTTATAGTGTAAAACGTTATATGATACGATATAATATTGTATCATTTTTTTTATATTATATGATATGATATTGTATCATGATATTGTTCTGTATTGTATATTATGATATAATATTTATAATATTATATTGTTTTATTAATCAATTATTAAATCACATTAAACTATTACATATGGTATTGCAAAATATAATATTGCATCCTATGATATAATATTGTATATTCTATTATATTGTATCATACAGTATTATATAATATGATATTGATTTCTGTAATATAGAACTATATGAAATGAAATTGTATATATGATATTGTAAAATTATAAAATATCGTATCATACGATATTGTATAATATGATATTGGTTTTATCTCATACGTGTGGTGTATATTACCCGTGTGATAAACCTTTGCTATATCAAACAGGTGATGCTTTATCAAATACTTCCGGTCCTAACTATTTTTGACACAGCCCCTCGCTTCAACGCTTCAGTGATCTATTTTCGAACATTTGCTAGTACTTTCAACATAACTATATCTACAACAAAAATTAATATAAAATTGATTTTGTCAAAGATTTAAATTACAAACATGAAGGAAAACACATAACTGCGAAGCACAGGCGTCGGAACCGGGGGGCTATTGTGAGTGGGTCCGGGGGGGGGGGGGGTTAGCCACCCCCCACCCACCTTTTTTGCAAAGTTATTCATAACCGTAACCACAAGACCCTTTTTTCTTGTTTGTCAAGATGAACACTAGTTGGCTTGACCTAATCCCTTAGAAGCCAGGCAAATATTATTATTCTTAATGAAAAGTAAGTTTACTATCTTTTAGCTATGTTTTATGTACGTGATCTAACAAAAAACAACAATAATTCCTTACACAGAAACAAAAACATAAACTTATTTGCTGCGTAAAAATTCGTTAAAATTGTCAAGTTGGGTACTTTTTTTATCTATATACTATTCATCAATAATTATTGCTTGATTAAAAAACATAACCTTGTCCTTATCATTTAATAGTGTTCACTAAAATCTAGTAATGGTTTTAAAATATTGTTATTTTAGATAGAAATCAAAACTAGCTATATTCTTTATTTTTTTGACAAATGTTAAATATTTAAATAATAAATACAATATTGAATATCACCTTACAAAAAGTATATAAGTACGTATACACTGAATTTATTATCTTATCAATAAATACAATGTCAGGATTACAATGATCTGCATAAGAATAATTGTACTAAATACATTAATATATTATCATACTAGGCGGGTTTGTGTGGTATTCTTGGCTGAACTTGAAATTCAGTAGTACTGGATTACTTCCTCATGGCCATCTTTTGTAAGTACTTTCTCTATCTGTAAATAAAAAACATTTCCATTTGTTTTAAGATCATGAAGCTTGATAAATTAATAATTTTACGCGTTTAATTGATTGTGGTTATCATTTTGACTCGCAGCTGAATTGTGCATTTATTTAAAAATTACATTAATTGCGACATTTTTAAGTAGGAAAAGTAACCTAAGATATATATTGTCTAAATAATGACTGAATAAGGTAAAAGTGGGAAATAAATATATTTCAGAAATATGACAATCCACTTATTTAAAAAACAATATCTGTCAGGATGGTATTTATTCAATTTGAATTCGTTTTTCATTGACGGCATTCTTCGTGGAAAAAATCATAAGTTCACAGGATAGTCCAACATTAGCGTCGTATTAAAAACATTCCGTATGTAAGTAGGCAGCCAAAGGTCCAAGCCTTAACACACAACCTGATGATCAATTTCTTTGTGATGAACGAATAAAATCGCATTGCAAAAGCAGCGGCGAAACAACGGTCTAGGTTCATCATGGTGATTATCAATAAAGGTATGTTGATAAACATAAAAGTCGAATATTTCTTGATATCACATTGGACCTTTTTACGTAATATCTCAATTGGCAGGTTAACAAAAGTAAAAATGTTCAATATTAATTACATGAAAAGCAATGTTAAGGCTGTCCATGGCAAAATTTATATCGAAAAACAATACTATTTATTTCTCGAAAAAAATACTTTAAACAGGCAGATTTCTTTTAAATGATATTACATAAATTAACAGCGATATCAAAAACAAAAATTAATTCAATTTTGTGACGTCATCTGTTCTTCGTAAGCACGTGACGTGCGTACATGTATCCTATGCCCTATATAAATCAAATCGGCACAAGTGATTAAGGACATGGAATAAAGAGTATTTTTAGGAAAGATCATTCAATAAGTACATGTAATGTATTTTTCAGTTCTTGCTAGGGGTTTATATGAATGTTTCGTTTATTCAAGATATTGTCAAAACATTTTACACCATCATCGAAATTAGGCAGGTTTTGGACTTTTTCGCTCGATTTGCGCAATATTGGGTCAGTTGGTAGGTTTCCCCAATGATTCACGTTGGTAATTATTTGCTCTCCCAATTTCACGTAAAATATACTAAGACTGAATTGATCTTTCACTTGCCTCAAGCTGTTTTTTCTTCATGCATACAGATACTTACATTCATTAGTTTACGTTTCGCAGGGGGAGTCTCAAAATCATTAGTTTATAAATAGGTATTTACCAGGCTTGGGGCGAATTACATTGTAAAGTAATGCATTACATTACCATTACTTGATTTTCTTGAAGTAATGCATTACATTACCATTACATGAGTAAAGTAATGCATTACCATTACCATTACTTTTTTTTTAAAAGTAAAGCTAATAAAGAGTTTTTGCAAATGTTATAAATATACAACATTCTCTAACATATCTACAGCTTCATGCTCAGTATCAGGTTCAAATTCAATGAATAAACAAGAGTCATTCTTTATTTGCTCAATATATAATCATATTGTGGCAATATGAACAACATATTACATAAGTAAAATGGTATTTATAGAAATTTGGCATGATACAATATCAGATATGAAATAGAGACACAGGATAACATGCATAACAGAAAACAATTTATGAAATAATGTTGCGGTTTTTAAAAGCTAAATATAGATATATCCCCCGATTACACAAATCTTTATAATTTTGGACACTTAATTTTATTGATTTATAAACAGATGATTTTTCCCAGTTATATTTCTTAATATATTTTAATCGTATTTCTTTTTACGGAGGGCACTTTAAGACAAAAGATTGCTGTTGCACTTTATGATCGAAGTTTCAAAGGGTTCATCTTTTAAATGCATCCACCTTCCGGGCTATACTAAATAAATGTTTTGCAGGAGTAGTCAAAGCTTGGACTGGAAAATACTGTTTGACGATCTTTATCTTCGGATATATTAAGTGCAATAATAAATTAAATACATAAATCTTGTATTTTCTATCAGTCCAAACTAATGTACAGTGTAATTAATATACAAGAGAGAGAGACAGAGAAAGAGAGAAAATAAGTAAGATTATTTTCAAATAAGTTATAATATTGGAAGTGATATTGATTTTCATCATGGATGGACAGTGCATTCATTTTGCTTTTAAAGGTGCATGTCTGTCTCCTATTCTATTGTGACATAGCGAAGGGAAGGGGATTGTGGTGTTTAGCACTTCTTATAACAATAGATTGTTTTGATACTTAGATTATCCTGGGGGCATAGTGTGTTGTTGACACATTTCTTATTGAAGTGCAAACTAATTGGAGTAAATTGTTTAAATGATTAAAAACTCTTAATAACAACACTCTTAAACATGTTATGAAATTGTGCTGTTATCTTTAGTAATATATATAAACCATTCAAAAATGAATTTTAAAAACCTTTTTTAATAAAACATGTACAATTAAAACATTTTTTTCTTAATTAGAATTATTTCTTTCTTCTTTAAAAATAAATTTAATCAAATTCAATTTCAACTATTCATTTATTCATCACATTTTTTAAAGTGAACATGCATAAATATGCATAGTAATGCAAAGTAATGCCATGTAATGCCAGCATTACACTAGATTTGGGAAAGTAATGCATTACATTAGCATTACTTGTAATGCTAATTTTGAGGCATTACACATTACAAGCATTACTTTGAAAACATGTAATGCATTGCAATGCATTACCATTACATTTAGCATTACCCCAAGCCTGGTATTTACCAAAAAACAGCATTAAAACTGATGATTTTTTTTAAAATAATCAATATTGAAAATATTGAACTTAGTATCACTAGTATTTACAACAGAGTCTAATTAAAGGAAATTAAACAAGCATGCAGCACTGTTAAGGTTTACTTTGTGGTCGCGCCGACCACAAAGTACGAGGAATGTTAACTATGACATCGTACAAAACAACAAGTCGTCAAAAATGCTAACCGCGAAGCGGTTTATAAAAAAGCGTAAACTGTGCCAAGTTATGTTATATTGTATAACTTACGTCAAAATTAAATTCATTCCTTATAATTTAATACCTAAAACAAAACTAATTCTCTGTAACATTTCCATGCTTGTGTTTTAACCGTAAATGACATTTTTAACTACACGCGCATTCGTACAACATCCTTAGTAACAGGTGGCTCAGATTAGAACGAAGCGAGGGTCATATTTCAATTTGGTGTTTGGACGCTGGTTCGCGTCTTCACAATTTACTTTTCAAAGTTAAGGGTACTGTTGAAAGTTGAATTAGACATAAAGTGTGAAAGTGCAGAGATTGCAGGGGCAAGCCTCTTGGGGCCGTTGATGAAGCGCCCGTCAAGTTCATTTTCGGAGATCGACTCGGATATTAGGAGCGGTATGTGAAATGACCGAGCATGCTGAAAATGGATTGTGTGTATTTTGCCGCTTTATAGTTAGTACATGTTCACTAAGAGTTTCGCTCATTTGTTTTCTCTGAGCAATCGATATTGTAACTGTTAACAGAGGATTCATATTTACAGTTTATGATGGTGGGGGGGGGGGGGGGGGGGGGAGGGTCTAGCTCAATCAGATGGAAATCTGCTCATCAAATGTTTTTACGAAAAGAGACATCAGATTATTAAAACCACACCAAAATAACACAATAAACCTAGATAGCTTAAAAGTAAAGCGCTCTGAAAAGAGATATTTGGATGCAATTCACATTCTGGGTTGAAATTTGGTGTTTTAGTAAAAAAAAAGGCGCTTAATTTTACTATGGTAAAAAATTTATTGATATTTGTTTATTCATCCCTTTCATATCTTGACAAAGATTCAACTCCCCCTCAAGTTTTGAGCTCCATTTCGTAGAAATTCAATTTTATCTGTCTTGAAGTTGTTTTAGTTCCATTTGTAAGAAATTTTAAATCATTTTTAATTTTTGTTTATAAATTTATAGTATGCAAATGAAAAAAAGATAAACTTAGTCATATTCTATTTTTTTACTATTATATACACATGCATCCAAATGTACATGTAAAAAAAATCGTAGTTCCAGATAAATGTTGTCAAGTGGGTGTGTCCCCATACCAAGGTATGTTATACAATATAATACATGTCCCTCCATCTGTATCAGCCAATCAAATGAGGCGTTACAACCAAAATTAAATTATAAAAGTATAAATGTAATGGTTTTTTTCCAAATCTTGTTCGGCAACTTCACGTATATAGTTATCTTTCACTACACTAACCGTAAGGTGGCGCTCGTGTACTAGTGGGTTAACAAACAAAAAAATGGCGGCTTATTCGATGTGGACAGTTCAGAAATTAAAAGAAATCTAAATCATATGAAGACTGTTTAATTACACTTGCATATATATATGAAAAAGGTTTTCAGTAGACGATAACACAATAATCCATTTCTCTCAAATTTAATCCAGAGCGCTTTCGCCTGATCGGCTCTTCTGTGGATTTCAAATTGTAACAGAAATAACAAACGTTGACGTCGTTATTATGACGTCACAACGGGCCATAAAAAAAAACGATACACGAAGATTGAACGGAGGTCAGTCGAGTTACAATACACGGCACACCAGCTTCCAGACAAGGAATTCTCAAAGCCCAGCCCAGGGTCCAACACGTCATTCACATACAAATGAACGTCAACAGAATGAGGAAAGGTCTCGAGGGGAACGATCAAAATCAGACACTTATCAAAACCATCAACGAAATACCAACCCCAATCATTTGTTGTGGAAAGGACCGTATCACAAAGGTCGTCACAAAACACACAATCTCAGGTGGCATTAAGTTAAAGTGAAGACGCGGACATAGATCCCCACATCATCAATATTTCATCAAGGGATTTTACTGAATTTGAAATTAAACTTCTAGAAAAGGGACTTAAGGTTACGCCAACGCCGCAAAGAAATACCACAGATCTTATCAAAGACACTGAAGAATTCTGCCGTAAACTAAGACTGAGGGAATTTTTTCAGGACTCCGATAGCACGGATGTATCTCTAGTGAAAAACAGAAGTAAGTTTAAGCCTAATCCAAATAGAGATAAACACTGAGAGGAATATATACATTGTCTTAAAAGTGCAGCGCATACTAATGAAAGCAACGTTCCAGTAAAAAACAATATTTGCAGTCAAGAACGTATTGCCATTCCAAGTCTTATAGAAGACGATTCCATTATAATTAAACAGGCGGATAAAGGAGGAACCATTGTGATACTGGATAAAGAACACTACAAAAAATTAGTCCTCGAACAACTCAACGATGGTCATTTCTATCGAGAAATTGAGGACTGTGAAGTCAGTAAAACCATGAACAAAATCAAACGATTCACTAAAAAATTTGAAAATCACTTGACCGAAAAAAAAAATGGATTATCTGCTCAACTTTGAAACAAAGAATAGTAATTTTTATGGACTTCCTAAAACACACAAGTCCAAGGAACTGAAAGATGGGATAGAAGAAATAAATTCGAGTTAAATCAAATTACCACAACCTGGAGACTTAAAACTCAGACCAATAGTTGCCGGTCCCTCTTGTCCTACACAAACACTAAGTAACCTGATTGATATCATTCTAAAGCCACTATGTAATACAATACCCAGTTTTATCCGCGACGATAGGGACTTTCTAAATCATTTACCAAAAACCGTGGAAAACAACACCATTTTAGTAAGCTTTGATGTCACTAGCCTCTATACGAACATTCCGCACAACTTAGGGCTAGAAGCAATTTCTTTCTGGATGGACAAGCAAGGTCACCAAATTGACCAAAGATTTTCAAAAGAGTTTATATTGGAAGGATTACAACTCATTCTTGAAAACAATCATTTCTTTTTTGACGATAAATACTATTTACAAATCAAAGGGACGGCAATGGGCACTAAAGTTGCACCAACATATGCAACTTTGGTATTAGGCTTTCTTGAGGAAAAAATGTATGCTGAAACCCATGAAATATTTGGAGATGAATTTGCAAATTACATAAAAAATCAATGGAAGCGTTACCTGGACGACTGTTTTATTTTTTGGAACAGATCACCCGACGATTTATCAAAATTTCACAAGTTACTCAATGATCTGCATGAAAACATTCAATTCACAATCGAAACCACTGAGAAAGAGCTCACCTTCTTGGACGTATTAATAACTAAGGAAAATACCAATATTTCTACCGATTTATCTTACAAGAAAACAGACAGTCACCAGTACCTTCTTTTCAATTAATGTCATTCTGCTCATACGAAACGCAACATTCCATTTAATATGGGCAGAAGGATTTGCTCAATAGTTTCAGATGAAGAAAGAAGAAACAAAAGATTGGAGGAACTCAAAACATTTCTTTGGAGACACAAATACCCCAACGGTCTTGTGGCTGAAGCCATACGAAATGCAAAACAAGTACCAATTTCAGAACTGCGAAAATCAACAGGGAGAAAACACCCGGAAATAGTTCCACAGAGATCCCGTTTGTTGTAACCTACAATCCTAGAAATCATAATATTTTCAATACCACTAGGTGTTGTTTACCGGTTTTACATCAGTCCAAAATTTTAAAGGATACCATAAAGGAAAACAATCTTATCTACAGCAGAAGACAGCCCCCTAACCTTAAAAAACTTCTTACCAGAGCCAAATTTACTTCGACAAAAGAAATTTTTGGGGTTTCTAAATGCGAGGATTCTCGATGTGGGACTTGCGCCTATATTCAGACAAGACAAACAATTTCATTCAAAAACGGTATAATTTTCAAAGTCAACTCCAATATGAACTGCAAATCCAAAAACATCATTTATAGCATGACCTGCGATGGATGCGGAGAAAATTACATTGGCCAAACAGGGACCAAATTAGCCGACCGTGTGAGGGTACATAAGCAGCAGATAAGGGATCCTTCTGTTCGTAACACTCCGTGTAGTGAACATTTTGATGTGTGCGGGAGAGGCCGGTTTGAAATTTTTCCATTTTACAAAGTACGCGAGGAAAGTGATCAGCTGCGACTTGCAAAAGAACAGTATTTCATAAATAAATTTAAACCTAAACTTAATTGATAATTGCATTATATATTCTGCATTGACTTTACTCAGCTTTCATTTTAATAACCTCTTATTTTAAAACAATATCATCTGTACATATTTTATTACGTTTACATGTATTTGTAAAAAATATTTGCCGCCATCTCCAAATATTGTTTACACTGTTCGTGACGTTGTCTACTTTGTGACGTCATAATAACGACGTCAACGTTTGTTATTTCTGTTACAATTTGAAATCCACAGAAGAGCCGATCAGGCGAAAGCGCTCTGGATTAAATTTGAGAGAAATGGATTATTGTGTTATCGTCTACTGAAAACCTTTTTCTATATCGTTACCTATACCAATGACTTATTCGTTTATATATATATATATATATATATATATATATATATATATATATATATATATATATATATATATATATATATAAAGCACAGAGAATTTCACTTTTGAGCTCCACAGATGTGCAGTAAGGTTTTAAAAAATTAAATTTCATCCAGGGAGTCAAAAAGTAGCAGAAAATTGACGTTTATCACTTAAAAAAAACATAGATCCTAGACTCCTTTTATGATTTAATCAATTAATGGATAGACACATCATATCTTGGGATATGATAGAAACTGTTCCTTATATGTGCATTACAGTTTTGAAAAATTAAATTTAACCCTGAGGCCCATTACCTACATACCTTTTGATGCCCTTTAAGGATCAACAATATATATGGTTAAGGGGTGGGGATCTCAACCGTTTTCGAGATATTCGTGCACTTCCTGTTCGAGGGGGGTCATGACCACCCCCGGGGCCCATGACCTACATACTGTTTGATGCTACTTGACACAAGGAACAAGAATATATATGGTTTAAGGGTGGGGATCTCAACTGTTTTGAAGATATTAAGGGACTTGCTGTTTGAGGGGGTCAGGACCACCCACAGGGCCCATGACCTACATGTACTTAACATTTGATGCCCCTTGACATCAGAAACATGAATATATATGTTTTAGGGGTCTTGATTATAACAGTTTCTGAGATAAATGGTAATTTCAAATTCCTGGGGGGTGGGGATGACCCCAGGGGTCAGATCTAATAAACCCTATTTATCTCATACGTGTGGTGTATATTACCCGTGTGATAAACCTTTGCTATATCAAACGGGTGATGCTATATCAAATACTTCCGGTCCGAACTATTTTTGACACAGCCCCTCGCTTCAACGCTTCAGTGACCTATATGTTTTACGAAGATTTGTTAGTACTTTCAACATAACTATATTTACTACAAAAATTGATATAAAAGGGATTTTGTCAAAGATTTAAATTACAAATATGAAGGAAAACTCATAACTGCGTCGCATAGGCGTCGGAACCCGGGGGGGGGGGGGGGTATTTCGAATTAAGGCCGGGGGGGGGGGGGGCTTATACAAAACCGTAACCACAATTTTGAAAGTTATACACAACCGTAACCACAGATTTTTTATGAGTTTAGCCCCCTTCCAACTTTCAATTTGCTTTGTGATTTTTATAAAACTGCAAATTACGTTAACTATCAAGGAGTTCATCCTGACGACGCGATGAAATCAGAGCGCTCTACTTGTGTTTAAATACAAGAACTTACCGAAATAATGTTTCAAAAGAAGTTTATTCCACCACCAGTAAGCATCCTTATTCACTTTAATTTCGAATCATAAGGCTAGTGTTTGTTTTATAGAACATCAACAACTGTTCCTCGTTCGAGTCAATTCAGATTAACGAGCATTCGCAACTTCGTGTATGTCAACTCGGAATTTCCATTTAATCAAGTGAATAAGCTCTAAGAAAAATTATTTAGAGGTTTATTTCAGTGAAACTTTACATTAAAACAGTTAGATTTATCTCAGAAAAGACGTACTAAATTGTATTGCGCAAGGTCACAATAGCCGCATAACACAACGTTACATCATCGTTTTTAATCTTTGAAAAAAAAAACAATTCGGGTCACATAAGGGACTGTCTCAAAAGCTTCATAATATAAATCAAGTTGTATGAGATAAATAGAACATCTATTATTGTGTGATTTTATATTTGCTTTATCCAACTCGTTGAAATGGCTATATTCGCTCGGCAAGCCTCGCGAATATATACACCATTTTAACTCGTTAGATAAAGCAAATATAAAATCACACAATATAGATATCCTCTATATATATTGCTGGTAACAGTCAATATATGATTATGAAAACCCTATATTATTATCTTTGTCTGTTTTCAAGTTACCATTTACAATAGAGTCTACGATTCTTCCTACAAGGTTCAATGTTAGACCCCCCACCCCCCGAAAAGTGGTTGTCTAACCCAAAATTAGAAAAATCAAACCAGGGTGCACAACTTCATATGCAGGTCTATCATATCCTAGAGTTTTGTTCAATTCTGTGTAGCCATCTCTGAGAAACAAGTTCAGAGCGGGAAAGAAGAAGACAAAGAATAATAATACATGTATTAAGAACCGTACAAAAACAATAAGTCTCAAAATGTCATTCGGGAGACTTAATAATAAAGATTTATATAGAGATAGGATCATCAAACATCAATAATTTAAAGATAATTGACAATTTCTGATTCAAAGGGGGTCAGGATGACCCCTTAGGGTCATGACGTACATGCCATAATGATCTGATGCGCCATGACCTAAGGAGGAATAATAGCTTTGGATTAAGGTGGGGATCTCAATGGTTTTTATGATATTTGATAATTTCAGGAAGAGCACTTGAGATCATGACCTACATACCATCCGAAATGCCCTGGACAAAGAAACAATCATATTATATGTACATGATATATGATTCAATTTAAGAACCCAGATATAGATAAATCATCTATGTTTTGTGATACTTCCTATGTATATATACATGTATTTGTTTGTGTTTTGTTCTATATTATTCATGTTCATGACTGTAGTATGGCTTAGTCTTATTTTAAATTACATTCCAAAATTGTCAAATATATGACTTGGAACCCCCACCCCCAAACAAACTCAAATATAAACTGTTCTTCCCCCCTTAAATGTCGAATGATCTATTAAAATCAAAATATAATTTGGGTGTCTTAAAACTTTTATAAACTGTTAAAAAATGTTATTTTTAAAACGAATTACATTTATAACACCTTGCATATTTGACAAATGATCTATTGAGATATGATCAGAGGTCATTTTTCTACCTTGGGATCAATAACGAAAGTATTCATTGACAAGTTAAAATTAATAACAATAAATGATTCAAATTATAAATGTTTATATTCCACAATCACCACCCCCCCCCCCCCCCCCCCCAATCTAACCTGGTTCTAAAGAGTCAGTCGTCTTAATACATTCTTACATGTGTACAGTAGCAAATTTTAAATCATTTCTTGATTGATTTTTCTCTCCTGATGCACATTAGCATTTTGGAAATTGCTTAATTCAAATTTTCATGGGGTCAGAACAGTCCCATAAGGCCATGACCTACATTGTATTTGATGCATTATTATAATACATTAAGAAAGAAATACTCCTTCCTTCCTATTATAAGTCATATAAAAATGATAAGTGTCTATACTTACTTACATGTAATACACAAATTTAATAAGCCTACAATGACAGAAACTTTACAAATGCGATAGGAAAGGTAACAATGATAAGCTTATTTAAATATTAAAAGATGATGATACAGTATGCTGTGTTGCAACCACTATTGAAATAAAACCACTATTGAAATAAATTATTTCAATAGTGGTTGGGAATGTATTTCATTAGAAAAATCACCTTGCAACCACTATTGAAATAAAACCGCTATTGAAATAAATTATTTCAATAGTGGTTTGGGAGGTATTTTAGTAGAAGAATCACTTTGCAACCACTATTGAAATACAACTACTATTGAAGTAATGATTTCAATAGAAGTTGGGGATGTATTTCATTATAAGAACCACTTTATAGACACCATTAAAAGTCGACTACTATTAAATTTATTTTTTCAATCGTAGATGGGAATGGATTTCTTTATAGATATACCTATGTAATCACTATTGTAACACATTTGGAATGAAAGAAGTTGTATATCATTTTTGCAAACTATTTTGAAATGCAAGAAATCTAACAAATAATTTTAAATACACAATTATGTTACAATTGTTCACTGCTGTGCAGAAATAAATAACCAATTCCCGCAAATGAACATGCATATACATTTGTTTTATCTAACAAACAATTTCAAATACACAATTAAGGTACTAAAGAATTGCATATTGTACGGTAATAATAATCGAGAATATGAAATTAATGTACCTTTTTTAAGGATTTTCACTGTTGTGCAGAAATAACCAATCCTCACAGATGAACATATAGAATTTTTTTCATATTTTGTCTTTACCTTTCTCATTCTATAGACATATCATGTTTTATGTAAATTATTTGTACTAGAAGCCTACGTTGTAAATTGTCAGAACCTCTATTCATAATATAATGAATAACACTATTGAGATAAATAATTTCAATAGTGCTTGGGGATGTACTTCATTATAACTACTATTGAAATAAATTATTTCAATAGTGGTTGGGGATGTGTTTCATTTCAACCACTATTGAAATAAATTATTTCAAAAGTGGTTAAGGATGCGTTTTCTTACAACCACTATTGAAATAAAGTATTTCAATAGTGGTTTTGATGCATTTCAGTTCTTTGTCTATTATTCCGGATGTGTATCATTCTCCTTTCCGGTAGGAGAATTTCTTAATATAAGAAGTCTTATGAGATGATAAATTCCTTTTTTAATTATGATGTTCTTTGATTTACCTCTCTATGCATGGTCATGTTTCCCATAACACCTGTCATCTGGAACTGAAAATGTTATGCACAGTCGGAATGATAGGCATTAGAATGACATGCATCCCCTCCACTAATAAAATATTTTATTTCAATAATGGTTGTAATGAACCGCATCCTTAACCACTATTGAAGTAAATTACTTGTATTTCAATAGTGGTTGTAATGAAATGCATACCTAACCACTATTGAAATAATTTATTTCAATAATGGTTATAATGAAACGTATACCCAACCACTATTGTAATAATTTTTTTCATTCAATATTGGTCATAATGAAGTACACATCCCCAACCACTATTGGAATTATTTATCTCAATAGTGTTATTTATTATAACATATATCTATAATGATATACATGTATAAGCTATAAAATATTATTAAATCGAGTCGTATATTTGTTTACTATAAAGTAAAAAATTGCCATTTCTTTGTCAAAAGAACATGTGGAAACCTCTTTCATTATAAATGTGTTATTATAGTGATTACATAGGTATATTTATGAAGAAATTCATTCCCATCTACGATTAAAAAAAAATAGTAGTTGAATTTCAATGGTGTCTGTAAAGCAGATCTTATAATGAAATACCGGTACATCCTCAACTTCTATTGAAATCATTACTTCAATAATAGTTGTATTTCAATAGTGGATTCAAAGTGATTCTTCTAATGAAATATGACCCCAATCACTATGGAAATAATTTATTTCAATAGTGGTTTCATTTCAATAGTGGTTGCAAGGTGATTTTTCTAATGAAATACATTCCCAACCACTATTGAAATAATTTATTTCAATAGTGGTTGCAACAATGCTGTCAAAGGGAGATCACATTTAGAAAGTGAAAGTAGAACTTGTGTATGCTGGCATCTCATTATATTGTGCTACTGCTACTACATGTATTATGCTTACCTATATTGGTCAACATCATAATGATAATCCAATTAAAACACAAGAATGAATTCCTTTAGCTAATCTTAACCAATCCTTTTCTGCATATGGAAAACACACCAGACATGTATTATACACTTGAACCCATCTAATCGAAGAGCTGAAAAACTAGTACCCGCTAATGAGACCTGCAGACCTGTGTTGTGTACGTAACTTCAGACAAAGATCAGTTATTTGTAACATGCATGTATTTTTATGGCCTATTCTTCAAATCCACTTGCACGATTTTATTAGGTAAATAACAGCTTTAAGGTGGTGCAGGACACCTGCATATTGTGATGTATACTTCCTAGTGAGATAAACAATAAAGTATAGATATAAATTAAATATTTACCCTCAAAATAATGTTACCTTACATTGAATCGCAATGGGTTAGAGCGTTTACATGTCTGTAAGAGCATTGGGGTCCAAGGTGTATTTTTGATAATTTTACTATTGATATAAATGAATTTTCATGGGGAGGGGGGGGGGGGTCTCGATCCTTCACTCCCACCCCTTCTCTAAATATGTGCACACGATGATGTACATATAGGCACACAGAAGCAAATCTAAAACCGGCAGCCGCCACCGCGGGGAAGGGGCATAATTTAATTTTTGATTTTGTTTGTAATAATTATATAGACCATTTATATACTTTCTATGACGTGAAATGTAAAGATTATTGATTAACTGAAAATTTACTGCAAACAGTTCAACCCCAAATTGCACATAAAGTGCTGCTCGTGTGTATTATCGTATGGGAAGGGATCTAATCCTTCAGTTATGAAAGTTGTAATTTTTAAATGTATTACCGGAGCTTGAATGTGGCCTTCATTTTTAATTAAACTGGTACAAAACATTGTTATTTAGGGGGCAAACACTTGGTGCGGGTATTACTGTCTAATGACAGCATCTAGTTGTATAATTTCATACAAAACTGTAAATATTCTTATAGTCGTGATTTAACAAGATGCAATGTTAGCTTAGTACAAGCACTTGTCACATGTACATGCTAAATGAATATTTCTGAAACATAAATAAATTCATTTGTATTTTATCTACCTTGTTAATTATTGTTATTTTTACCCACCATTCTCAGGTAAATTAGGAACAAAGCTTCAAGTATAAAAATATTGTGTTTATTAAGTGCAGCGCAACTTTGTATTAACAAGAGGTTTTACCAAAGTTACAGGAAAACAAAATTGTTGGCCTTTAATGGCTCATGGATATTTGTGTACAATGCTGTTTCTGAAATTTGCCAATGCAAAACAAATATATATAATTCTAGCACCAAGCTGAACCCTACTTTGGCACATTTCTTTTTTCAAGATTTTGTAACTTTTGGCCAGCCCTATAATTCTTTCAATGTGGATTCTTTTAGAGGCCACTCGTCTATCTTTTACCAACTCATTGGGTTGAAGTTGGGATCTCCCACTGAGCAAAGTTGGAGTATTTACCAAAACATCTTGATTTGCAAACATGTCTTTGACCATTATTCCCATGTCTGCCATAATACTGTCAGAGACTGAAACATTTTTAATTCAGGTTTTACAAGATCAGACCTTTCAATAATTTGACAATCAATTGTAAACCCCCATATGCATCTGATATGAAAGAAACTGAACCTTTTGGAGTACACTCTATCATAACCTTTAGAGTGTTTTGACCATGTAGCAGACAGGCTCTCAACATTAGATGGTTTTTGGATGGAAATTTCTGTTGCATCAAGCATAACTCTTGTAGTTGAAAATTGCACAGAAAAATCTGCAGGCATGTACTCCATAATTAATTCTTAAGATGGCCAAATACCCAATTCCTTTAATTGGAAATATAAAAAAATTATCCATGTTGAAACTATTCTTGACACTGTTGATTTAGATATTTAAAAAAAGGTGATAATTCAAAATCCTCTTTGCATTGCCAGAGTTTCATCATGGTAAGAAATAATTCATCTTTTGGGTGCAATGATGCACAGTGATAGTCCAGCACATATGCTACTGGTCCTAAACAGTGAAAAACATCATGAAGTGCTCATATGTATCAAAACCTGTGTAATATTGAACAGCTTCTGCATTATTTTGATAATTCTCAATACTGCATTGTTTTGAGCATAATAGGGTACACTGAATCTCTTTGCTATCTACAAAACAATTAACAACATGATCTATTTCAATATTTTCCACAACTTCATCAGAACTAACTTCAATTTCAAATTGAACATTGTCTAATGGACATGCTGCTTCCTTTTGTGACCTCCTTTGTACTCTTTCACTTCTTGAAGTGGAAACTTTTGGAGATGTCCGGAATGGAAAAATAGATGGAACTCAGCCGAGCTCGGTCACCTGTAAATAACAAATTTTCCATCATATAGCATGTAATTAAAAAAAAAGATTGGTTTTATTTTAATCTTTTAAGATTTCTTATCATTAATATGTTTTAAAATATCGATGAAATATTTAGATGCAATTTATATCATATTTACACTACTATCATTAATGTTTAAAAAATTATGCAATTATATCATTTCTCAATTTAAATAAAATGAAACCTCTCTCAGGTTTGTTTGAAGTGTTGAATGTTTGGCTGTAAATATCACATGAACTGAAAAGAAAATGAACAAACCACAAAGCAACAGAAAAAAAGTATAAAAAAAGTATTAAACTGCATAAGAATAAAGGTTATAATTGTCACGCATAATTTTGTGATCACGTTATATAATATCTTCCTTTATATACTGTATGGAAAGAGAAATTTGGGGTACTTTATTATGAGAATATGCAACTGAAAAATATTCTAAACATAATTTTCACATCTTTAGAATTAACGCTAAAAATTCATAATAAAATCTTAACATAATAAAACAATTGCTTAAAGAGTTAACTTTTATCAGTAATATACAGAGTAAGACCCCCCCCCCCCCCCCCATCCCGCAATCATTGTTTCCTGTAATACTCTTCGGCTACCAACTTTTTAATTAAATTGTTAATGGAAACAATGCCTAATAAAGTCTCTTTGTAATCGGTGTCTTGAAAGTGAAGTCGGCAGACCACAGAATTTTCGATCGGCATCCACAGCGACTTGGTTTTTTCATCTTGGCGCTAAATTGCCACTCTCCATTTAAGCTTCAAACTCTCTTCCTTTGGAAATTTATATCCCCCGTATCCACTGCATCCAGGTACAGGAGTCGACAATCTTATCAATAAATAACACCTAGAGTCAAAATAAGTAAAAACTCTTGAAGCGAACAGGAATGCAACGCGATTTTTCACAAATCTGCTGTCGCGCCGATATTTGCTTTGACCTGGCGATTAAATCAATAACAACCAAGAGAACTAGGTCAAACAACTTAACTCTGTCCTAAACTTCGGAGAAATAACAAAACATTTAAAGCCTGCAAAGATTGCAAAGATTGCAATTAAAGGTTGACAGCGGCCATCAGATAACTTTCCCAAAATCTTCATCAAAGTCGATGACTGAGGTAAATCAACAATTTGCTCAAAAGTATTTTGAATTGTTCCTGGTATTTTAATCATACTAAGTCTAATAATTAAGTAATGTGCTGACCCTCGCGTTTTGATTTCATTGAGCGAGATCAATCGCCTGAGGTGACAAATAATATCAGACACGTAATAATTGTTGTAAGCAAAATAGAGTTGAATTTCACAACAGCTATTCTTAGTGATGCAGATTCGTTTAAATTATGTTATCTTTATGTTAATTCCAGATATAATTTCCTCAACCCTAGTGCATTGGGTATATAAGTACACTGATATTTTATTGGGTTCCTCTTATTATGCATTCATATTATTTGGATAAGCAAAAAATATCTAAATACTTTCCTCATATGCTGTACACACTTTCTTTCCGTATCAAGAAAGCTACGGATCAATGAGCTATTGGTCTTAATTAAGATACATTAGGAAATGTTTAGTGTGACAACATGTATGGTTGCACTTATTTGACTTCCGTGTAATTAGATTATGGTAGAAGATAATGTTATGATTGACCAAAAACGAAAGGTGATTCGAATATCGTAATTCCGTGTCGTCATGAAAGAAATAATACACGCGGAAATCGCGATTGGCAAATAAAATTGTTGAATCAAATATATACGAATGTCTATAGGCCAAACACGTTGGTAAGTTTAAAGTATAATTCAATTCAATAATGAAAATGGAAAAGAATTCACTTAAATTTGCAATATATTCGTGTGTATTTTTTGGTTGTGTTTTTATTATATTTTTATTTTCAAAAAGAATGATTTCATATTTATTTTGAACTCAGATATTTGCATTTTAGATATCTAGATGACAAGTTATAGAATTTCGCACTATATTAATGTGAATGTGTGTTCGAAATATTATTGATAAGTCATATTTAGTAATTCTTTTTCCTTATGTCATTGTACTTCATTTATAAAAACAAATAATGCACGTGCTTGTTTCATGATTCATAGGGATAATTTGACAATACTACATTCTTGAATTGTACATAAACTTGAAGTAAAAACCCCTTTTTATCTGAAATATAATTATACATGTAGCATTAATTTGCAGGTCACACACACACACACACACACACACACACACACACACACACACACACACACACACACACACACACACACACACACACACACACACACACACACACACACACACACACGATTACTTTCAGTCACAGTTATTGACACCTGGTTACTGGCGCTGGTTGTTCCTGCAAAATTACTGGCTACCATCTGGTAGGAACGAACGTCATCAAAGTTTAAACTTTGTATCGTCAGTATGACTTGGCCTGGGCCTTCACCATTCTGTATGTACTTACTGTATGATGGGGTTAAATTAAACTCTTTAAGGCTTCCACCTGTTTGTCCTTTAAGCCATTTGATAGTGCTTTAAAGGTTTAAAGGTACTTCTGATGTGATTGAAGCTGTTAGTACCAAGCCTGATCCATATACCACACTAGTAGATTGTGTTGAAAGGGTTACTATTATGGAACCTAATTAATACTTTTTTGTCAATTTAAAATATTATCAATCTAGTGATAAAAGTAGAATAAAGGGGCATCTTATACAATATGCCATTGTTGCCAAATCCTATACAGATGTATATATATTAATGTACATATTTTAATCAACTCTCCTATGCAGCACTCTGACAAACCGGTAGTGAAACAGTGTTTGGACCTAGGCACAAATCATAACCACTTACAAGACTAAGTGCTTTAAAATAATTGATACATTTGATGTGATATATTCAGAAGTATTATTTTTCTAGATTATTAATAAATACCTTGAAAATATTCAAATTTTATAATTGTACAAACAATTAGATTGATTTTGTAGTCGTATGCATTCGGAATTCGAGACTATACTGAACTATGGCGTAGGAATAATTTCTACGCCAAAGTCCATCAAAGTTTCGTTTAACCAGACACGCATCTGGTTGAACGAGACAGGAGTTCAAAATTGCTCGGATCCTTAAATATCCAAAATTTAGGATTATTGATATGACGTTTGGTGAAATTCATTATATCTTTACATATTATAGAACATGATTCTTATGGGGATTTAGAAGAATTCTTGTCGGAAAACCCCAAAAATTTAAACTGGTACTGGAATGAAATGTGCGCAAGTTTTATACAGCTAAGAAACTACTTGCCATTCGAAATTACATGTCACCGGCTTTAAACCAAACAATAATCAATTAAGGTCAACTCCCATCCGCACTTCCGTACTTTGACTAATGTTTACAATGCTTACTTTAGGTATTTGTAAAGGTCAACCAAAACCTGAGAGTCAGTCGTCTTGTTATAAGCAAGATGCTGAGCACACGATTCTTTGTAATATAAACAAAGTTTTCTTTACGTTTTGAATGTAGAAGCAAAAATTCTAGTTTTAGACCCAAAATGAATGTAACAAACACTGGGGACTATTTATCAATGCTTAAAACGAATGAGAACAGAGAAAAATCAGCACGAACTTTTACCGGTATATTAAACCAATGTAAATAAAAACAGGGCACGAGCCTTGTTTACATTACAAAGAATTGCTTATAACAACTGGCACTCAGGTTTGGATTGATAATTAGAAATGCTTTTCCAAGGCATTATAAACGCTAAAGGTAGAAAAATGAAATTCGACCAACTGGTTCAACGAGACAGTCCCTTTAAATAAATACAAATTCGTTTCTGACAGATATCGGGAATTATTTTGTATATGTAAGTTTTCTTATTTATAACCAATTTGGCTTTCATTTTCTTTTGCACTTTTATATAGTACTTTAAGTCCTATTTTCTGATTCTTTGGCGTTTTAAAGCATTGTGACTTTTTTGGTTTCCCTTAATAATCACAGGATTTCTTCGTTTTTAATTTCGACGATATGCTACAATGCATTATGCATGGGTTGCATGAATGTATCTTATTATGTTAAAGATTAAACTTACTTGATTTGCATTCACCATTTACATTAAAATGACCGCCAATACATTCACAGGTTCGGGAGTTGCATGTTTCAATGGTGTCTTCACAATCAGCGCTGACATCGCAGATTGATTTTAAAGAAGCTTAAAAAATAAACAGCAAAGAAATTATTTACACAAAATAAACTAATCATAAAATATTATAAAATGAGATTGTCGTAAGTGATTTTTTTTTAAAGAAAAAACTGTATTATTGCCATCTACACATACATATGCACTTTAGCATACTTTTAACGTTTGTGGCAACGCACTTGGAAAAATTACGCACTTTGAAAAAATATTCAACATTAAATTTGGGACCAAATCAACGCAGCGCAATTTGTAGAAATATTTGTAAGTGCGTTAAATTTAAGATCAAGTTTTTCAAAGTGCGTTATGAAGGTATATCAACATTTTGTTCTTATCGAGACACTTATTACACTTATTATTACAAAATATGATTCAAACACAAAGTCTGGGCTTGAATTTCTTATTTTACGATAGTATGATGATTCGTTAACACTCGTGAATCTAGTTTACTGTCTTTAGTATGAGGGTTGGGTGAGGATTAACCAAAGATACCGGTCAATAACCAGTGGTCCCCTACCCCTAACCTTTCCTTCAAAATCAGTATATTAAGCAACTGGTTGTAAACTTCTGAGAACGGAAAAAGAAATACGCTTTGTTGTAAATTAAGTTTATTACAAAAAAGGGTTGGAAAAAACAATAATTTATCCAATAGTGTGTTAAATAATCTGTAAGTGTTTCAACATAAACCTTCTTTTCAAATTACTTTATTTAAAAAAATATGAGTTACATTGACAAACATTAAAATATTATAAACTTTAAAATAAGAATTAGAGTGTGGGTTTTTTTTTCTGGATGTTCACTGATGTTCTAAAGCATCGTATTGTTTTTGATAAACATAACTAACGCATCCTTTTTTCACATGTTTTTTTAAAGACGCATGCAGTTGAAGCCAGTTGAAATATGTATTACATCGATCAACATTATTTAATATTTATTAAATCATTTTCCTTTCTGGCATAGCCCAATGTACCAGATAAGAAGTAAATTTTGCTCAAAAAAACAAAAACAGGAAAACTTAAAATTTTAATAACGTGTTTAATATGAGATGCGTATATATTAATTAATTATAACAATGAAACGTTTCCTTGCAATAGAGGATATTGAAACCTTTGACATTGGTATGATATATTGTAAACCAGCTTTAGTTCGCGACGACTTAATTTTGGGCTATTTGCTTTAAACTGGTTCGCAGCGAATAATTTTTGCAATGCAGATTATTCTAAAAAAGATGTTAAAAAATTGAGAATAATTCTTGTATGCGAAAAAAGGCGCTTTACAGTATCAGAACATTCAGATTATGCTATAATAAACAAAAAAGTATATATCTCTCATTTTATTTTTTTCTACATGTAGTACCTAAGCTGGAAAGTTGCGATACTGTCTGGGAATAAAATGAAAAATAGTTGAAATGAAATAATTGCACATTAATCAGGAAAATAACTGGTTAATGTTTGTAAAAACATTAATTGATGTCAAAATATAACTTATTTTCAAACAGTTGTATCCATTGAGATGTTTTATTTCACACTGAATTACTTGTCAAACAGGAACTTAATTAAAACTAATCACATAACTAATGGTTTGTGTACAAAGAGAGGCCCATTTTCGATGGGTTTGTGAAATCTCTTCTATTGTGACAGATTTCTAGTTTGTGGAGGGTAAAAAAAAGGCTACGCATACATTCAAGTCAATCTAGATAAACACTAAAGATACAGATAAAACCAAAATTCTACATGAAAAGGCAAAATAGTATCATGTTCCCTATGGTTTTACAACCCTGGTAAAGAGATATGATATAATATCAAGATAACGATCGTGTTTTATCAACATTCATATTTTCGTACCCGTGTATTGTGTACCTACTCATATACCACATCATGTGTAAAAATATATCGTCGGAGAACAGGTTAAAGTGAATAAACATTAAATACTGGAGGCGTAGATGTCGATTTATGCTGTTACTTTCAGACTTTACGTGAAATGGGGATCGAGATACCTTTATGCAATAGGTCGGTCTGCCGAAAAGAAGGTGTGACATTTGTAAATAATTCAAGAATAAAACTTCCGGGTTATAAGATTTAGGACTTATAGATCGGAAATGAAACAGGTTGGACTTTACAAAAGCGTATGGTATGAACGAAACGTTTAAAATGTCTTGGAGAGCAGGAGACTGGGTAAGACTGCTTTTAACTGTACAAATACTCATTTGAATTACTTAAATTGGTTTAGCTTAGCTGCAGAACTGTAGTTCCGAGGGAAATAAGGGTTGACGGACCGTGGAGCTACAAGTAAACCCATATCTTTAAAACAACTGTATATCTTTTGCGCACAAAGAGTTGCGCGCGGTTTTGGACTTATTAATATAATTAAGGAATATATTCTGTGAAAAATTTCAATGCCTTAACATGCCTACAGGTATAAGGTCAGTTGACATTCCAAACTGTAGTAGGTTTCAGCAAAATGCAATGAATTCATGTGCAAATAAAGTGTAGTGTTATTGAAGAAATCTGTTAATATTGGGTTTGTTCATACTAAGAATCAAACTACAGAATTTAAAAACAAATCCAGCAGATTTGATGTATGTAATTTAAACTTACTTTTCTTGTCACTGTTTAAGTAAAAAGGCAAAAGTATTTACTATACTGGTACTGTACCAGTTATCGGCTAAGACCAGTTATCGGCTAAACTGAGAGTTCGGGTTTATAGCACGGGACAATCCAAGCTTTTTTAATTCAGTTTTCTTTTTCGAATAAAGAAAAGTAGGTTTGCTTGAAAACCTTCTTGAATATATTTTATACATGAGCTATAACGATCATTGTTTACCACTGATTTTACATCTTTGCACTTTCAGCAGTGGGGAAAATGACGTAATAAGTTAAAATAGAATATTACCTCTTTGTGATACGTTATTATATCCCTTCTTTGATTTGACATGTAATATCAATACATATAACATGTATGAACAAAAGGAATTAATTAATTTCCGAGAGATTAGTAGCGCAGTTGAACGCCTGATTGCGCAATTATGTATTGAATAGTATACAATTTGGTGAATTACCGTATGATAATAAACGAATAATTTTATGAGTTGTGTTTATAATGTATCACAACCCCGACTACTTAAGTCTGACCCCACAAGGGGCATAATTCAAATTTCATTTAGCAGAGTATAAAAATCAACATGTACAGGGATTTTACTATGTTATTATCACAAAGCCGATAACTGGTACAGTAGATCGTAAAAACTCGGCAAATTCGGGGCCTGATAAAAATTACAAAACAAGATGTTTGCGGTTCTATAAAAAATGATATAAACTAACAGATTGATAAATAAGGAGTTCATTATTTAAAGTATAGCAAGTATATCCCCAATATTAATAACACAAGGCACCTTTAACGTGTCGGGTCTGATGTATAGATACTAAGCCAGCAAATTGAATATATAGAGCACTGAAAATGGCTAACAACGCGAATTTTCACAATTTCAATTTTTCGTGTCGCTAGCCATTTTTAGTGCTTTATATCCGAGCGGACCCATATACGAGGGTTTTTCAGTAATATTGAGACATTTTCTCTTATTCGTTTAGGAACAAAGATTAACCCTTGAAATTTCACAAAAATCTAAATAAGGATAGAGTTTAATGATGTGAAAAGTTTTCTGTCTACGGCATGATTAGATCATCCCTAGTTAGCTGTTCAACGTGCCTTGGACCAGTGACCCGGCGCAAGTTCTGCAAATTTTTCGCAACGTCATTTTAACGCTTCTCATTGCTCCTGTGTTTTAAACACCTTACAAACGAACAGAAAGAGGACTTGTTCTTTATTTCTCATCTTTTGTTCTCATTTTAAGATGTCATCATTTACATTTTCTCTCATTCTTGAATTTTTGTGGAAAAAATTTCGGGTTATTTTTAAACGAAAGTCAAATTACTGTAAATGTCTCCTTCAGTCATTTTGTACATACATGCAATTATTTGAGAACTGTTGACAAAAGTTATCGTGTAAAAAATGCTTGATATTTAGTCCCTTTGTTTTAATTCTAGTAAAACCATCAGTAAAAAAAAATATGACGAACTGAAGCCTTCTATCCCTTGTCATCGTATAGTTTTTGTTTAAGCAATTGCTTGGCCTTAAAAGGTCTTCTTCTGATATTTCAACCAGTTTGCCGCCTTGACGTCAAAATTCAATGTAAAGTCGTTGTCAGATTTCTATTGCTTGGTAAACATATTCGTATTTCAACTCAAACATCAGTGAAACTTGGTCAACAGGTAGTCGCAAAAATTGTAAAATAAACAAATATTATTTGATTTCTTATAACATTAACTGTAAGTGTACGGGCACTTAGAAAGCAGATGTTCAAGTTTTTAATCTCAGAGTTCATGGCTGCGCCAGGTAACCGGACCACCGACTTGTTTATCTACCGCCGTAAACGAAACATTTGATATTCTTTTAATATTACTTTCTTTAATTATTTGTTGGGGTTTCTTCGATTTTTATACCAATTTTCACACTAATTCGTCATTTAAAAAGGGAAATATTTGAATTGTCTCAATAATTTCCAAACAACCCTCGTATATATCTACACGCCCTGAATGATTGGTCGAAATCAGCGACTGAAACTGACAAGAAACTGATAACGGGGTTATGTATTTTTTTTCTGCAATGTCGCTACCTTCATATCCCGAATGAATCACCAAAGAAAGCATTTTATTGTTTAAATAAACATACACCCTCAATCACACAAACACATATTCTTTGCTTCCTGGTATGTGTTGATGAACATCCCAAATGAATGATCACAATAAATTTGAATAGAAAATTAAAATCCTATGAATGCCTTAATCACAATCTAATAACACATGGTTACTGCAATATTGTCCCGATGAAAGTTTTCAACATTCATTAGCAAATAAAAAGTGGCTTATTCAGATAGGTCATTTATCACCCGGGTGATTTTATGATAGCTGAACATTGAACTTTTGATGATATATTCAAATGATGGGTGTACTTGCACACATTTTGCCAAATATTTTTTAAACTTTACTACATTGACACCGATTTTGAACCACAGTAGTCTTCTGTTTACAGACCAGTTCAATTTTGTATCAAAATCATGGGAGGATATTTATACTCCATTTTTCAATGCTATTAAAAAACACTTGACTTCATGAGGACCAATTTTGGTAAACTGCTAGTGTTTTTTTTTAGGTTCATAGATCAAATTTCTTTAATCATTATGATTATTGATTTGTCAAGGTAAATGGATATATCCAGAAAAGCAACCAAAATTGAGCCATCATGAATACAAATGATTTCATTTTATAGTAGAATATGACTGAATAATAACAAAACATCAATAATAATCATTTATGCAATTTTATATAGCTTTTCACATATTCAACAATGACACAAATTCAACAATGACATGGGTACACTAAGGTTTCTGCTAATCAGATAGACTTCTTCATTTCATTTATTACCCCATTTGGCAGACAAAATAAAATTGTTGCACTCAAAATTCAGCTGAAAAGAAAATACTGTCCCGTTCCTTATCCATCTAACCGCTTCTTTTCTATCATCTGCTGACGAACATATTCCGTATTGAAAATTTAATTCACACATCAAACCATATTGGAAAAAATCAGAGTTACACAACGCCCATTATGAAATGTGGCGTTCTAGAGGAGCATGGAAATATTTTTATTTTTTACATCAGTTAAATTGTGTTCAGTTGAATGCCCTTGGGTGATTAAATAAACTAAATTGATCTGATTTGAACATGAAGTATAACTCATTAACGAACAAACAAGTTAATTCAATTTGCCCATATTTGAATACACGCATAAGCATTCTCTGACATAACTGCCCATTTTAGTTACGCTCTTTTAAATCTGAACAGTCACCCATGCACCTTTAAGTAATTGGTTATTCTAGCTAGTGTTTTTAAACTCTTCCATGTTTATTATGGTTATCTTTTTTTTTAAACTTCATTTACACCCATTAAACTTGATTCTTTAAAACAGATTAATTTACAGCCATTCGTAAGAATATTTCTAATATTTCTGCAAGGCAGGGGGTTTTGGTCAACATATTTATCTTGCATGTCGACATATTTGATAGAAAAATAACTTGCACACAAGGGGCAGAGATATGCCACCATACACAAATGTCAAATTTTGAAAACTTCATTTCCGCCCTACAAATCTCTAGAATCCAGGAGCTTCCAAGGGCGAATCTACAAATCTTTAAAAATTCTAAATACTTTTAATAAAGAAATTTCACAAAAGTCAAAAATTCGAAGACTTTTCCGTACAAAATTTCTATAATCCAGGAGCCTCAAGGCTGCCCCAAACCCCCTGCCTAAAACTGACACCCCCCTAACTTCAAATCCAGGATCCGCCCGGCCATGGAAGTTGACGTCGACTTTTAAGGTCAAGATCTAGTGAATGATTCCCGAGTATCTTTTTGGTGCTGGAACCATAATGACGTCATAATTGGTTTGATTAATCTTTTCCCGCATTTTACGGCTTTTTAAAAAGTAATTATGTAGAAAATAATATTTTGACATTCAATATTAAATCACGGGAAAAGTAATCCCGGTACCTATATTCAATTTGACATGATTTTAAAGAGGTCAAGAGCCTGTTTAATGCCGATTTTGGAGAGACTGTAGGCATTCTAGATATAAATGGACAAAACTCCGAGATATGTTGCTTTTATCCTTCATAGAAAATGGTTGTTTAAAACAAGATTTTTTATTGCGCTTACCAAAAATCTAAGCCCCTGTACACCCTATGAAACAAAGATATTGTTATGAAGCATCATTAAAAGAATTTATATCTTGAATTTCATAAACCTGTAGGCACCTTTCATTTACTAGAGCTTGACCTTAAAATAATTTGACGACATACAGTTGAACGTCGCATACCGAACTGTACGTCATAATAGCCAATGCTTAGTGGAAAGGGGTGCGTAATAACAATTGAAGATTGTCTGTGGGGTGTGTATAAATTTTCATGAACGTGGATGTTTTAGGCAAGTTAACAATTGGACTGATACTTTGGATCAAGCAAATCTTATACAAATCATCTTCCCAATTCAAGAGTTTCTGATCCGCTCCGCTATATATAAACCGATTTTTGAGAAGCGTTGCGGATCAGAAACCCTTGAATTGGGAAGATGCACGGCAGATTGTGCATATTTTATACTTATACTTTAGTTGTAAACAATGAACGGATTGTGTTCTACGTCTTTACGAATTAATGATGAATGCAGAAAAAGGAAAGTTGAATGAGATAGCCCCCTCTCTCCCCAATTGCTTTTTAATTTTGCTCCCCAATTGCTTTAAATTCTTATTTGGGACAGTAATAAAAAATTATAGAGAAATTTGACATTGGAACAAATTGTAAATATCATCCATTTCAGTGTGGATTTTTTAAAACCCTGCCAGCTCCTCTAAATATTCAGCCATGGTTTGGATTTTTTAAAATAATTTAAAAGAATAGTTTTTAAAAAAAGAATTAAGAAAACTTTCGGTAAAAAATGAACAAAAAGAAAAAGGAAAAAAAACACCTTGATATTGATTATATACATGTACGGCGTTTATTCACACGCTTGCGCGGAAGATCTTTTAACTATGCACACATTTAGTTTCATTGGGGTATTAATATTTCAAAGTTCATTAGGGTATCATTGTGATATCATTTGGTATCGTAGGGGTATCATTAGGTGTATTAGGGTATCATTGGGGTAACATTGGGGTTCATTGGGGTATCATTGGGGTTCATTGGGGTATCATTGGGGTTCATTGGGGTAAAACGACGCACCGACTTATTCAAATCAATGTTTTGGATCTGCATGATTGAATTAATATGCATATTCAAACAATATATTTCAAACTTTACTGAATACTGACAATCTGAACAAGTGGTTGCCTGTCTGGCTGATAATCTGCTATAAATGACTATCAATCACAGAATCTTCAGATTCATTCTAATTTAATTACTTTTTTTTCAATTTCTAATACCACTATCTTATGTACACAAAATTTCTCAAAAACTCCATTAATCAATAATACAAAATGTAATCTTGTACATTCTATAATCTTACTACTTTGTTTTCAGGAGAGGGTTCATACACTAAACTTTTCAATAAAATATGCTTTTAACAAATTCATTTGCAACACAAATACACTATCCTGTACGTGTAAATAAATCCTCGTCCATTGCTATGTTTACTATGTAGCCGATAGCTGACTATGTCATCTTTGACGAATAACGCACAAGGGTTTCTTATCTCATTAAAGATCGGCAAAACTCGGAGATCTGTTGCAGCTGGGATTTTCAGCACACTTAATTGAGCTGTGTGTTCTTATCTGATGCTAGTCAAATAGAAAAATTGTTATAAAACTGATTTATATTTATCAAAGAAATGTTTTTAGAAGAAAATGATTTTGTGTCACCTGTCCTTTAAATACTGAAATCTGATTGGTTTAGACGCAGTTGGCGCGTACGGTTCGCCGTAGAATTCACTTCATTTCTATATAAAAGCAGTAAAATTTTCATTAAAATTAAGACATTCAGTATAAAAAAAGTAAGTAGTGCCTGTTTGGGAGGGTAACTGTTGAAATTGAAACCCCTCGAAAATCATTGTCAACCTCCGCTTCGCGTCGGTTGACAATGGCTTTCTCAGGGTGTCGATTTCAACAGTTGCCCTCCCAAACAGGCACTATTTATATTATGTTGACTTCTAAGATAATTATGTTAACTTGTCGGATATTTATAACGACTTGCTAGAAAGTGATCACGATTTAGATAATCATGTTGACGTGTCAGATCCCTATGTCGACTTGTGAGAAAAATATTATGACAACTGAAAAGGCACAAACATTTCTGTGCTGAATTTTTCAACATGTAAATAAGTGACAAATAGACAAAAATATCTGGCGATTTGACATAATTATCTGACAAGTCGACATAATCCTCTGATTATAAGTGATGGTAGAACTATGCCCACATAAAAATGGCCATCTAAGTGCTATTGTGTGCGTCGTACGTAACAAGATTACCTTCTTCATTAAAACAGGGTTCACAAATTTTGTGAACATTGTACTGCTTGGTGCAATTTTTAACATTTTCTTCTCTACAAATGGATATAGCAGGCAATGAAAGAATGCATATAAGTTTATAACATTTCAAATGTAAGATATGTTGAAAAAAGTACATGCAGTTATTTTTTTGTTTAAAATCAAGGTACACTTGTCTATTCATTCTTTGGAAAGCAAATTTTATTATTCTATGTATACTATAAGCAACTACACAGTGACAACTGTGTTGTTAACAATAATTTGGCAGTAAGCAAATGTAATGCTAATGTATTTCAACTATGTTAAACATGTACGTTGTAAGTTAGTCGAAAATAAACTTTATTTGTTATCTTGTGAAATATTAAAAAAAAATATGACGAGTAGGATTATTTTTATGTCTCACAATAATAGCGCATATTCTACCAAAATAGCTTAAATATAGACTTAAATCTACCTATAGGCATATTTAGGCTACTCTTTAAGAAGAATATGGTCATTCATCCTCTGATTTTGCAATGAACCTTCAACTGCTCTACTTATTTTTATGCTTTTGTAGATTGTGTTCTGGTTGTGTTTTATCGCAGTAAGTGAAGCTGCTTTGTTGGCAAACTGCAATGAGAATGACTCATCAAATTGTACAGCGAT
Organism: Magallana angulata; assembly: GCF_025612915.1. Taxonomy (NCBI): domain Eukaryota; kingdom Metazoa; phylum Mollusca; class Bivalvia; order Ostreida; family Ostreidae; genus Magallana; species Magallana angulata. Next base: position 50,485,878 of record NC_069115.1, on the reverse strand, counting down.
TATTGAAAGCTGTATTAGTGACAGCTGTGCATGTAGTGGTGGACATTTTAATGTGAGCAATGTGTGTAAATCAAGTAAGTTTCATTACAATAACTCCTTGTTTTGTTTTTAGCACGTGGAATTTGAGATGGCCCATTTGATATAAAAAATTTAGAGCTGAACAAATTTGAATCAATTTTTAACAGTCAAGTACATTATTTGCATAATTCCAGCAGTAATGAATTTTCAGTTGGCATTTAATTACTGAAAATGTGTTGCCATTGTGTAATCTATTTAGCATTTCAGCTATGATACATTTAGCACGAGAGTAACATTAACAACAATTCGCATATTAAAACTAATGCTGTAAAATAACCACTACATGTAATATTTATATTTTTTCTAGAAAATATAAATAAGTTATTTCAATAACAAAACTGAAAAGCAAATTTATTTTTATTTATTTGACAGATGCGATCATTCTGATGCTACACTTTTCTGCGATTTTACCACACTGAGCAATTATGACCGAGTTTTCAATTTTTCATTCAGGCTCCATAACAGTCACCCTCCCAATACAATCTATCAGTGTGGTATATGGATCAGATGTGGAACTAATAGCTTCAATCACATCAGAAGTACCTTTAAATCCCATCAAATGGCTGATCGGATCAACAGAGCTAGTTATAGTCACACCTAAGTACACACAGAATGGTGTTGGTCCAGAAACAGTCACACTGACCATACACAATGTAGACTTCTTTGACTCTGGTAATTACCAGGTGGAAGTCAGCAACCTTGCAGGAATCACCAGCACAAGTAACCAGGTGTTACTTACTGTGACTGGAGGTACATTAACAATGCAACTTTTTTCTTTAATTATTTATATTCTCAAATTGGATATACTCTCAGTATGAATCCGTTCTACACTGATAAGAATAATTTGATTTCGAACTTAAAAAATTATATGTATGTAATAAATATCATAATTCTTTTTCTTTTCCATATCACATCCTATTTAAGCTCTCCACATATATCAGCCCTTGACTTTCGGCCCTCCGGCTGATATTGGCATTTCGGGCTGATACAATATGATATGGAAAAGTGTATACATTAATCTTTATATAGTACGATAGTGTAAAAGTTGACATTTAGGTTGATTATGAATAAGTATTTTCCCTCTAATAATCGTTGTAATCTTTACATGCATGTCAAGACAAAAAAAATCTACGCAATTTAGAAATAAATGATCAACATTCTAAACTGCGGCATTCCTAAGTTTTTTTTTAATATTTACTTATATTTGAGAAGCTGTAATCAATTGCACATTTTTTATTCTTGATATTGCTGTTTGGGTGCATTTTTTGTTTTGTTTTCTGTTTCCTACCATTTTAATGTTTTTAATATTTAAATCCTCAGCAATGTATTAAAATACTAGTGAGTAACTTTTTTATATTCTGATGCAACAACATATAACATAAAAATGCTTCGGAAGTATAACGGACATTTGCAAGGCCTAAAAATCTAAAAAAAAAAAAAAAAAAAAAAGATAAGTGCAAAAAATATAGGTATATGATGTAAATTCAAAATAATATTAATCAGCAAAGTTATATAGATAAATATTACAAACAACTAATAATTTCACGGACTGTTTTATGCCGTCTACCTGAAAGGAATCCAGATGATAGTAAAGTATTTATAACATTTTGGATTGTTTGTGTGTATTTTTATGTATTTTAATGAAATCATTTTAGAGAAACCAACAGTAACACTACCTGGGACAATAACAGAGACGGACACCACTGTAACCATCCACTGTACTGTCAGTGTGTCACAGGGTTCTCCTGCACTTACATCTGTGTACTGGTTGTTAAATGGTCAGAATCTGGACATCTTAGACAGTACCAAATACTCTGGAGGAACCGTGAATACCACATCACTATCCATTAATAACATAGGACCTACAGATGCTGGAGAATATCGTTGTGGGGCTAACAATCTTCTTGCTTCTTCAAACAGTTCACAATCAGTAACTCTGGGTAAGATCAACATAGAACTCTGAAATAGGGCAATATTTAAGCCATTATAAAAAAGTACATATTCTGTTGTTTTCAGGTCTTTACAAAAACCATGTTAAGGTAAACCACATTGTCAAGCATATAGGCATTCACTTCCAAGAATATGTCATACTGTGTAGTGTGAGAATTTTGCCATCCATAATACTTAACTTCTGAGCTTTCCTAGATTGTCCAGTTGATGGTGCTCAAGCCCTTATGCACTGCTACAATGGAAACCCATCCTTGGATCTGAAAAAGGAGTGGTTTTCTCTTTGTCGGATTCCATTAGTTTCCTTTTAGGGATATCAACGAGTACTCGATTACTCGATTATCGCTCGGTCACACCGATCATCGACTTAAATGTTCTTAGTCAATTACTCGTAATAAAATGAAAAGAATTTAAAAATATCACTTTTTTTTTTAACGCGGCAGTTTCTGTCTTACGAATATAGATATCAGTTTTTCTTTTATCGATATGTTTATCCGTAAGTTACATTCTTTTCCATCGATGTCCCTGGTGTATTTTTGGAGCGGCTAATGATAATCTCTTTTAATTTACTTAATAGGCAGACATGTTTTCGAGATTAATTTGTGTTTCTTCTAATCAGTTATTTATTGGATTAGGTGTTTCAAACATTTAATCATATCAAAACAACGTAGTTATCTCAAGGCGTTTGTTTTTATAATCATTAATCTTTGATTGTTGATTAGGCACGGACAATGACTTACCGTGAAACAGCTCACATTTGATTTGCCTGATATGACACGGAGCTCAATTTTATGTAAGCGTAACAAAAAAAGGAGGTGGAGCCTCCGATTAATCGACTAAGCCAACCGAGTAAAATTGACATCCCTATTTCCTATCTGTTTAATTGCATAGAAACAAATGTAATGGATAGAACTTGTCATTGTTTGTGTTGTTAATTTACTATATTTGATGACCTTATTCTATGTCTGACTTTTTAAAAATGCTATATGTAATATATAGTAATAGAATTTATATTTTTAGGTCACCTGAATCGCTCAGATGACCTTTTGCAATTGTTATTCGTCCGTCGTCGTGCGTTGTGCGTTAACAATTTTACATTTTTTTTACTTTTTCTGAAAAATTACACACCAAATTTGGTGTGAAGCATTTCTATGGTAAGAGTAATCTAAATTTCTATTATGAAATTCATGGCTCTACCACCCTTAGGGTGCAACAGGTGGAACCAGATATGCAAAAAATGCAAATTTTAAAAAATCTTTGTCTCTACTCCTACACGATGTCTATGAAGCCCTCTATCAAAATTGGGAAATTCAAGGCACCTGGGACAGGGGTTTAGGCCATAGGGCGGGCCAATTGGCCGATATAGCACACATAGTGAAACTATAGTAAATCTCCAACAGCGTCTCCTCTGAAACTGCTGCACATAATTTCATTAAAATTTTCTAGGGATCAAATTAAAACACAATGTGAAGATGTGCAGATTATCAGCCTGAGAAAATTCCACGTTGATGATTTTAGGGATAAATTGTAGGTTGTTTTAAAAGTAGGATTTGTATTGACATTTTAGGAGGTTATGTCCCTTTTATTAGTTTTTTTTTCGATCAAGATGTATCCTGCCATTCATTTTGTGTAGTATTTTTGTGGAAGGGGGTGCATTGATATGAACATGCAATTAATTTTTAATTGTGACTCTAATTTACAATCGGGTTAGTGCTAAGTCACTCGATGAGTATTCAAATAATGTAGGCGAAAATAGAGAAGACGGGAATTTCATACATATTATACTGTCCAATTTTATCCAATTCTTATCACTCATTTAGTTTAACTTTTGTTACGTTATACCAATAGGTTTTGAATTTATTGATTTTAAATTTTTCATTTTCATGACCTGTTTAGTGTTACACCGGTGCATCCATTTACCTAAATGGATCTAAATGAATCCAAATGGTCAATAGATGATGAAGAAAAAATTTTTAACCACTGATAAGTCTGGAGTTTTCATTACTGATTGCTTTTGTACTTTTAAACACATAATTTATCAAATTTCATTAGACTTATATGCCACATAACACAATAATAAATATCGTTTTAAAATTCGGGTACTGGTAGGGAACAGGTTACTTATAATATACTCTCAAAATACTTGTTTTAATCTTAAGAATTTGGACTGTTTTCCCATTAAAATTGTTATTGTCTGTGTTGTTACATGTAATTTTAATTTCAGGTGCATTATGTTTCCAATTTGCTGGCTAATTTCTAACTACATGTATTACATTCTAGGTCTGAAATTTTAGAGTGTTTCTATGCTTAAGTTTTAACTTGGCGTAGATAAAAGATAGAGATAGACACAGAAGAGAGATAAAGATAGATAGATACGAGGGTTGTTCGGAAACTATTGAGACATCACAAATATCTCTCTTTGTAAGTGGCGTATTTTAATGAAATTTGAACATTAATGAAACCTAAGCAAATAATTAAGCAAAGTAATATTACAAAATGATCATGATTATGTAGCTGTTTTGTGACAGTACATAAACAAGTCGGTGGTCGGGGTACCCGGCTCAGGAACAATATCGGAGATTTAAAAAATTATATGTTTTTTATTTTAAATGTTGTTAGACCTCTAGTTCTTGATAAAAGAAATCAAATTATGTATGTTCATTTTTGCTATTTATTGTGACTAACTTTTGTGTAAGTTTTACTAGTGTTCGAGTTGAAATACGATACGTAGAGAGTACTTAAATATTAGACTAAGACGTTTTTTTATTGAATTTCGACGCCAAGGCGGCGTAGCGAATATACATAACATTTGTGTGAACTTCAGAAGAAGACCTTTTTTGGCCAAGTAATTGCTTAAATGAAAACTATACGATGGAAAAGAGTCAAAAGCTTCAGTAAATCGTGTTTTTGAATTGACTGTTTAACTTTTAATTAAAACAAAGGTATCAATCTTCCAAAGTATGGCAACCGTCGACCGAACAAAGGACAGTAACAAAAGAAATCACGATAGTATACAGGACAGTGAAGGAGAAACGGAATGTACACGTATGTCCTTTGAATATGTTGAAAAATACGAACTCAAAGATGTTATGTAAGGCATATCAAACATACAAAGCACACTTGCGAATCTCATGATAAATTTTGAGTCTCACAGAAATGAACTTGCAAACATTAAGCAGGACATATACGGTAAACACGGAGATGAAGAACGATTACAATTAGTACTACAGTCGCAAGCCGATGATACGATTGGCCATTTCACAGATTTGGAATCAAAACATGAAAAAACAACACGTGAAATTAGTATTCTGAAAGATCTCGTCATTAAACTCGAACAAAAAGTGGAATTCCAGAACAACCAAATTATTGACCTGAAAACTAAAAGCATGGAATGTAATGCGATTATAACAGGACTAAATGAAAACCAAAATGAAAACCTTCCACTTCTAGTTCAAAATTTTTTTATGCACGATCTAGAAATGCAAGAATCGGAAGTCAACAATGTTAGAATCATCAAACTTTACAGACAAGGAGATCCAAAGACAAATAGAAAGATTCCAAGACCAGTATTTATTTAATTTGCAAATTTACACCAAAAAGAAAAAAACATGACAAGAATTCCAAAGTTAAAAGAAAAAAAATCGCCAGTGAGAATTTCCAATCACTTTCCAGAAGAAATGAGAGAACGCAGAAAGCGCCTGTACGATCTCCAACACAGCTATAACGAGAGACAAATCACAACGGTGACTAAAGGTGACAAACTTGTGTTCCCGAGTAACGGATCCGTATACCGTGAAAAGGTCAACAGACCGTCAGCCGATGAATTACTCGATGCCTCGAGCGACAAAATCGAAACGAAAGTATTCGAAGAAAAACATACAGAGGATAACGGAAACCGGTTCCCATCATATGCAGCTGAAGTTAGCTCGGTAAAACAAGTAAACCAAGCCTTGAAAAAAATACTCCGACTACCCCGAGTAAGTAGCGCGACCCACAATGTATACGCATACATCTTCACTAATTCAGAAGGAGTGACGCATGAGGGCAGTGATGATGATGGAGAACATGGTGCTGGCCGGGCGTTGTTGCAAGAGATGAAAGACAATAATATTTAAAAATGCGTTGTTGTCGTCTCCAGGTGGGTCCATAGTAAAATTGGCCCCCGCCGATTCCGTCATATACTGGAAACTGTTTGAGTGCTACCGCGAATATGGTGTAAAAGTGAACGCTGTCGTGACAGTAATGTAAAAACAACAAACACAACTTATGCATTATAATGTTGTAAATATTTATTTCTCATCCATATTGAGATACTGTATTATTTTGCTTTGAACTCCTTTACTTTTTGTCGGAATTATCCGGTTCAACCGGCATAGGTTTAATGTTTTATACAGCGACTGTCAACATCCGGTTAATATACGGTTACATGTGATGTAAGTAATTTACCTTTTTTTCTCCCTTACCAATTGTTATTTAATGGGAATTTTGATATCTTGACAAGACGATGGAGTCGGTTTCTTTACCTTGACATTTTATGAAAATGAATACCCAAAAATTATGAAATAGAAAACTGATATTCAACGGGTAATTTTGTTGTTTACCTTTGTTGATAAATTATCTTTTGTAAAAAACTTAAACATTACAAAGTCAAAAAACTAACAGATCAAGAATCAAATAATTTTGAAGGTCCGGTCACCAACGCAGACATTTTAAAAACCCTAAAGCAAATGAAAAATGATAAAAGCCTAGGTGCAGATGGATTTACTCTAGAATTCTTCAAATTTTTCTGGGCAGACTTAGGTGAATATATAACAAGATCAATAAATGATTCTTACACTAAAGGAGAATTTACAAATACACAAAAATAAGGGATAATAACTTGTATACCAAAACCTGATAAAAATAGGCAACTTTTAAAGAACCGGAGACCTATTACACTCCTCTCAGTAATTTACAAAATTGCGTCAGGTTGTATCGCAGAAAGGTTAAAAACAAAACTGCTTACAATAATGAATGATGACCAAACCGGTTTTTTTTAAAAGGAAGATTTATTGGAGAAAATATTAGAATTGTATATAATATTATGAGTTACACTGAATTCAATGATATTCCAGGCCTATTGATGTTAATAGATTTTGAAAAAGCATTTGATACAGTTTCATGGGACTTTACATTCCAAACTTTAACATTCTTTAATTTTGGAGTTTCAATCAAAAAGTGGATCAAGTGTTTTTATCAGAATATATCCTCTTGTGTTATTCAAAATGGTATACTCTACCAATATTTTAACCCTCAAAGAGGCTGTAGACAAGGACCCAGTATCTCCATAATTATTTATTCTTTGCGCAGAAGTTTTAGATATTTTAATCCGAAATAATAGAGATATTAAAGGAATTGAGATTGACGGAGAAGAATATAAGATATCACAATATGCTGATGATACATCCTTGATATCAGATGGGTCAGCATCATCTCTAGATGGTATACTACAAACATTAGACTATTTTGCAGAAATATCAGACCTAAAAATTAATTTCAGTAAAACAAAACTGATTTGGATAGGTAGCAAAATATTCTCAAAAAATATTTAACACCACACAAGATGGAAATTTAGTTGGGAAGAAACAACGTTCGGTTTACTTGGAATAACCTTTTCTGTTAACTTAGATGAAATGATGGATCTAAATTATAACAACAAGATGGAACAAATAGTAAAGTTAATAAAACAGTGGAAAAATAGAAAGCTTACCCCTCTTGGAAAACTATCAATCATTAAAACCCTTTTTATTCCAAAGATGAATCATTTGATACTAACTTTACCAAATCCCCCAACCCACTATATAAAAAATTTTGAGATTAAACTGTATGAATTTTTGTGGGATGGTAAACTGAACAAAATTAAAAAAGCTGCAGTTATACAAGATTATAAGGATGGCGGTCTAAAGATGATAGAATATTCAGATTTTATAATTGCTCTCAAGTCTAGTTGGACAAGACGACTAATATCATCTACGGATTCAAAATGGAAGAAATTATTTGAATCTGATTTAAATGTTACTATACCAGAACTTATGAATTTTGGAATACACTTTGTCAAAATTCTAAAAGATAGAACAAGAAATAAATTCTGGAAGGATGTCCTTCAAAGTTGGATACTGGTTTATAAAGCAAATATTTCAAAACAATGTAAAAACATATCAAATGACCACTTATGGTATAATCCGGATATAACAATTGATTAAGAAACACTCTTTTTTAAAAATTGTTTTGATAATGGGATAAGATACATTAGTGACATATGTAATGCAGATGGTAGTTACCTTCCTTTCCACGAATTTAACACTTTTTACAATACAGAATTAAATTTTCTTCAATATTCAGGTCTTATTACAGCAATCAAAAGTTATCAAAAGAAGGATGGCAGATATATATGAAAGGATTATAATCTAAAAAACCCAAATACAGTAATAATTCTTATGAACTCAAACAAGGGCTGTAAGGAAATGTATAATGCACTTATCTCAAAAAAGAAAGAGTTGCCCACATCTGCAAAAAAAGGGAAGAAAAGGGATACTGCTTTACAAGAAAAGAATGGAACCTTATTTATAATTTGCCATTTAAATGTACTCAAGAAACTAGGTTACAATGGCTCAAAACCCAGTTACTTCACAGAATTTCTGCAACAAATAAATACTTATGTAATTGCAATTTAATCAACTCTGATTCATGCTCTTTCTGTGGACAGTTAACAGAAACAATAGACCATTTATTTTCTGAATGCTACCTCATAAAAGAACTTTGGGACAAAATTAAACACTGGCTTGATGATTTACAGTTAAACGTGAATTTTGATAATAAATCTATTCTGTTTGGTAAATATTTGAACAGTGATATACATTGCTTTGAAAATCTATTAATCTTGATAGTAAAACAATATATATGCCTGTAAATTTAGTTTCTCTAAACAATTAAACGTAGAGGCACTGAAACATACCATTATTAACATACTTTATGTTGAAAAATATATTCTTCTAAAAAACTGCAAATACCAAGAGTATAATAACTATTGGTCAAACATCTTCCAAAAGCTAGAATCATAGATAATTGCGTTCATCTGCTTTCTATTTTTGTACCTTTCCCCTACCCCCTGCTTTATTTTTTTCTCTATTTTTTCCCCTCCTCCCCATGGGTGATTTAATCAAAATCATATGCTGGTAAATCCTGATTTATGGAAACACACTTTGTTATATATGCATGTGTATTATGTTCGTTTCTATGCCAATGTACATGTCATACATGCATTTATTTAAGTCAAAATTGATGAACAAAATTTCAAACCCCCCAGTACATTAAAGAATCGATACATCTATCATCAGTAAAAATTTCAAAGCGATATCTTTAAAGTTTACAGAGATTTCTTCCGGACAAAATCACTTTTTTTAAATTTAAAAATGGCCGCCAAATTTGAACGGAAGTGACGTAAATGCTGAAACATTAAAATCTTTGAGGCACGCTAACTTTACTAAATCTCTGAAAATTTCATTGAAATCGGATGAAAACTTTTTGAGATATAAAGCCGAGAAGGAGTCAGCAAAAAAATAAAAAATGAAATAATAATAAAAAGAAACCGAAGAAAAACAAGAGGGTCTTCCGTTGGAAACGGAAGACCCTAAATATCAAGTACTTTTTTCAAACAAACTGATTTTAACAGTTCTGAGATATATACAAAATGAATATAAGAGACGTTTTACAGTGAGTTGACTTCTGGGAAAAAATAACTAGATTTTTCCACAAAAAATCAATAATGTAAAATATATGTAACGGTTGCCATTTTAATATAAAAGGTAAAGATAAAAAATAAAGAATAGTTAATGTTTACCGTTTGTTTGAAAGGTATTTATAAACACAGGGCCAAGGTAAAACGTTAAAATGACGTTGCTATGAGTTTGTGGTTGCGCCTAGTCATTGGATATAGGCAAATTTGTTAGTTTACTAGGAATGAACAAATGATGCTTTTAACTTCAAAATATTTTACGTTGATAAAAGACATCCTAGTTTATTGTCTGGTGAAATTTCAATGATTTATCTTTTTCACAAGGGAGTAAGAGTAAATATCTCAATAATTTCTAAACAACCCTCGTATAGATGTCAACAAGTAGAAGAATTATACCTTTTAATTAAAAACAAGTTTTGATTGATATTCATTATATAATTGCATGTTTTTTTGTTTTACATTTTAAGCTGCTCCTACTGTTGTAACAATCTCAAAACAACCCGCTGGTCCAGTTAATTACAACAGCAGTGTCACATTTACTGGATCATACACATCAAATCTCCTCAGTGTTAGCCTCATCAAGTGGCGGAAACTGACATTGAGTTACTATATTGATATTGATATCACAACAGATAAATACACAGGGAGCTATGTTACAGGAACCAGTCCTAAACTAAAAATAGATCCAGTACAACTTATTGATGAAACATCATATAGACTTGAGGTCAGCAATGGAGTTGGATCCACATCAAGTAACCTTATCTCACTTAATATGATTGGAGGTAAATATAACGCTCTCTAATATTTATTTTTATTCTACAAGATTAGTAAACTCTACATGAAGAGTCTATTCATAGTTAAATTAAAAGCTAAAAATGTTACTAAATTAAGTTCAATTATTCTTCTTTTAAATATTTAGATTGCAGATATATTAGATTCTTTAAGACAGAAATAAAATTGATTAGGTCTTAAGAAAAGCCATTAGAACCATATCGCAAAATTTTCACACTTCAAATGAGTTTTACTGTCAGCAATTTTGTTGAGTTTAAAAGGCATAATACATTGTAGTGGGCTGTTAGTTGTAATAGTGTATTTTAAAATTGTCATGAAGGCTTACCTTCCTAAAATATAATGTTAATTTCCTTTGGTGACTTGTATGTTAAAGTCATTAATTTTTAATTGACATGTTGTCTTCATTGAACTATTTCAGAGTACATGTATATATAATATAATAGTCAACCAAAGTTTGAGTGTCAGTGGTCGAGTTATAAACGAGGTACGGACCTCTCATTTCTTTGTTTTGTAAACAAAGTTCTTGTTTAATGTTGATAAGAAAATTCCAGGTTCAGACCTAAAGTGAATGTGACAAATGCTAGGAACTGTTTATTTATATTTAAAACGAATTAACAGATAAAAAAACCGACTGAAGAAGAATTTTTTAATGGTTTATTGAACCAATAGTAATGTAAACAAAATGGAAGAGTTGTTTACATAACAAAACATTGTAAGCTCTGTATATTACTTATAACTGGATAACTGATACTCAAATTTTGATAGATCATTAGAAATGCATTAGTATAGCATTCTAATCAATAAAAATAGAAAAATAGAATTTGACCAAAATCATCAACATGCCCCTTTAAAATCCCGGTAATATCCTTGCCCAACCATTGGAGGGCAATTTAGAGTGCACCTATGAAAAAGATTTGAAGAAGGAATTTTTCTGCAAGTCTACCAAATATATTGCTGCAGCTTGCAAAGCTTTTTAAAAGTGCTATTAAGTCAAAGCCTTTACTACAAATTTATTTGTACCTATTATGACCTGTGATTTTTTTGGGGTGGGGGGGGAGGGGGGGTAAGGGGGGTGGTGGTTTTAATCAACTCTCCTATGCAGTCACTCTGGCAAACCTAAGCACAAATCATCACCGCTGACAAGTCTTAGTTCTTGAATATAATAGAAAAATTCGACGTAATGTATGCTGAAGCATTGTTTTTCAAGGAAACTTATCTATAAACACTTTGAAAATAGTAAGATTTTATATAATAAGAACAATTTAGAAATTTATGTAGTCTCATGTATTCCTACGCCAGTGTTTAATATAGTCTCGTTCAACCAAAAGCTCGGCTGTCTCCGTAAATCTCCGACAAAAAGAGAGGCTCTCTTGCTTGTCGGAGATTAACGGAGACAGCTGAGCATCTGGTTGAACGAGACTGGAGTTCAATATCAATAGTGCTTGGATCCATACAATTTTAAGAATTGTTTCGATTACTAATACAAAGTTTGAAATCTATCTTTAAATATTACACAACATGATTCATATGGAGTTTCTTTAAATTCTTGTCTGAAAAGTCTAATTAAAATTCATATTATAAAAAAGTGCGTAATTTGAATACAGACTAGAAACTAATTGCCACGCAAGATAAGTTGATTTTAAAATAAATGATAATCAATAAAATCACCTCCCGTCAGTACTTCAGTACTTTGATTTAAGTGTATTATCAAGAAGTAGAGAGTGCTTGTAAACAGACGACCGTGTTAAGTACTATGAAATAAACATGTAAGCTGTTTATGCAAATTGCGCAATTATTAAAATGTCAATAACTATGTTGGAAAGTCCTTGGGAAAATATAATTGGAAATTACTTGCGCAGCAGCATGATATCACATGTCCAGGTGTAGGACAGTAATGCTATATTTGTCATATTTACAGACTCTGTTGAGATCTGATTTTGTATAATTGTCACAAAGTACATGTTTTCTGTTAACCTTTTAACCTATACTCATGTTTTGTACTGATGTGGGAGATTGTAAGCCCGCATCCCCCGACGCTGTGATGGACAGTTTGACAGTTTTGATACTGTATTTGGAATTAAAATATTGTTTATGAATTTGATCACTAAATCTACACTCATGACCAGCGCAGGTGGTCATGAGTAACCTAAACTGTCTGTCCCAGCCGAAAGGGTATATATATGCATGTCAATTGTTAGCAATTCAGACTTGCTTTGAGAACTGAATTAGAACCGCTTAGAGATCAGCTTTGATACCACTATACGATCCGAATAAACTTGTGAAACTTTGATGAGAGTTGGACTTGGTCAATTAACTAAGTACAGACGGGTAGATTGTTTGCGGGAAACATCTTGCATCTGCTTACATAGTTATTCTTGGTGCCGTGACCAGGATAAGACGAAGTACAAGAAAGGATAAGGAACACATCTCAGAAAACTTCGTAAGGTAAGAATCATTTTTCATATCACTATCGTCTTTATTTTTAGTGGTAATTTGAACAACGACTAACATGGCAACTGGGTATGATAGGGAAGAATATAGAAAACAAATGGAACAGTTAGAACAAAGTATGGCAGGTTTAGGACAAGAAAAAGGGGAAGAGGGTAAATGTCCTTCAGATAAATCACAACCAAGTAGTCAGGAATCATTTCATGAAACCAGGGAATATCAGTTCTGTGAATCCAGACATTCGAAGCCGGATGACGAAAAAGATTTTTTTATAAGTCAAATGAGGGCAGTAACAGCCGCTCTATCAGTACCCTTGCTCCAGTAATCACTCCGTTTGAGGGGGACCCCAGAAAATTTAAACAGTGGCTTAAAGAAGTAGAGAATATGCAATAATGTCAGACAAACCAGAGCATGAAACCCCGATGTTAGCATATGTAACTAGTAAAGGGTCCGTGGGAGATTTTATAAAAAGATGTCTAGATGAAACGGCAGCAGCCGAGGAAGTGCCATCATGGCATGATCTTAGGGCCTCATTACAAAATAGGTTTGCTGAGATAACAGACCCACAACATCCATTAGCGGTAATGCGCAGGACAAGACAAAACTCTAACGAGAGGGTGCAATTATTTGCCGTAAGATTATTACAAATCGCGGAAGACGCGTATAGCAAAGATAGAATTAAAGACCCTTTAGTGCAGCAACAATTGGTTGACATTTTCTGTGACGGACTGACGTTCGATTATCTAAGGATGAAGATTCTCCGAGAGAATCCGAAAGACTTAGAATCAGCGATTCAAGTTACTATGAGAGAACACAAATTAAGACAGAGATTGGCCATTCGAGGGTCAGATATAACCGAAAGACATAACATAAAAAATGGCTTAATTGCCCCTACTTTTGATACTACCTTTCCTTTCTTCAGAGATCGCTTGGATAATCCCGCGTCGGTAGACATGAGGCATAAAGAGCCCATGGAAATTGACCATGCGCGAAATAATAGATGTTTTAAATGTAAAAAGACAGGCCATCGAGCCAGATTCTGTAAACAAAACAAACCTCAGGTTAGATTTTGCCCCCAAATAAATAAACCAATCAATCAAAATAGGCCTGTACATACTGTTGAACGGAGCCCCCGTTCACCTGTGGAATGTTGGAACTGCGGAAAAGTAGGTCATGTGCGTGCTGACTGTTGGAGCTCGCGTAGCTACCAGAGAACGCAACACAACCGTGGGAGAATGATAGGTCGTCAGAATAGGTCACACGACACTCAGAATGAAAACAATGAGAGATCGACTTCAGGATACAACCCTCGCTCTTCTAATGAACAAAATCAGGGAAACTAAGATGTTCTTCCTTCGTTGAAGCTCGAATGAACTTTAAACAAAGACCTAGATATGAAATTAATTATACCAATAATCCCAGTAGTTATTTATTAAAGATAGGTAAAAATAAATTCAGAGCTTTAGTAGATACCGGTGCTGCTGTATCTTTAATCAGCAAGAAAATGTTTGATAATTTATCCCCTCGCCCTAAATTATTTAAAAATGACATCCCCACTCTTCAAGCAGCAAACGGTAATTCCTTAATTGCGATAGGGTACGTAAATATTTTTTTAAGATTTCAGGTTTAGCGTTAGAACATAAGCTTTATGTGACAAAGGGACTCAATCGGAATCTGATTCTTGGACGCGATTGGCTCAAGAAGAACAACGTTCGATTATATTTTGACTTAGGACTCATGCGTATAAATGGTAAAACTTATGCGGAACTCAAAGAAGACTTACATATCTCAACAATTGGGAGAACCCCATAGAAACTATTTGTGAAACTAAATACTGTAACTGTGTTTTATGGGAAAGTGAATAACAAATTCCCTTCTCAACAAAGTGACTTGGTTGAAGTGAATTGTATAGACAATGACTGTAAAATGGAGGAACCAGGACTTTATTTAAAAGACTCTGTTTGTGAAGTTCGCAAAGACAGAAAAATTCCCTTGATCATCGTAAACCAATCAAATAAAGGCGTATTACCAGTGTTAACCCGAAGAAAATCTCAGAAATATCCTCCGGACAAAACACCAATGAGAAGATTGACGTACCAAAAAGATTTGAACAATCTGTACAAAGACTAGTAAACAAGAACAAAGACTTATTCGCCAAAAAAGATAGTGATCTTGGAGTTACGGAAACAGTGAAGATGTAGATAGATACTGAAGGTCATCACCCTATAAAGAATCGACCTTACCGACCCCCCCCCCCCCCTAAATAAGAGACAAATCATAGATAAGGCGATAGCAGAGGTGATGGAAGCCAAGATAATAGAAAGATCCCAATCACCTTGGTCATTCCCTTTAGTGGTAGTGAAAAAGGAAGATGGATCAGATCGGATGTGTGTTGACTTTAGAAGTTTAAATAAGATTGTGAAGCCAGTAACATTTCCATTACCATTAATAGATGACATCTTATGCTTGCTAGGAAAGGCCAAGTACTTTACAGCCTTAGATCTTAAAAGTGGATATTGGCAAGTAAAACTAGAAGACTCTAGTAAGGAAAAGACAGCCTTTGCATGCCACAAAAGGATTGTTCCAGTTCAATCGGATGCCATTCGGGTTGAGTAACGCGCCGGCAGTCTTTCAAGAACTGATGAACATAGTTCTTCAGGGACAGGAGGAGTTTGCTATTGCATAACTGGATGACATCTTGATATTTTCTGAAACACCACAAGACCACCTACGCCATATCCAAGACGTATCTCGGTTTCATTATCAATGAACACGGAGTTAAACCGCAAAAAGTAGAAGCTATACAGAAGTAACCTGCACCTACTACTGTCAGAGAGGTTCGTGGTTTCATAGGAATGTGCAGCTATTATCGAAGATTCATCCCCAACTTCTCGAAAATAGCAGAATCTTTTATTGACCTTACAAGAAAATACGCCAGATTCAAATGGACGCCTTACAGTCAAGAAGCGTTTAATTTCCTTAAAGAAAGCCTAACAGTAGTACCATTCAGGCTTGGGGCGAATTACATTGTAAAGTAATGCATTACATTACCATTACTTCATGAATTTGGGCATTAAATTACCATTACCATTACTTGATTTTCTTGAAGTAATGCATTACATTACCATTACATGAGTAAAGTAATGCATTACCATTACCATTACTTTTTTTTTTAAAGTAAAGATAATAAAGAGTTTTTGCAAATGTTTCAAATATACAACACTCTTTAACATATCTACAGCTTTATGCTTGCGGTATCGGGTTCAAATTCAATGAATAAACAAGAGTCATTCTTTATTTGCTCAATATATAATCATATTGTGGCAATATGAACAACATATTACATAAGTAAAATGATATTTATAGACATTTGGCATGATACAATATCAGATAATTATGAAATAGAGACACAGGATAACATGCGTAACAAAAAACAATTTATGAAATAATGTTGCTGTTTTTAAAAGCTAAATATAGATATATCCCCAGATTACACAAATCTTTATAATTTTGGACACTTAATTTTATTAATTTATAAACAGATGATTTTTCCCAGTTATATTTCTTAATTTATTTCAATCGTATTTCTTTTTACGGAGTACACTTAAAGACAAAAGATTGCTGTTGCACTTTATGATCGAAGTTTCAAAGGGTTCATCTTTTAAATGCATCCATCTTCCGGGCTATACTAAATAAATGTTTTGCAGGAGCAGTCAAAGCTTGGACTGGAAAATACTGTTTGACGATCTTTATCTTAGGATATATTAAGTGCAATAATAGATTAAATACATAAATCTTGTATTTTCTATCAGTCCAAACTAATGTAAAGTGTAATTAATATACAGGAGAGAGAGAGAGAGAGAGAGAGAGACAGAGACAGAGAGAAACAGAGAGAGAGAGAGAGAGAGAGAGAGAAACAGAGAGACAGAGAGAGAGAGAGAGAGAGAGAGAGAGAGAGAGAGAGAGAGAGAAAATAAGTAAGATTATTTTCAAATGGGTTATAATATTGGAAGTGATATTGATTTTCATCATGGATGGACAGTGCATTCATTTGGCTTTTAAAGGTGCATGTCTGTCTCCTATTCTATTGTGACATATTGCGAAGGGAAGGGGATTGGGGTGTTTAGCACTTCTTATAACAATAGATTGTTTTGATACTTAGATTATCCTGGGGGCATAGTGTGTTGTTGACACATTTCTTATTGAAGTGCAAACTAATTGGAGTAAATTGTTTAAATGATTAAAAACTCTTAATAACAACACTCTTAAAAATGTTATGAAATTGTGCTGTTATCTTTAGTAATATAAACAATTCAAAAATGAGTTTTAAAAAACCTTTTTTAATAAAACATGTACAATTAAAACATTTTTTCTTAATTAGAATTATTTCTTTCTTCTTTAATCAAATTTAATCAAATTTAATTTCAACTATTCATTTATTCATCACATTTTTTAAAGTGAACATGCATAAATATGCATAGTAATGCAAAGTAATGCCATGTAATGCCAGCATTACACTAGATTTTGGAAAGTAATGCATTACATTAGCATTACTTGTAATGCTAATTTTGAGGCATTACACATTACTAGCATTACTTTGAAAACATGTAATGCATTGCAATGCATTACCATTACATTTAGCATTACCCCAAGCCTGGTACCATTATTGGCATACCATGACACCAATAAGCCTTACATTTTGTATACCGATGTCAGTGATAACTGCATAGGAGCCTGTCTCACGCATAAAACCGATGAAGGAGAAGACAAACCAATATACTACCTGTCTCGTAAGCTAAGCAAAACTCAAGAGAAATGGTCAGCTATTGAAAAAGAAGCTTTTTATATCCAAGATATGGTTGTCCCTTACAAATCTTTACGGATAATGGAACGGAAAATATCAACAAGAAAGTAGAAGAAACGTTAAAGGAACTTAACATCAACCATATAACCACGTCCTATTACAGTCCCCAAGGAAATGGCAAAGTAGAAAGATTCCACAGAACACTACATGATGTCATGACTAAAAAGTTGGTAGACAGTGCAGAAACTTGGGATATTCATCTTAACCAAACGCTAGCCGCAATCCGATTTCACCCCAATGATTCCTCAAAATTCTCTCCGTACTATCTTATGTATAACAGAGACGTGGTACTACCTTTGGATACCTTGTTGAAGCCTCGACGAAGATATATGGGAGAAGACCAGCATAAGATTGCGTTCAAAGAACAACATAAAGCCTTCATGTTGGTGCATAAAAACATGAAAGAAGCCAAGAAAAAGCAGAAAGATCAAGCAGATAAGAAGAGTAAAGACAAAGAATTTCAAGTAAGAGATCCAGTTTACCCGAAAAATACTGCAAACATGCTCAGGAGACAAAATAAATTAGATAAGAAGTGGCTTCCGTATTACAGAATCATCGAGCAGAAAGGACCAGTAAGTTTCGTCATAAAGGACCAATTGACAGGAGCAACTACCAAGTGCAATGCACGACAATTAAGGTTGGCTGACATCTCGCATTGGCCCATTTCGTTTTCGCAAGGAAGTGATGAAAATGGTCGAACCTAAAGAAATAATTACGTGGTGCCACCTGAAGAAGAATCTGATTCCCCTGAAGAAGACGACATACAACCAGAACCACTGGAAAGAGAAATTCAATTTCGTGAAAGAGAAGAATCTTCCGATGAAGAAGATATCCCTTTAGCAGAACTTCAACAACGAATAAGAGCCAAAAAGATCATGGATGATCAACAACAAAACACTGAATCGACAGAAGAGACAGTTGAGGACTATGAGTCAGAGTTTAAAAATGAGTACCCCGAGTCACAAATACCCTTCGATGAGTCACAAATTCCCTTAGATAATTTTAGAGTTCCCTTGAATGAAAACATTGAAGTAGATGAAGTTAAAATAGGTCTAGGCTTCATCCCAGACCCTAAGCAGCGAAAACCAATCCCTAAACCTCGTAAATTGAATAAACAAAATAAATTTAAAGAGGATTGTTTAGCTGTCTTAAAGCAGTTAGTAATAGGATAGATAAAGTATCCTTTATTTTCAGATGTCAGAATCTGAGTTATTGGAATTGAGATTGACGCCCCCTAATGAACTTTATGTCAAAATAAGGTTCGGAAGAAATACATTAACAGCAACCTTGGATATACTCAATCATGATCTGAATGATACAGAACCGTATTCCGATGTGGTTACGATGTTACTTCCCAACATAATATTGACTAGACTTTGCAATCCCTAAGAAGCCCCGTCGAAGTGGAAAGTTGGAAGACCGGAAGACTATTCATAGTACCGGAACCATTTCAGAAACTTTAACACAACGACTTACTGGAAAGAAGGACGACTTGGAATCTCCTTGGAGCAAATATTACCAACCAGATCCCGAACTCGCAAGAAGATACCTTGAGGAAAAGGCCACGATGTCTGAAAATCAGAGGAGCGTAGGAAGCACTCCGCGAGGAGACACCTTGCCATCGGCGCCAAATCTATACCCAATGATAAACCCTATGATGTACGAATAAGGAAATCCGGTGAAGACTGTGACAAAATGTGTTTTATTATGTATTGAAATAAATGTGAGTTCATTTCTAGAAGGGTCCTGTTTCCAATGTCGACAAACATTATGAAACTACGGCAACTATGTTAGTTGTTGGACCTGTGGTGCTTTAACAATTTTGATTTTTATATTGTAATATTGTCATGAAATTGTATGTTCTTATATTTTAAGAATCTTAGTCATTGAATCTTGATCATTTCCGCTCACCACGAACAGTGTAACTTTTACTATAATGAACTGTTGAAATCATGGTCATTCTTGACCATTATGAACTGTAAAATATGTGACTATGACTGTTTGATCCCGGTCATTCTTAACCATTACATTGTTTGAGATGTATAGATATTATGTAACAGCTTATGTTACTGATTGAATTGTGTATATATCCTGGTCACATGTAACAAGTTATATAACCTGATCACCTATATGTATTTGAATCACCTCTAACACGTTTTACATCCTGATCACCTTTATTAAGTGTTACATCCTGGTCATCTTGATTAATTGATCTTACTTGATTGTTTTATTTGTTGTCCCTAGCCAGAAAAGGAAAGATGTCACTTGATGTTACCTCTTAAAGAGATGTTCTAACTGGTATGTCGCTGGAAAGTTCATCCGAATTAGGGGAGATCAAGGACACTTTCCTTCTCTAGGCACCAGGCAGAAGAATTCTCCCTTGGGATATTTCTTTTGTTTGGGGGACGTATGTAAACAGATGAACTTGTTAAGGACTATGAAATAAACATGTAAGCTGTTTAAATGCAAACTGCGCAATTATTAAAATGTCAATAACTATGTTGGAAAGTCCTTGGGAAAATATATTTTGGAAATTACTTGCGCAGCAGCATGATATCACATGTCCAGGTGTAGGACAGTAATGCTATATTTGTCATATTTACAGACTCTGTGGAGATCTGATTTTGCATAATTGTCACAAAGTACATGTTTTCTGTTAACCTTTTAACCTATACTCATGTTTTGTACTGATGCGGGAGATTGTAAGCCCGCATCCCCCGACGCTGTGATGGACAGTTTGACAGTTTTGATACTGTATTTGGAATTAAAATATTGTTTATAAATTTGATCACTAAATCTACACTCATGAGTAACCTTAACTGTCTGTCCCAGCCGAAAGGGTATATATATGCATGTCAATTGTTAGCAATTCAGACTTGCTTTGAGAACTGAATTAGAACCGCTTAGAGATCAGCTTTGATACCACTATACGATCCGAATAAACTTGTGAAACTTTGATGAGAGTCGGGACGATTGTTTGCGGGAAACATCTTGCATCTGCTTACATGCTCTATTCGGTCACGTAATGTTGGTGTCATCATTTGATCAATGAAATTAAATGCGGGAATTCTAGCGACTATCTTTGTTTAGAAAGACGCGCTAATTTAGGACGCCGCACGGGTAACACCTTTGAATACTGATTCTGTTCCTTCGGACCATTTATTTTAAAAAAAAATCCACCACCTCCTCTCCACCTTTCCAGTGTTACTTTTTAGCTCACCTGAGCTGAAAGCTCAAGTGAGCTATTCTGATCACATTTTGTCCGTCGTCCGTCTGTCCGTTCCCGTCTGTCTGTCTGTCTGTAAACTTTTTACATTTTGAACTTCTTCTCTAAAACCGCTTATCCAATTTCAACCAAATTTGGCGCAAAGGATCCTTATGGGAGGGCGAATATAAGTTGCAGAAATTAAAGTCCGATCTGTATTCAAAGCGGAGAAAACCTTGAAACTGTAGAAAAAGGGGGGTGCATTTTTAAAAATCTTCTTCTCAAGAACTACTGAGTTCAATTCAACGTAATTTAGCATAAATTATCCTTATGGGAAGGAAAATATAAATTGCAAAAATTAAGTGCTAATTCTGTGTCAAATCTGAGTTATTACGAAAATAATAATAAAGGAAAGGCGTGTTTTAATCAGTTTAATAGCTTCGGGCTCGGCATACGGTAAAATGGGTAGGCAAGACGTTGCCTGAGCAAAACAAAAGATTGGCAGGTATTAATCTGCCAATCTCATTAAAATTTTGGGATATTTGATGGACCAGTATATTTGTATTCGCAGTAAATATTGCTGCAAAATAATGCGTATTTGGAATTGACGATTGCCGATCTGCCCCGGCTTTTATTTTGCCACGGCCCGGGTTTGCATACCCATTTTACCAAGACTCGTATTCCATACTTCTAAAACGAGGTTCTTTGTTTAAAGCAGCCATGACATTATACGAAAAAGGGTCGATCTGACTATGATGAATTTGCTTGCTATGCAACCGTTCGCGTATGAAGGGAAATTTTTGAAACATGCAAAATATATTGGTGTCGATTTTGTGAAGTAAATTAAGGCTAAATATTTCAATGCGTTGACAGTTTTCACACATGACGTTGGTGTTAGCTTGTTCTGATTTTCGTTTCGTTTTCATTATTTATGCTTTGTAACCTGGGACCTATCGTCTGTATTTCGTGATTTTTACGTATCAAATCAAACAGAGACTTCGGTAAATCAAACAGTTAACTGTTTACCTGCGCAAATTAAGCACAATCTGATGTAGGGGTACTGAAATACAATTCATTCTATCGGTAATTCGGCATTATCTTTTGCGTAATGGTAGATTAATGCAATAGGTTTTGTTGAGATGCTCGGCATTTTCTCGAGTTATTCAGTTTAAATAGAGTTTGATATCGCTGACGGAAATATGTAGGTATATACATGTATATATATGATTCATTTCGAAAAAATAAATTGTGTTCTTTACTTGTTATACATGTAGTGCATGTTTCTTGTGTTTAATTGTTTACAATTTCTATTTACTAACCATATTAGAGTGTTAAGCTTCGAATTATAAGCAAGATACAGAGATTTGCTCACAATTCTATGTTTGTACACAGATCTTAAAAGCTAAAGATTAAAAAAGTTAAAAATTTGTCAATATTTATTACGAGAATTTACAAAGTCTGTTCTTCCAGAAACCATCTTATTGAATAGTAAACTTAACCTTTTTAGCTCACCTGACTATGGGGGGTCGAAGTTTAACAAATGAATATATAGAGTAAATCTTTAAAAATCTTCTTCTCAGAATCTAATCGGCCAGGAAAGCTGAGACTTGTGTGGAAGCATCCTAAGGTAGTGTAGATTCAAAGTTGTGAAAATTATGACCCCCGGGGGTAGGGTGGGGCCACAATGGGGGATCAAAGTTTTACATAGGAATATATACAGTAAATCTTTAAAAATCTTCTTCTCAGAAACTAATCAGCCAGGAAAGCTGAGACTTGAGTGGATGCATGGGGATCGAAGTTTAACATAGGAATATATACTGTAAATCTTTAAAAATCTTCTTCTCAGAAACTAATCCGCCGGCAAAGCTGGAACTTGTGTGGAAGCATCCTCAGGTTGTGTAGATTCACAGTTGTGAAAATAATAACCCCTGGGTGTAAGTTGGGGCCACAATGGGGGGTCGAAGTTTAACATAATTATGATTATACAGAGTAAATCTTTAAAAATCTTCTTCTCAGAAACCAACCAGGAAAACTGAAACTTGTGTGGAAGCATCCTCAGGTAGTGTAGATTCAAATTTGTGAAAATCATGACCCCTGGGGGTAGGTTTGGGCCACAATTGGAGGTCGATGTTTTACATAGGAATAAACAGATTAAATCTTTAAAAATCTTCTTCTCAGAAACTAATCAGCCAGGAAAGCTGAAACTTGTGTGAAGCATCCTCAGGTAGTGTAGATTCAAAGTTGTGAAAATAATGATCCCCAGGGGTAGGGTGGGGCCACAATGGGGGGGGGGGCAAAGTTTAACAAAGGAATATATAGGGTAAATCTTTAAAAATCTTCTCAGAAACTAATCAGCCAGATGATTCTTTATAATTGTTAAGACTTTGGCCCCAGGACAATTCTTTGGCCTAACGAGAAGGTTCAGAGTTTGATGTACGTTTATATCCCATATATAAACTAATGTTAGTGATCTTTTTGAGAACTGCAATTATCAACATATGATATGACTATAAAATCATCCTGTTAGAAAAGGGACTAATGATTATAAACATAAGAATATCCAGGGGAAAATAGATTTTATTTATACAGGATCTACATGTATTATTGTACATTGTCCAGATAGTTTGTATTATGACTCCATTGAGCTGATTTTATCATACCTATTGTTCCTCATGTGAGCGATGTGGCCCATGGGCCTCTTGTTTTACTATTCTCTTTAATTTTCTTTTTTTCTTCTTCTTTTCTTTTTTCATGCATGTATTTTACTGTAGATGTACCGAGCGTTTTCAGACCACAAGGAATTTGTCTGACGATATTACGTAACCAATTTTCGATTTCAGTTTCTCAATACAGCCAATTAATAAAATTCATATTTGTATAATATTATTAATTACTATTCAGAAATTAATTATACATGTAGTTACATCATATTAAGATCATATGCAGAATTGTGACGCAATTCAATTAAATTTCAATTGCAGTATTACGTACTATTATTTTATATAATTTTACGCAATGTGTTACAATGATATGTAACAATTATAGTCACGCTGGTGGCAAAGAGCAACTTATACTATGTCTTGTTTTGTTTATATGCATTGTATTATGTATCGAAATATGGAGGCGATGGTCATACGTAAAGTAAACTACATAAGTTATAGCACCTGCATACGGAAATCAATTATCAATAAATACATGGAGACTCATGCTCTTTACTCATTTTAAATTGCAGAAAATAAATAACATTTTTTTTTCATTTATATGTTGTTAAATGATTATTTATTCTTTAAGTAGTTCAATTTTGGACTTAAAATATTTTTAAGGCTAAAAAAAGTAATTGTTTTGATACTATTTCAGGTAATTTAACAGTTAGTACTGGTGCAAACGTTACTGGTCGGTTTGGTGGAAGTGTCACAATAGATTGTACTGTGACTGGTCCTGAAGTCAACAAGATACAGTGGATGAAGTACATCAATAACAACCCAGAAGACATTTCAATAGATGGTCAGAAGTTCACTGGGGGATTTGTTGACACCAAGGCTCTGACAATAAACAGCCTGACCAACAATGATGCTCTGTATCAATATCAGTGCACAGCCAGTAACCCAAGAGGAGTCTTTAAAAGTGCTAATACAGCTACAGTCACTGTCAAATGTGGGTAATTTTGTTCGCTATCATTAATACTATTACTTAAAAAACTTTAGTTTTATTGACAACAGTAAGCAAGTTAAACCATCAAATCTAAAGGATTCTAGATTTGTACTGTTATAATCAATAAATACAAGTCATTTGATTTTAAGCTCACCTAAGCTGGGAGCTCAAGTAAGCTTTTCTAATCAAAATTTGTCTGTTGTCGTTGTGTCGGCATTGGTGTTGTCTTTGGCATTGCCGTTGTAAACTTTTCACATTTTCATCTTCTTCTTTAGAACCACTGGGCAAATTTCAACCAAACTTGGTACAAAGCATCACTAGGTGAAGGGGATTCAAGTTTGTTCAATTAAAGGGCCATCCTTCTATAAAGGGGAGATAATTTAGAATCATTGAAAATTTGTTGCTATTATTCAAAGTCTTCTTCTCAAAAACTATTGGGCCAGAAAAGCTGTATTTTGTATGGAAGCAGCCTCAGGTAGTGTAGATTCAAATTTGTTTAAATCATGGTCCCCAGGGATAGGCTGGGGCCACAATGGGGGATGGATTTTTACATAAGAATGTATTGAGATATCTTTAAAAATCTTTAGAAATCTTCTTCTCAAAAACTTATTGACCAAAAAAGCTGTTTTTAGCTCACCTAAGCTGAAAGCTCAAGTGAGCTTTTCTGATCAAAATTTGTCCGTTGTCTGTCGTCGGCGTTGGCGTTGTCGTTGGCGGCGTTGTCGTTGTAAACTTTTCACATTTTCCTCTTCTTCTCCAGAACCACTGGGCAGATTTCAACCAAATTTGGCACAAAGCATCACTAGGTGAAGGGGATTCATTTTTGTTCAAATGAAGGGCCACGCCCTCTTTAAAGGGGATATAACTGAGGATTATTGAAAATGTGTTGGTATTTTTCAAAAATCTTCTTCTCAAAAACTATTTGCCAAAAAAACCTTAAACTTGTGTGGAGGCATCCTCAGCTAGTGTAGATTCAAGTTTGTTTAAATCATGGTCCCCGGGGGTAGGGTGGGGCCACAATAAGGGGATCAAGTTTTACAAAGGAATATATAGAGAAAATCTTTAAAAATCTTCTTCTCAAAAACTATCAGGCCAGAAAAGCTCAAATTAAAATGGTAGCATCCTCAAGTAGTGTAGATTTAAGTTTCTTCAAATTATGGTCCCCGGGGGTAGGGTGGGGCCACAATTGGGCGATCAAGTTTTATATAGAAATATATAGAGAAAATCTTTAAAAATCTTCTTCTCAAAAACTATCAGGCCAGAAAAGCTCAAATTAAAATGGTAGCATCCTCAAGTAGTGTAGATTTAAGTTTCTTCAAATTATGGTCCCCGGGGGTAGGGTGGGGCCACAATTGGGCGATAGAAATATATAGAGAAAATCTTTAAAAATCTTCTTCTCAAAAACTATCAGGCCAGAAAAGCTCAAATTAAAATGGTAGCATCCTCAAGTAGTGTAGATTTAAGTTTCTTCAAATTATGGTCCCCGGGGGTAGGGTGGGGCCACAATTGGGCGATCAAGTTTTATATAGAAATATATAGAGAAAATCTTTAAAAATCTTCTTTCCAAAAACTATCAGGCCAGAAAAGCTCAAATAAAAATTGAATCATCCTCAAATAGTGTAGATTCAAGTTAATTGAAATCATGGTCCCCGGGGGTAGGGTGGGACCACAATGGGGGGATAGATTTTTCATAGGAATATATAGAGAAAATCTTTAAAAATCTTCTTCTCAAAAACTATCTTGCCAGAAAAGCATCCTCATGTAGTGTAGATTCAAGTTTGTTAAAATCATGATCCCTGGGGGTAGGCTGGGGCCACAAAAGGGGGATCTAGTTTTACATAGGAATATATAGAGGAAATCTTTAAAAATCTTCATCTCAAAAACTATCTGCCCAGAAATGCTCAAATTAAAAAGGAAGCATTCTCAGGTAGTGTAGATTCAAGTTTGTTCAAATCATTGTCCCCGTGGGTAGGGTGGGGCCACAATAGGGGGATCAAGTTTTACAAAGGAATATATAGAGGAAATCATTAAAAGTCTTCTAAAAAACTATTAGGCCAAAAAAGCTCAAGTTAAAATGGAAGCATCCTCAGATAGTGTAGATTCAAGTTTATTCAAATCATGGTCCCTAGGGGTATGATGGGGCCACAATGGGGGGATAGATTTTTACATAGGAATATATAGAGAAATCTTCTTCTCAAAAACTATTAGGCCAAGAAAGCTCAAATTGGTGTGTAACCATCCTCAGTTAATGTAGATTCAAGTTTGTTCAAATCATGGTACCTGGGGGTAGGCCACAATGGGGGATAAATTTGAGTGGAAGCATTCCCAGATTGTATAGATTTAAGTTTGTTCAAATAATAGTCCAGGGGTAGGGTGAGGCCACAATGGGGGATGAATTTTTACATAGGAATATATAGAAAAAATCTTTAAAAATCTTTTTTTTAAGACTATTTGTCCAGGAAAGTTTAAACTCGGGTAGTGTAAAATCAAGTTTGCAAAATCACAGTCCCTAGCGGTAGGGCGGGGCCGCGGTGGTTGTTTGAATTTTTACATAGGAATATATAGGAGAAATCTTCTGGGAAAAAATATTCTGGGAAAGTTTTCGGTCCAAAACTCAGTACTTAGTTTGAAAGCACCGGTTATGCAGATTTAAGTTTGATGAAACCATGATTCCCTAGAAAAAAGTGGGGCCACGAAATTGGGGGGGGGGGTATATAGGAATAGAGAAAAATCTTCTTACAGGTACAACAACAAAAGGGGCTTGGTATTTACCGAAAAAAAAGATGTGGATAAAAATTGGCAGATTTTGATTTTTTTTTAGCAAGATCTACTGTACTTAGTTGTCAAGATATTTTGATACTGTACTGCTAATTTGATCAGAGTTAAGGCAATTGTTGCTCAGGTGAACAATGTGGCCCCTGGGCCTCTTGTTTGTATGGAAGCATCCTCAGGTAGTGTAGATTAGGTAGGGTAGGGTGGGGCCAAAATGGGAGATGAATTTTAACATAAGAATGTATTGAGAAAATCCTTAGAAATCTTCTTTTCAAAAACTGTTCTACTAGAAAAGCTGGGTTTTTATTATGGAAGCATCCTCAGGTAGTGTAGATTCAAGTTTGTTAAAAATCATGGTTCCCAGGGGGGAGGATAGGGCCAATATGTAGGATGGATTTTTAAAATCTTTAGAAATCGTCTTCTCAAACATTATTTGGCCAGGAAAGCCGTATTTTGTATGGAGGCTGCCTCAGGTAGTGTAGATTTAAGTTTGTAAAATTATGGTCCCCGGGGGTAGGGTTGGGCCACAATGGGGGATAGATTTTTACATAAGAATGTTTTGAGAAAATCTTAAAAAATCTTTTCAAAAACTGTTTGGGCAGAGAAGCTTAAACTTGTGTGTAAGCATCTTCAGACAGTGTAGATTTAAATTTGATCAAATCATGATCCCTGGGGGGTAGGGTGAAGCCACAATGGGGGATGGATTTTTACATAAGAATATATTGAGAAAATATTTACAAACTGTTTGGCCAGAAAAGCTTTAACTTGTGTGGAAGCATCCTCAGACAGTGTAAAGTTAAATTGGTTCAAATCATGATCCCTGGGGGTAGAGCTTGGCAACAATGGGGGGGGGGCAAATGAAATTTTACATATGAATATATAGAGAAAATCTTAAAAACTTTTAAGGCCATGAAATCTCAAAGTTGAGTTGAAGCATCCTCAAATAGTTTAGATTCAAGTTTGTTTAAATCATGGTCCTCAGGGGTAGGTTGGGGTTGCAATGGGCGGGGATGATTTTTTTCATAGGAATATATACATGTAGAAGAAATTTTAAAAATCTTCTTAAAACTTTTAGGCCAGAAAAGCTCAAACTTTTGTGAAGGCACCCTCAAATAGTGTAGATTCAAGTTTCTTAACATCATGGTCCCCTGGCATAAGGCTGGGCCACAATGGGGGGGGGGTGTGAATTTTTACATAGGAATATATATAGACATCTTTAAAAATATTCTGGGGAAGTTTTCAACAGTAACTTGTGGAAAAACATGGGTTCTGCAGATTAAAGTTTGATCAAACCATGATTCCCTAGAGAAAAGTGGGGCAAAAAGTGGAGGGGGGGGGGGGTAACTTTACAGGAATACAGAAAAATCTTCTTTCAGCTACAACAAAAGGGGCTTGGTATTTACTATAAAAATAGGTGGATAAAAATCGGCAGATTTAAAAAAAAAATGAACAAGATCTTTTGTACCTAGTCGTCAAGATATTTTGATTTTGATTCCGTTATGCTAATTTGATCAGAGTTAAGGCTGCTGTTACTCAGGTGAGTGATGTGGTCCATGGGCCTCTTGTTTTAAATTGGTTTGAAAGTTCAACTTCCGAGTCCTTAAAATACTATTGATTCATGGTATAAACATTTTCAAGACCATGTCAATTAAACAGTAAACATGGTAAAAGCATTACATTTAATTGTGTATTGAACTATTCTTTTTAACATTTTACGCAGATGCAGTTTTTGCTAAATCAAGTACATTCAGGTTTTTTCATTCAATGCATATATGTATACGGATAGGAACATTTGGGATGCTAATTCAAATCTGTTCCAACTTGTTGAAAACTTTTTTTTCCCTAAATGTTGTACATGCCAAATATTTTATAGAATGCCAGTACATATAGTACTAAGTGATGGTAAGACTAGGTGACAGTGATTTTTTTTTATAGGTAAAATTCTAGCAATCGAATGCTAAGTAGTTCGGAGAGAGGAAGTCAATATTGTTATCAACTGTCATCACTACATAAGTAGTAGTCAGGTCTCAAGCAGAAATGACATCAATTTTAAAATGTATGTGTTTGTTGTTGCAGATGGACAGTTTGATGAGGATTGTTCAAACTCAGAGCCTTGTGATACCGATAAATATCTGGCATGTACTAACAGTAAATGTCTCTGTATGAATACCTACTACCACAAGGACCAAGTGTGTTATCCAAGTAAGTGGTACACATAATGTTTCTATGATTTTAATTAAACATTACTTCTTTAAATTTCTTGTTACGTTACAACCGGTGTTAAATTTAGTAGATTGATTCTAAATTTCTCTGAAGTACATATATGTTCATTCATTGGCAGATTTCTGTATGAAGTAAAAGAATTCTTGGAACTATTACTGTAAACCAACTTCTATTCATGTGCGAGAAATTTTCACAAAGTTTGTGAGAGCCCCATAGTCGCTAAGATTTCTCGCCGGGTGCCTGTTTTTACCATATAGTTCTTAACATAAAAAAGTTGTAAGGCTTAACTGGTTGAGAAAATTAGTTGCTGTGAACCTTGTTCATCTTAGGTATATTATTATGTTAGTTGAGCTATTTTACTTGCATGCAGGTAACAAAGGCAAACACAAACTTGACACAGACTATTCTATATATGTTAAAAATGATTGATGAAATTTAACAATATTTTATATTCAATTATCTTGTAAACTATGAAGGTTCATGTTAATATACATTTTACATTAACAGTAAGTGGGATAGCCTCAACCGTCATCGCTCTAAACAGGGAGACAAACAATTTCTCTATATTCTGGAATAACCCTAGTACTGACTATGAGCTTATATTTGGTTATGAAGTAAAATGGAGAGTTAAAGGTTTTATGGAAGACTCATCAGGTCAACTAAGCAGGACAGTAAACCAGTATACAGCTTCCAGTAATCTAACACCAGGTCAACTCTACATAGTGATTGTGATCTCTCATGTGACTCTAACAAACCCTGCAGATAGCTTTGTTGTAGCCTCAAGTGACAAAAAAGTCAGATTAGGTATGCATAAACAAACAAGAAAAATACTAGTATAGAACAATTTTTAGTTTAACGAGACGAAGTCAGGGGAGCTTATTCTATACCCCCGGCGTCCGGACCTGGTTAAAGTTTTTGTTGCAGGTCCTGTATCTAATTAATTACTTGTTCTATCTTCACCAAACTTGAATATGTCTTAGTTTATAATTACTGGTCCTAACTTCACCAAACTTGCACTGTCTTATGATACTGATGCACCAGACAGGCTTGAATGCAGCTGAATCTGACCCATAGGTTTCGGATGCTGGAGGAGGTCAAGGTTTTTGGAGCTGGTTAAAGTTTTTTTAACAGGTGCTCTCAGCTGATGACTATTTCTGAGTTATCACTATTATATCTGAGCCATAGGTTTCGGATGCTGGAAGGGGTTTAGTTTTTTGGAACAGGTCATATTTTTTATAGATATTAGTACTATTTCAAACTTGCATAGTTGATTTAACTATAATATGAATGAATCGCTGAGGTTGCTTCAGATGCAGAGCCTGATTTCCTTTATCAAGAATGCTAAAGAAATCCCCTACCTCACTCAAACCTGCTTGATAGATGTGTTTGTTGTGAAATGATATAACATGATTCATTTGATATAGTATTGTATGGTATGATACAGAATAGTTTTATTTGATACAATATTTTATCATAAATTGTAAAAAGTTATATGATACGATATGATGATATTGTGTCAATTTTTTGTACATTATTTGAGAAATAAAGTACGAGTTTTCGTGAATGTTGCAGAATAACCTCCGTGATCGATCGAGAAATGTTGTTTTGAAATATTTTGTTTTGAAATATAAAAGCTGATGCGTTAGGCGAGGCTTTTTTATTTCAAACAACATTTCGAGACCGATAATAAGAACTTTATTTCTATTTTACTAACAGCCCAGTATTTTTACAGATCGTTTCTCCTATAGAAAGACGATATAGGTCATTCTGACGGCTGTTCCGTGTAACCCCAAAGGTTTTGTAATTAATGTGTACATGTGTATCGATTAAGTGAATCACATGCAGACGACAGAATTTTTCTTTAATACTCTTTACTTATTTATAAAATATCTTTGAATCATGTTCCTAATATTTTAAGGGCAATTTAATATGATTATTACTACTACACGTTATATATTTTATGTAAAAACACGCAGTGAAAATGTGCTAGGGAGGTCCTAGGAACAGCTGCATTGACCTCTTCAAAATAAACATTTGAGGTAATACACATCGTTTTTATTGGAACTAACACGTGAAATTGACATAGTTTTAAAACTTTTAACGTTTTGAAGTTGTACTTTCATGGTCAGTGCAAGACAAATAGGTATTTCTGATCTGATAATTTACTGATGACGTTCGTGGTATATTAGAAAAAAAATGTCCGCGGCATCTCTTTGATCTCAGCAATAACTGTAGTAGAATATATGATATTGTATCATGATATTGTTATGTATAATATTGTATTTTATTATACAATATTGTATAATATGATACTGTATTATACATTATTTTATTACATGCTACTGTTTCATATGATTTTGCAATATATAAAATTTAATCATTTGAAACAATATTTTATAATAAACTTTATCGTATTATATGATATAATATTGAATAATATGATATTGGTTTATATAATATATAATGAAATCATATGAAATTGTATTATATTATATTATAATATATTATATTGTATCATATGCTATTGTATCATGATATAATATCATTTTATGTATCAAATATGATACAATACCATACAATACAATATCATACTATATTCATATAATAGTGTTGTGTTTAGTTTGTACTATGCCTAAATAGTAGTCAGGGTTTGATACATAGTACACCTGCCGGAAGCGAGTGCACTTTGTATCAAACCCTGACTACTATTTAGGCATAGTACAAACTAAACACAACACTATTGTTATTATAATGCTGACAGTTGAATATCTATTGATGTCTCAAGCTGAGTAGCTCATTTAACTGTTGTGTTGGAACTTTTAACAACCTCAAAAAAAAAATGTGTTGACTATTTAAAAACATTTAATTGAACATTTATTCTGGCAACAATAACAGTATATCTAACGTGTATACGTTGGAATATATATCGGTTAATTTCAATAACGTTTATTGATAGTGATTGTTGATAGTGACATTGCATCCAGAGAATAGGAATTTTAGTTGTCGACCTCCAGAATAGGATTGAGCCACTCCTACTCCATGTGTTGCCTCTAGTGTCAATGTACAGTTTACTAGCTCGTTATCCGTCATGATATCATTGGAATTATGACTGCCTATAGACTCTGAAATAATTTAGATATTGAGATTAATACTTGAATACTAGACGTTAAGTATTTTGTTTGATATGAGTCAATATTATTCATATAGATTACACACCTGATACAGCATTGACTGGAGCGTCCACAGGCCCGGCCTGTCCTGTACATACACTTAGAGCATTCAACGTTTCCTTCTTTTGATTATCTACAAAATAGTGGAACATGACATAACAATGCATCAACACAGTATATATAAGCCCAAATGGCTCGATGTATTAATTTCCCAACTAGTTAATAGATCTACTGTACCTGATGTGTCATAGCAGTAGCTGGATAACGAGGATTCATAATTGTTTTCATGGTATTAATCCCCAGGGGTTCGTTCCGGTACCATACTGCCTCGTCACCTGAAAAGATGTTTTTGGAGTGCAGAAAAAGTCTGTCCGTACCAGCGTGTCTTTTAGACAAATATTTTTCATAAGACTGAACTGGACATAATTCAGAATCTGTGGTGTACATTTTTCCCCTGTACCTCCAATTTTGTTTGTAATACCTTGATGATTTTTTGACTCTGAAGTGACTTTTTGAACGTATTTTTGTCCATTGGAATTGATAATTTCAAAGTCCTGCACGCGAAGGTTGTGCAAATTTTCTTGTCACCTTCTACAGAAATAGAACATTATTTCAAAAACAACTTTATTGAGAATACCTTGTGGGGTATTGGGTGATGGACAACAGCGCCTTTTCCTTCTGCTCGCGTCTTTCTAGGTAATGAAGAAAAGCAGCTATTTGCTTTTGCAATATGAGGATCGGTAATAATATGAATGTTTCAACCCTTCTCCTTTAAGTATCTGCATATACCTTGACGAATATTCAATAAGGAATTGTTCTTATAAAGTTCTCCATTTTTCATTCTTACGTTATTGTTGAAATCCTCCAGAACTCTCGATAGATATTATTTCGAGTATGAAAGAATATCGGTGTTTACTGCACGTTCTTGCAAGAAATCATTCAAAATGTTATTTAGCAGACGATAATCATCTTCTTTCTTGTGATTTTTAATTAAGCACCATAATAAAAAGCGCTTTAATGACACCGCGGTATCGATTAATCACAATTGTTTAATCGATAAGTCTAAGATATTATTAAAAACTCTTATTTTAGTATTCATGTCAACATTTACACAATTTTAAAATTTTATTTATTTATTTATTGTTTTATGTCAAATGTTGGTTACGATGTATTATACATCTTAAAACCTTACATTATTATTAGAGTCTACTGTGGCGTAATTAGTAAAACGTTTGACTGCTAACCCAAGGGTCGTGAGTTCGATAACCCGCTCGCCGCTCTAAAATATTTTCTCTCAAAACACATGCCGTGCTCTATTTAGGCAAATTATGCCTACGCTATATAAATTCTTTTTATACTATGCGAAAATAGATGAATAGTGAATATATAGCGAGAAACTGACAGGAGGCATAATAATATACAATATAATATCATACGTTACAATAATGTGATATATTATGTGATATGAAATTGTATCATGTGATTTTATATTGTATCATATATTGTAATTATATGATATTGTATAATGTGATCAAATACAATAATGTATATCATGATTCAATATCACATCATATGTTACAATATCACATTGCATCATTATTTATTACAGTATTATATTGTATTATATAATATATATTGGAAGTATTATAGGAAACAATATAATATTTTATATTATTGTATTGATAAACATTGTCTCTTATATAATACCATATGGAATGAACTTATGATAATTATACAATTCTTTAACATATGATACACGATATTGTGTCAAAACAGTATCCATGGGTATCCAAGATCATTTACAATGATTTTCATATAATATGAAAAAAGTGGTTTCATATAGGTGATGCGCCCAAAAGGTGATGGCTCGTTTTGGTGAGCTTTTAATCTGTGATTATCTATGTTTATATTTCATGATGATGCATGATTTAAACAAACATTATGGAAATATGATGTTTTAAAGAACACCAATTTCAGAACATGTGGTTCAGAAGGAGGGTTTGACATGTAATTTTTAAACTATTTAACAATATTATGTGTTTAATTAATTGTTTTGTTTGATATAAACACAACTAAGAGAACAGTGATTTTAACAATAAAAACATTTGCTACTGCAAGTTATATTGATCTTTTTCAGTTCCATTGCCCCCTGGTCCTATTCTAAGAGGTTCAAGTAACTTTGCTTATGACAACCTCATAATAAAATGGACTGCTCCAGCCAACAACACTTTTGTGACAAAGTACAGAGTATCAGTTGATGGCACCACACAACAAACATCAAGTTATAAACCAGAAATTCACTTTATAGCCAAAGACTTAACCCCTGGAATGAATTACACTGTCAAAATAGTAACAGTTAGTGGTACAACAGATGATGTCCAAGAGAGCTCAGTGCTCAATGATACAATAAGGATTACTCCAACAAGTAAGAAAATGATGTGTTTATGAATATGATTTTAAATAATTCAGAAATTTTACTATCTTTTCATTGATAGAAAATTCTTTCACCAGTAATAAAATCATACGCTTTCAAGTTGTACATGTATTATGGTAGTTATGGAGCCAGCGCAATATCAAATAGACAAGTCATTTACAGTACTGGTAGTTAAAGCATGACTGTATTAGTCTGTTATAATGTATTTAACTAGGCCGAATACAGATCGAGTACGCACGGTTTCGCGCAGCGTTTCATTTGTATTGTGACGTCATCTTTTTGCTTGGTTGACGCAATGGCGTGATAGTTTCAACTACAGATATTCAGTGAAATTTGTTGAAAATAGTTCGTTTGGTGCGTAAAATTTATATTATATTGTAGAATAAACATAAATTGCTCTAAGTATAAGCTATATTTGGGCTCGGGTCGAAAACGTGAAGAGGGTTCAGCAAGCCTAGCCCTTTGTCACGTTTTCTTGACCCGCCTAAATATAGCTTGATTCATATATTTCAAGACAGTAACCATGTATTTTATATTAATGACCCTAAATATGTGATGTTATATATTTATTTATTACTTTAATATGTTTGAATGTTTTAATAATACTATAATGATCACCATTTCCGCCTTTGTAAAATAAAAATAGTCATTATCTGACAAATCTGGGAAATTTGGCATGCAAAAAACAACTTTGATAAAACCCCTGGAACAAACCAGGAAGTAAAAGGGTTTTTTAGACGGGGTCACGTGACCCCGTCTATTAATTTACTGTCAGCCGAATTCTCAAACCGGAAGGCGTAGAACACATACATTGAGTCTTCGCGTAAGAAAATAGTTCAGAAAGTTTTCATGCATTTTAGTAAATATATATTTTAAAAACAAACATTAAATCTTTTAAGTCTTCTGTGTATAAACCAAATTTTATTTAGAAAATAAACAAATAGTTTTATTGATCAAAATATTCTTGCTCGGGTTCACATATGGAATGCGTTACGTAACTGAATGCACAACTCCGTTGACGATTCAGCTGGTGTACAAGCTTATTAATCAATAGAAGAGGTTGAATGTTGAATCGAAAGTAAAGTTCCCAACGCAATGTGCCATTTTTGAAAAGTCGTGAGTTTTATTTTGACAATCTTTCACATAAATACTACCGAACTTCATGCGCAAGCCGAAGTTAAAATCAGGACGGATTATACACAGATGTCTTACATATTAAATAGGTGTTTCATTGGCTTCCAGTCTACTTGCGGTATGACTGCTGTTCATCTCTGAAGGAATGTTGTAAATAGAAAATAAAAACAGGTCTGAATTTGCCTTCTCGTTCGTTGACTAATTAATTAAACTGGATTTAAATTTTGAACAATGGACTGTAAGCAAAATCTATATACATGTAGATTATACATTTTGGGTGACCAATACATCAAATAAAATATACAATCTTATCGATTGAAGAACCAAGTTAAATGTTAATGTTCATGTTGTCCGGTTTAGTTGGAATCAGGCTTTGGGTGAATTACAGTGTAAAGTAATGTATTACATTACCATTTTTCATGAATAAGGGCATTAAATTACCATTATTATTGCTTCCTTTTCTTAAAGTAATGTATTACATGAGTAAAGTAATGCATTACCAATACCATTACTTTGTGAATAGTTTAAAAAAAGTAATTTAAAAGCTAAATAAAGAGTTTTTGTAGATGTTTCATCAATAAAAACTTGCTTAAACATATTGACAGGGTCATGTTCAATATCAGGTTCAAATTTAATGACTTATACAAGATTCCTGTTGCACTTGTAGTACTCAAAGTAATGTTAGTCCCGTAACATTTACACGCTAATTGCGGAGTTGCCAATCTCCTTTTTTTATGTCTCTGATTTTCAAAGAATGATTTTTAATGAACGGTTGTATCTTAATTCGTGTAGGTGATGTTCGAGTTTACACAAAAAAGTAGTAAGTGGCGAACGGATTTATTTTTGGGAGTTGATTTTAAGCAACTCTCCTATGCAGTTACTCAGGCAAACCGAAAGTGAAACAGTGTTTGGACCTAAGCACAAATCAACACCGCTGACAACATTTAGTTCTAATCAATAAATCCGATGTAATGAGCTCTTAAGCATTGTTCTTCAAGGAAACTCATTTATAGATACCTTGTAAATAGTCAGATTTTAAATGGTACGAACAATTTAGATATTTTTTGAAGTCGTAAACTTTATGTATTCCTACGCCAGAGTTAAATATGGTCCCGGACGCTCGGCTTTCTCCGTAGATCTCCGACAAGCATAGAGTCTCTCTTGCTTGTCGGAGATTAACGGATACAGCTGAGAGTCTGGTTGAACGAGAGTAGAGTTCAATTTTGCTTGGATCCATACAATTTCTCATAACTATTTCGATTACTAATACGTAGTTTGATGGAATAATTCTTTGAATATTACACAACATGATTGATATTGGATTTTCACGAAATTCCTGTAGGATTCATTTTATAAAAATGTGCGTTATTCAAATACTTATAGGAATTTACTTGCCATGCAAAATAACATATCGTTGATTTTAAAATAAATAACAATCGATAAAATCAACTCCCGTCAGTACTTCAGTACTTTGATTACCTATTAGTTTTGCATGAATCGCTGCAAGAAAATCGTGTCAGATAAGTCGGTCTAAAAAATCAAAATGGCGACCGTGACAAACCTTTTTATTGTTATAGTACTTGGAATCTTATTGTAAAGAGAAATATTTCTAACGTCAGGTGCCTGTGTTTGTTATCAGTATACAAATATGAACTTTGTTTGTTTTCGAGGTTTTCATAACCTCGTATAACGGATACCGTCCGACTAGTGGATATTCTCTTGGATCACAAAATTGAATAAATCTAATAATTTAAATTATCTTCATTGATATAGCTGTTTTGATTTTCCCGGTTAGTAGTAATTAAAAAAAAAATTCCTTGGGGTCATATTTTACATAGAATACCGTTGTGTCAATTTTTCTACAATTTTAAAGGCCGGGATTGAGTAAAAATTAGGCAACGTACAAAGTATCAGACAATTGCAAAAAAGCCAAATTAACATAGATTGAAGTAACTAGTTCAAACTCATAATTTTTGGAAGCATATTCGAGGAAATCAAGTATAATTACAAATTCAAACGTTCAAGACCCCGTCTTTCAGTACTCTGAGTACTTTGATTTATTTGGTCATTTGATGCCTTTTAGCAATAACTTTAATACGTAGAACAGAAAAAGAAATCCCTGGGGCAGAAGTTAAAAAAATGTAAAAAAAAAACAAAAAAAAAAAAAAAACGTGCAAAATTGATACATTTCAAGCAAAATCCCTTAGGGCCCTATGATAAAAATTTAAAAACTTTGAGATAACCCCTTTAACAAACGTCGGGTAAATGTCTTATTTTTTTTTATCTTAAAATAATAATGATATCAGTAGAATTTCATGTAAAAAAAATCATTTAAAAATCTATGGCAGAACAAATTAGACCCGGCCTCGTTAAATTAAGTTAATAACAGTTTTGCAGTTACACACACTGGCTAATGAAAATCTCAGTCACAACTGGCCATACCATAATAGTCCTGTGTGCTACGAGTTTTGCTAGATGTGGCTTACCGTGGCTAATGGTAGTGTTTAATATCCTGTTGAAGTGATTGATAGTGCAACGTGAGAAAAAACAGACGTTTGCTAGCAAGGTGCAATGCCTGTACACACTGTATTTCCGTCTTACAATTAGCTTGAACCAGACATTGGCCTTGAGAAAGGCAGTAATAACATTTGTGTCGTAGGTCACCAAAAAGTCAATCATACCAACGCTTTTCTATGCCCCACGGCAGCTGCACAGAGAATTATTAGTTTT
Source organism: Magallana angulata (assembly GCF_025612915.1). NCBI lineage: Eukaryota > Metazoa > Mollusca > Bivalvia > Ostreida > Ostreidae > Magallana > Magallana angulata. The sequence continues at coordinate 50,446,656 of NC_069115.1, read as the reverse complement.
CACATTAAATAAAGAACATTATTGTCTTTGGTCATGTAGTGATGTATATCTGCTGTAAGCAAGTACATTGTGTAAATATTGAAACGTCAAAAGATCTCAGGAAAAAAGAGGACTCTTTTTTTATAATTGCTGCTTTGGTGATTAGACTAGGTAAACTTGACGACACAATTGAAGAATGTTTTGAAATCGTATTTTTATTTCAAATTTAAAACCATAAAATATTGAAATCTTTTCTGAAATCTAGAAGAAATTTGCGCAAAAAACTCATTTCAGCGGATTTATTATCAACCAAAAATTTTCTTGGCCAATTTTATATTTTTAAATAATTACAATTTTATTAACTATTTGTTGAACATAATAATATTTTCGAAAAAGCTTTGATGAAATTTTCAATTGAAAGTAAAAAGCCACATTGAATGACTTTACATTTACAAATGTTATTATTAAAAGGGTGACACCATTTACACTTCATTTATTTGAACAATCAAAGTCTACAAATTCTTTTCTTGTATTCTGATTTTGATATAATAAGAAAACAATTTTATTAAGTGTTAATGATCATATAAGATGTCATAATCAATATTTTCAAAATGGAAGTACTCTTTGTTTACAAACAAAAATTATCCTCACGAAAACAACAACTTTCGTCATAGGATGTGTTGGAATTATTGTTCTGGGCATAAATATAATTTTTCTTCTCCATACTCCCAAAATTTATATGATTCCATCCTAGCACGCTTGCACGTCAAAGTGATCGGGAATTCTTTTGCCTTTTCTATACAATCTACTTTAATATTCAGTTCCTTCTTGTCCTGCTTTTCTTCTTTGCCTTCCATCTTTATATTAAAAAGAAGGTATTTGTTTAATTTTGGTTTTTAGAAGGGGTTACTATTAATGGAATCTTTTTTTGTATAATTTCTTAAATAAAAACCTTGGTTATGGGCAATTCGCATACACCACGAGCAATTTGTGTACGCATGACATAAGTATGACGATCATTTACTGTGCTTTGAATATATTAAAACATTAAAATGCTTTCTTTGGTGATTCATTCGGGATATGAAGGTAACAACTTTATATTAACACCTTTTTTTAACTAATTAATAAACTGATTATAAAAAGTAAGTAAAATTCACTAAATTACTGTTGATGTACATATGTAGGTTAGCTAAAAGAAACATCCAGATTGTCTCCTGTGATACTTTGAGTGTGACATCATCATGATTGATTCGTGCAGTCCATGATTTTTCTAAAGTCGCTATACGTTTTCCAAATCGATAAATAGAGCGTGTCAATTTCAGTCCTGTCAGTTTCTTGTGAGTTTCCACCTCTGTATGTTTCAACCTATCGATAAATGGGACGCGTAGATTTCAGTCTGGCTGTTTCTTTTGAGCTATGAATTAACAATAAGATTCCATATTAAATAGAGGGAACAATACTTGGTAGATGTAGATATATGTTGATGCTGTGAACAAGAGACTTGCAGTCAATGTACATGTAATGCAAGGGATAAGTGAGATCTCATTACGTCATTCTTGCAAGTCAAATCGTATGGTTATCTTACGGGTTTCTTGAGTGTAGCACAAGTCCAGCATACGTCTTCAGATCTCGCAAGGAAACCCGGTGATTGTTGTGCATGTCCAACAGCCACCGTGTGTGCTTGCAAGAAGCCTGCATCCTTCCAAAGTCATAAGATGCACTTGTGTGTCTTACCAGATTTTCATTAAAATCTGCCCATAGACCACCTGAAGAAGCACTTACGACCAGCTGTGACTAAGACTTAAGAAAGGGTAACTGTACAGGATTGCATGGAAACATTTTTTTCTATGAATACATCGCTATATACAATTACATATAGCTGTATTGACAACTTCTTACTACAGTTTCACTAACTTATGTACAAACTATTGCTGGAAGCCTAGTTATTACATTTTTTTTATCATTGCAGGTTAACAAGTGTAAGATTTTATGGATATAAGTGTGATATAAGTCTTAAACATTTTTCAGTAAAAGTGGCAAATAATTTGCTAAGAGAAAGAAGATAATTTTAGCAAGTTGTGTTTCTTAAGAATTCTTTTAAAAAAGTACAATAGCAATTTGTTCACCAGGTTTATCTAATTTAAACAGAACCTGGCCCACCAACTGATGTTCGTTGTCCAGAAAGTCCATTAGATGTCTCTCTAGAAATATCTTGGAAAGCTCCAACCAACCCAAACGGAAGAATTGATCAGTACCTAATAAACATAAAAGAAGAACCAAGAACAATCCCTACATCGTCAGATCAAACAATGAAAAAAATTGAAGGATTATATCCAGGTTTGATGTTAGATATCATTTGTATCTAATATTTATATGCACACTATTACATCTAACTGTATTAATTGTATTTAGTTAAGACTTTTACGTATGATTTTTTAATACATGTACATATAATCACTCATTTTTTATACATTTAACATAGAATTAATGTAAATAGATGTTCATATGCTAGTTTGTATGTATGGTTTTGAATATAAGTTTTATCTAAAGAAAATTTATTAAAGTATAATGTAAATCTCTAATTTTAAACCGGGTTTTCTATAGGAAAAATATGGTTATTGAAAGTGAAATATTTGGCAAGTGGCTGTTAAAAGAGGTACCCGTTTTGCACGTACAACTGCTCCTACAGTTTTCATTATTGGAAGTTTTTTGTATGGCAGATCAATTATACATCTATAAGAGATGTGCTTATTACTGGGATTTTGATTTTTGATAATTTATGCCAAAAATACCAGCTGTATCTTTTAAATATTGCATATAGAGTACCCCATTCTCGGGAAAGGTAGTGTTTATCAATTCAATGTTGACCAAATGGAGTTTGGTTTCTGTTCACACAAAGGAGAACCTAATTTTCTGTCACATTGACAGCATTTTTCCTAGATTTTAGCTCACCAAGACATAGTTTGGGGGAGCTTATGCTATACCCCTGGCGTCAGCGTCGGTGTATGGACCTTGTTAAGGGTTTGATGCAGGCTGTATCTAATATATAACTTGGCCTATCTTCACCAAACTTGCATTGTTGATGCATCTGGACCTACTGATGGACTTGAAAGACTTAGATGCTGAATATGGGCCATGAGTTTCAGGTGCTGGAGGATGTTAATGGTTTTTGGAGCAGGTTGAAGTTTTTGGACCAGGTGCCCTTTGATAGCCATTTCTATTAAGTTACTACTCGTCCTAACTTCACCAAATTTGCATTGATGGTTCGTCTTATGATACAAATACACTTGACATTTGACAGATTTGAATTCTGAGTTTTGGATGCTGAATGAGGTAAAGTTTTTTTAAGCTGGTTAAAGGTTTTGGAGCAGGTGCCCTCTGATGATTACATTATTACTAGTCCTAACTTCACCAAACTTGCATAAATGATGTATCTTATGATACATGTATTTAAGGACTTGACAGGCTTGAATGCTGAATCTGAGCCATAGGTTTTTAAACTGGTTATAGTTTTTAGAGTAGGTGTCGACTGATAGACAAATCATAATTATTATTGTTTAATCTTTATCAAATTTGAAAAGATGATGCATCTTGTGATTCTGATGCACTTGACAGGTGTGGATGCTGAATCAGAGCCTTGTTGTCAGATGCTGGAGTAGGGTTAGTTTTTTTTAGAACAAGTCATATGTTTATATAGATAATAGTACTAAATTTATTGCAAACTTCCATGGTTGATTACCTAACAATATAAACGATTCGCAGAAGTAAATTCAAATACAAATAGTGATCTTTAATCTCTAGATACTTCGGCAGGTTGAAGATTTTTGTACCACTCAAATTGTGTTAGGCTCTTGGTGCTCACTTGGATTATAAAAATAAGTAAATTCTGCTCATACCTAAACCTTTAATATTATAATTGTGGATGTGTAAATAGAGGTAGCTACAGATACAGAGCTTGATCTTGATTATCTTGATGCTGGAGCAGATGTAAGTTTTTCAGTAAATGTAGTTTGACTGTTGGAAAAAAAAACGTTTTTTATTTCATGGATCATGTAACTTTGGATTTGCAACTAAGGCTAGTTTCAGATACGAGCCTGATCTCCATTATAAAACAAAAATGCTTAAAAAGCCTCATACCTCCATAAACTTGTTTGATAGATGTGTTTCTTGTTGAATGATATAACATGATTCATTTGATATAGTACTTTATGATATGATACATTATTGTATTATATGATACAATATTGATATCTTTTTAGCTCACATGATCACATTATGTCTGTTCACAGGGCGAAAAAAATCTTTAAGCAAGTCATTAAAGGTGGCTTAAAGGTGGCGTAAAGGTGGCTTAAAGGATATACAATCTTTAAGCCACCTTTAAGTCACCTTTAAGCTGAGCTTATTAGTCCTTAATGTCCAAACTTCTTTAAGTCGCCTTTAAGACATCTTTAAGCCACCTTTAAGCATCTTTGAGTGGCATTTACGCTCCCTTTAAGTTGGCCTTACACCATCTTTAAGTTCCCTTTAAGTCAAGTTTGATCAAGCTGGACAATAAAAACATATTTTAAATGCAAGCGCTCTTTTATATGGATGGGAGTGGGTGGTCCGAGTGATGATATAATTTTCAAGGAAGGAGGGGGAGGGGTGTTCCAGGCGGTTTTAATTGTCGCTCCATTTAACACAGATAGCTATCATTTACACCGCTCCGATAAACACAGATTGTCGTTATAAAATTCTTTATAAATTTTTTTTGTTTCAAAATTAGAGGTAGAGGTGAGCGCAGTCTTTGTATCTTAATAAGTGCAATTATATTAAAGTATGTTTGTTTCCTATTATAAATTAATCGGTAAAATATCTCTCTCTCTCTCTCTCTCTCTCTCTCTCTCTCTCTCTCTCTCTCTCTCTCTCTCTCTGTTTTTTCTTTTTTTTCTTTTAGTTTATCCGGTTATTAAACAAAATAAAGATAATGAAAAAAATGCATGATTTAATTTAATAATCGGTTTAAGGTATGTATTTTTTCCAATTTTAATTATTTCTAGGTCTAATATATAGATCTGCTAGATACATGTTAAAGATGAAACGACTCTCAACTGCCTTTGTTATATCGGTTATTACTGCTTTGTTTGTCTAGACATAGTTTTGTTCGTTTGTGTATATCTAATTAGAGTCTATATTGTTTGTCAAACTTAAGAAAACCCCTGGAACTAACACAAAATATACAAGATATACACAACAAGTGTGTCGTGTGCTCAGGTGCACGTTTGTGTATATCTAATTAGAGTTTATTGTGTGTCCAACGTAAAAAAAAAAAACCTTTGGAACTAACACAGATTATATAAGATATACACAACAGGTGTGTCGTGTGCCCAGGTGCAAGTCAGAGTTTCTAAAGGCGTTGAAATCTTAGTATGTACAAGTTTACGATAAGTTTAGTGAATAAAAGTTTATTTACATTTGTAATTCATTTGTATTCAACCCTATAACTCTGTGTTTTAAAAATGTTACGTCTACAAATTAAAAATACATTTATGTAATAGTAAAATCTAGAGGCTAATTAATTACTGTACTGGTGATCATAAATAGGGGTTAATTATTTAAAATATGTATAAGGGTAAATATGTCGCATACCCGGCCTGGTACATCATACAATTGTGTGTAAAAGTATATCTATACATCATTTGCAATTGCCACATGCAGTAAATACGTCACCGGTAATTGGTAATTTTGTTTGTTATAGAATTTATATTCTAAAAATCATGTTTACAAATATATAAACATACTAGAACGGCGCAGTGATCATGAAAACCGGGAAATTGCGTAGAACTAATACCGGAATAGTGTCAATGCATTTAATAAAAGAAATGATTTCATCTTCTTCCTTGCATTTCATTTAGCTATGAATTAGATTTATTACAGTTCCCGCAACGTTATTTTTTTACAATCCTATCCTATCGTATCGTGTATCAATCCTATCATATCGTGCGTGTATACTGTTCTATCGTGCGTTAATGCTATCCGATCGTGCGTGTATACTGTTCTATCGTGCTTAATCCTATCGTGCGTGAATCCTATCAGGTTTATCGTTTAATTTCAACAATTCTTCCGTTTATCCTATCGTGTAAATCGTTTCGTGCCTTTTCATAAGCAAGTAAATTTATTACTAAGTTGCAACTTGTTCGGTGCGCCGTATACGAAAATTTATCGAACAAGAATTGTAAAATCCTATCCAACATTCCGTCAGGATACTAATTTTGTAGATCAAAATTAACCAATATTATATGTAAATCATATATGTTAACATTGAAAATAAAAAACGAAGTTCTTCGGAACAAGGTAACATATTTACCTAATATTTTAAATCGTACGCAGAGTGTATACCTGCGTAAACATTAACTTGTATGCAATATAATTTTGTTGCATCATATTTTACAGAAACAAAACTATTTATGATATAATTTATATTTAAATAAAACCCGAGTTGTATTTTGAACCCGTTATTTTCCGTGTGATATTTGATTTCAGGCTGAAATGTTCTCGGCAATCAGCTAGGGGGTGTGGTAATGAAAACAATGTTAACAAACCGTACGCGGAATGTGTATCTGCGTAAATATTTATTTAACATGTCTGTAATAATTCGTTTTTAATGCATTATTTTCTTATACAGAAAGAAATGTAGTTATGATAGATTTTATATTTACTCTATACAAGAGTTGGATTTATATAATAATTAAACCCGCTATTTTCCGAGTGATTTAATCTCGGGCTGAAATATTCGCGGCGATCGGCTATAGGGTGTTCGGTAATGAAAACACTTTTAACAAAACAGAAAATTTATTGATCATTAAAGCTCATAATTTTAGTTGAAAAAAAAAAATAACTGGTCATTTTTATACATTCTATAAATGATGCAGCGATTATTCACAACTCGGCAATTGTTACTAAAAATAAATTCCACGTATATATTTATTTGTACGTGTTCTCTCTCAAATTCTGTCATTATCAGTTTGTTTTTAAATATCGTTTAAAGCGATCATACGTTTATCATGAACATCGTTCATCCTTTCCTATCGTGTATCAATCCTATCATATCATGCGTGTATAATGTTCTATCGTGCGTTAATCCTATCCTTTCGTCCGTGTATACTGTTATATCGTGCGTTAATCCTATCCTTTCGTGCGTGAATCCTATCCTTTCGTGCGTGAATCCTATCCTATCGTTTATCTTGTAAAAAATAACGTTGCGGGTACTGTAACTAAGTCGGCCTACTAGTAAGCCTAACGGTTTCCATTTAGGTATAATATTTTTTTTTCACTGAAGACCACGTTCCGTATTTCATTCTTAATACATGCATGCATGTTATTTATAAATTAGATAAAATTGATTGTTGCAAACTGAATGGAAGTCAAAATCTGTTCAAGTTAAAAATACACATTCAATACATTGATTCAATATCCACTAATATATAGAATGTAAAAACCCCATAAAATATGTGACCTGCCGTGGCGCAGAGGATCGAGTGAGGTGATGCTGGTAAACGAAGGTTCCCGGCATCAATCCTAGTCTTGGGCGTTTAAAAAAAAATTCATTTTATTTTCCAGAACAAAAACCGTTTTTAATACCTTTTCAATCTGTAAGCCTTCTGTCTTACGGATCCAATTGAGGGTCAGCTCAAACTTAGTGATCACAAGTCCAGTATTTCTTTCTCAAGCGGTTTTATTAAGCGTGATCGTATAGTTACAACAATTAAATGCAGCCCAAATCAAGAGTCTGCTCAACCTCATTTCAGATGGTTATATATAAGGTTTTACTTATGATGGACAGTTCTGACTAGTTCGGCCCATTTACGACGATCATGAGTGAGCATGTAGTGTTCAAAATTAAGATTAATAGTTTATTCCTAAATAAAGTAACAAAACCGTCAAAACTGCCAATCAAAGAGTCTGGATGCAGGATTTGAGTCATCGAGTCCTGGGTCTCGGAGTCCCCCACCTAGTATGAGGCATCACTCATAATACGTTCATTCAAACATGGCATAAAAGATTACAAAGGTTAAAATATAGAATACACAATGCATGACTCAATATAGAGTACCAGAGCTATCGGTGCAGACACAGAATCGCCAAATATGTCACTTGTTGTTAAACTCTCAATTTGGATATTATTATGCCCGTATTATGCACCTGGTTTCATAACATCATTTAGGAATACTACGCATTGCTACAAGAGTCACATAGTTCATTCTGTTAATTATCATTAACACCATTTATGCGCAGTACCTAGGTACACATACATATCATAGTGATCATTATGTAAACTAGCAATTCAAAGTCATAGCATGGCTATCTGTTTACAAATCATAAAGTTAATACATTTTGTTGGTAAATTAAGCATAATATTAAATTAAAAGATTTTAAATGTTTTCAAGGTGGCTTAAAGGTAGCTTAAAGGTGGCTTAAAGAAGTTTGGACATTAAGGACCTATAAGTTGCACTTAAAGGTGGCTTAAATATAGTCTTTAAGCTGCCTTTAAGCCATCTTTATGCTTTCTTTAAGCCACCTTTAAGCTATATGTATTGCTTAAAGGTGGCTTAACGATCGGCTTTAAGCTACCTTTAAGAACATTTAAGCTATCTTTAAGGAGAACTTAAAGATGGTCATTCATCCTGTTGTTGTTCGTCTGTCCCTCTGTCTGTCTGTCGGTCTGTCCGTCCCTCTGTCCGTCTGTAATTTTTTCACATTCTAAACATCTTCTCCAGAACCACTGCGACAATTTCAATCAAACTTGGCACAAAGCACCCTCAGGCAAACGAGATTCAAAGTTATGAAAATAAAGACTACGCCTTTTTATAAGGGAAGATAATGAGGAATATTGAGAATTTTTTTAGAAATTTTCAAAAATCTTCTCATCAGAAACCACTTGGCCATCACAAGATTTTTCCATAAGGACATAACGAGAAAAAAAATCTTCTCAAAAACTGATTGGCCAGAGAACCTGAAAATCCTCAGGTAGTGTTGATTCAAGTTTGTTCATGTCATGATACCTAGTGGTAGGGTGGAGCCCCAAATGGGGGTAAATTTTTTTACATAGGAATATATAGAGAAAACGAATTTAAAATCAGAAACCGATTGGCCAGAAAAGCTGAAACTTGTGTGGCTTAGCATCTTCAGGTAGGGTAGATTCAAGTTTGTCCAAATCATGATCATTGGGGGGATAGGGTTAAGCCACAATGGAGGACATTTTTACATAGAAATATGTAAGCTTTAACTTTAGTGAAAGCAACTTCAGAAAGTGTAGATTCAAATTCCTTATGATCAAAATCATCAGGAGTAGGGGCTACGTTGGGAGTCCAAATGTACAAAGGAAAACTTTTCAATTATTCACAAAAAACTGAAATGTTATTATATATGGTTTTACTTATATGCAGGCATTTGACATATTGCTTGTTCTTTAAAATTGTTTAGACCTGGCCCTTGGACGATTCTTTGGCCTTACAAGGGGTTCAGAGGTTGTGTAAGTGTTTATCCCATGTTTAAACAATTCTTTAGGATCTTTTTATTAGGAACTGCAATTCTCAACATGTGATATGACAATAAAATCACCCTGTTAAAAAGGAATTGATCTACATGTATTATACCACAATGTCTAGATATTTTGTATTTTGTCTCCATTTAGCTAATTTTATCAAGCCTATTGTTGCTCAGGTAAACAAGGTGGTCCATGGGCCTCTTTTTGTTATAGTATAGGATATTGTATTATTTGATATTGTAATATATTAAATTGTTTATTTGTGATATTGTATTATATCGTACAATATATCATATTATTTTGCTTCAAATATCATATGACACAATATTGTATAGTATCATAGGATGCAGTATCGTATTTTATAGTAGTACATTGAACAATTCTGTATCATATTATATACAATATAGTGCCAGACCACACTTAAGTATCCAGTATCCAAGATCATTAACTATGATTTTCATATGATATGATCAAGGTGGTCTCATAAAGGTTATGTCTCATCTCGATGAGCTTTGAAATCTGTGATTACCTATGTTTTTTTATTTTAAGATGCACTTGAAGATAAGAAAAATGTGCATATATATTATTAAATCATACTGTAAATTCCGTATTTCAAGCAAGTACTTAATTCCTCGATTCAACTGTTTTGCATCAAATCACAAGAATATAAAATCTAAACACTGAATTTTTATCATATTTCATTTTGCATCTGTCTAAAAATTTAAATTGAGATTTTAAAACCTGCGAGATGTGCTAATTTTTGCAACTTTACATGGATATTAATTCCTCGTGCTTAATTAGGAATCTACAGTATCTTTAATGATTTATGTAGAGCAAATGCATTCTGCGATATCTATGTGTATAGAACAATCTCTACTTGTATAAAGTATAGTATCTTAAATTATTATTTCAGAGCAAACCTATACATTTACTGTACAGACAATAAATGATGCAGCAGAATCCATCAGAGTCAGTGATCCAAGTTCACCTGTTGCATGCAATACTAAAGCTGGAGGTAGGATGGTATTCTTAGTACATTGAACAGTAAGAACTCAGTAAAATTGGTACATTACCGATATGTTGTAATACCACAATAAAACAACACAAGAAGTTCGGTTTTTATATACCCCTTATATACTTTTATATTATGGACTGTGAAATGTAATATTAATATACGGAATATATATAAGTAAATTTTGATATATTAACTTACCATATAAAAAAGTTGAATTCTATAGATTGAAATCAAAACATGAGTACTATAAGAATCAGGAAAATTAAGTGCAATTAAATACTCTAACTAACCTGGACCTGACCTCATCACTTGTTCTGCCTCCCACCAATATATCTATCTAAATGTGTACAAGTACACTTTTGACTTTTCATTAGAACTATTAACTAAGCTTAGTTCATGTTTAAAACCCTAAAAATAGATATTTGCTGATTAACTGATACATAACTTTGTACAGTGCTGCTATCGTGAAAGTTGACAAAACTATCCTATCCTATCCTATATCCTGTATCCTGCATCATATCCTGCAAATAAGCTCTATCCTATCCTATCCTATCCCATACCTTCAAAATATACGAATGCAAGTTACATGAAACGAAATTTAAGAATTAAATGATTTTATCAATTGATGTAGTACTCAAAATGAATAATTAAATCTTAAAACCGAATATTATGCGAGCGGGATAACTTACTTACCTGTGCTACGGTAAAAATAAATCGTACGCGAGATGGACACGATATCATAAACAAACAGGTAAGCGATTCGATTTTATTATATTTATGCGTAAAAAACAGATAAATAACTCCGATGCACATATAGAGGAACTGTTTAGTTACATTTTTCATCAAATTATTTTCTTATCACATATAACTGAGCGTAATTATCATTATTCGAGCGATTCGTTCGGCGATAAATGTAAAAACGATCTGGAAATAAATAATTCCTTTAGGAAGTTTATATCGTTTATAGTTAAACTACTCGGAGTTATTTTTAAAGTATAAATTCTTAAGAATTTATAGCTAGCTAACATTTATTAATTCGATATGTTCAAGTTAATATTGGACAGAAATATGCGTCCTTGTTACTGGGCATCGAAGAAATTACATGAAACGTGAAACGATGTCTGTTTCTTGTATACATGTTTATCTTTTAAAATGCCGAATTGGTCGTTTATAAATTCAAGCTTTTATTACTTTGCAGACTTTAAATGAAGTAAATATAGAAATCTATTACTGACGTCGTCAAATGTTGCATCGAATTCTCGCAGTAACTCCGTACTTGCGTACGAATTGACAAAGATGTAGCGCCGACATTTTAGCGCATCAATGTTATGCACCGCTTTCTTGATATAATAATTATTCTTAAATGGTTTAACTTGAAAAACGTATTAAATTGACATTGAAAATACATTGTTAAGCCAATTTTCGTTTTGCAAAATAACTCTGAAATTTATACTCGAATCTGATTGGCTACAAGATGCAGGATAGGATAGGATAGGATAGAACTTAACTTTTATATTTCTATCATGTATCGTGCATCCTGCATCCTATCATATCCTATCCTTGTCAACTTTCAGGATAGCAGCACTGTATATGACTCAATGGCCATGCCTTGGCATCTGAAATAATTTGTCATAATTAACAATAATTGGTAATTGATCTAATATCAAATTTATTACTGCACTTTGGGTTAAAAGTCAAAGAAAAAAAACCCAGTTTCTTTTTGTAGATGATTTACATGTTTTTTGTTAAGTCTCTGATGTATCAAATACCCAATCGTATTTAACAATGAACTCATTTTTTTGTCATTGTATCAGGAAAATATCACATCAGATTTAATGTTTATTGTTGTAAACCCCGAATTTAAATGAATGTTATCTTATATATCATATCAATGAAGATTCCTTTTTTGATAGACTTATGCAGTTTACTCATTTTAAATTGCAGAAAATTGATATAAAAAAATCATTTGATATATGTTGTTAAATGATTTAAGAAGTTGAATTTTAGACTCAAAATATGTTAAGGTTAAAAATGTAACTGTTTTGATACTACTTTTGATTTTAGGTAATTTAACAGTTACTACTGGTGCTGATGTCACTGGTCGGCTTGGTGGAAGTGTCACAATAGACTGCACTGTGACTGGACTTGAACTCAACAACATACAGTGGAAAAGGCACATCAATTCCAACCCAGAAGACATTTCAATAGATGGTCAGAAGTTTACTGGGGGATTTGTTGACACCAAGGCTCTGACAATAAACAGCCTGACCAACAATGATGCTCTGTATCAATATCAGTGCACAGCAAGTAACCCAAGAGGAGTCTTTAAAAGTGCTAATACAGCTACAGTCACTGTCAAGTGTGAGTAATCATGTGCGCTATCATTAATCCTGTTACATGTACTTCAGAATCTTTAGTTTTATTGAACACAGTAAGCAAGTTATATCATCAAATCTACAGGAATCTAGATTTTGTACTGCAATGGTCAATAAGTAGAAGTCATTTGATTTTTAGCTCACCTGACCTGAAAGCTTAAGTGAACTTTTCTTATCAAAATTTGTCTGATGTCTGCTATCGTTTTGTCGGTGTTGGTGTTGTCATTGTAAACATTTCACATTTTCATCTTTTTCTCCAGAACCATGGCTGCCTAAACATGTGGATTACCGTTTGATTCAAGTCATGTTTGTTATCATAAGGATACAAATGTTTTCATGCATTAACAGTTAAGTTAAAATAAAATGGAATTAAAAGATTAGAAATTGGTTTGTGTACTCATATTAGCATTAACAATTTAAAAGCACAAACAAACTGAAGTTTTTACCTAAGTTTAATCTCAAATCCTGAGAATTTACTCAGCTGAGATTTTTCTCAAATTGCATTTCACAAATCAAACTTAGTCATTTCCCAGCTGAGTTGAATTTTTTACTTAGCTGAGGCAAGAATTTTCATTGTCAAAAGTGGCTCCTTATAACTTCACCTGGTTTTTTTATTTATTCTCGATAAAAACAATCGTCTGCTTATGTTTTTCAACAGAGGAAAATCGGATTAAATTAACGATAGTCATAAAATGTTAATCAGTCATGAAATGTACACTTTATTATGCTAAGTATAGATGAAATATCTACATGATCATAAATGTTAAATAGCAAACAAAAGACCATATTAAATACATTATGGTACCTTAAAATCATTAGAAAGTAGAATCACTGCACAGTTATTCCATTAACACAAACAAATGAATTAGTTTCCTTTGTTTACATTTTTGTCAAGGGAGATAACTCCGCCAAAATCATTATTTTTAATGAAAAAAATATTTATCAAACCTGCATGAAATATTGCATATACGCTGATCATTGAGTGGAATAGATCTAAGAAATGAACACTACAGACAATATAATATTGTATTAATGATGTTAATGACATATTCATATTTGAGATTTGACTTAAGTCTGCTATGGAGGAAACTGAAGTTTTTTCTCAAATTGAGTAAAAAACACGACTAAGATTTTTTTGTGAAATGCAGAGATTTGAGTTTTTCTCAAATTTGAAAAAAAAACTCAAATATTTGAGAAAAAACTCAGACTTAAGTCTGAGATTTGACTTAAGTTTTTTTTGTCAAATCGGAGCCTGATGTTATTTTTAGAACATGAGCGGTAAAAAAGATGGTTTTAAAAATTATAAATAAAATCCACCCACCCACCTCATGTTTTTTGCAAATCAGGATGAAAATCTAAATATTAAGTTTATGTGGCCTAATTGGGAGATGATTTAGAATTATTAAAAAAAAAAATATATATATATATATATCAAAAATCTTCTTCTAAAAAACAATTAAGCTAGAAAAGCTGTAATTTGTATGGAAGCATCCTCAGGTAGTTTAGATTCAAGTTTGTTAAAATCATAGTCCCCGGCGGTAGGGTGGGGCCACAATGGGAGGTCGGATTATTACATAAGAATGTATTGAGAAAATCTTTAAAAATCTTCTCAAAAACATTTTGGCCAAAAAAGCTTAAACCAGTGTGAAGGCATCCTCACATATTAGAATTTGATCAAATAATAATACCTGGAGGTAGGACTTGGCAACAATGGGGGAATGAATGTTTACATAGGAAGATATAGAGAAAATCAGCTTGTAACAATCTATTTAGGCCAGGAAAGCTCAAATTTGAGTTGAAGCATCCTCAGATATATAGTGACAATTCAAGTTTGTTTAAATCATGGTCCCCAGGGAAGGGTGGGGCCACAACGGGCGGGGATGAATTTTTACATAGGAATATATAGAGAAAATTTTAAATATCTTTTTCTTAAAAACTATTACGCCAGAAAAGCTCAAACTTGTGTGAAGGCATCCTTAAATAGTGTAGATTGAAGTTCGTTTAATTCATGGTCCCAAGGCGTAAGGCTGGGACACAATGGGGGGATGAATTTTTACATAGAAAACTTTTAGGCCAAAAAAGCTCAAATTGGAGTGAGAGTATCCTCAGATAGTGTAAATTTAAGTTTGTTTAAATCGTGGTCCCTGGGGGTGGGGTGGGTGGCAAAAGGGAATGAATTTTGACATAGGAATATATAGAGAAAATTTTTAAATTGTCAAATTTAATTTTTCCATTTTCAATGCTTATACTGATAAATATAGAAGTTTATAATGCTATGTCAAAATTTAAAAAGAAAAATTGTCAAATTTAATTTTTCCATTTTCAATGCTTATACTGATAAATATAGAAGTTTATAATGCTATGTCAAAATTTAAAAAGTCCAGTATCAAGTTATAAGCAAGATACAGAGTTCATAATTCTTTGTTTCCCCCCACTGTGGCCCAGCCTTACCACGGGGACCATGATTTTAAGAAACTTGAATATACACGATTTGAGGATGCCTCCAAACAAGTTTGAACTTTCAGTGGGGGGATGGATTTTTGCATAGGTTATATAGAGAAATCTCTCAATATATTCTGGGAACGTTTTCAGTCCAAAAAGCAGTAACTTGTAGGAAAGCACAGGTTGTGCAGATTAAAGTTTGATCAAACCATGATTCCCTAGAAAAAAGTGGGGCCACAAAGTCTGGCGGGGGGGGGGGGATATAGGAATACACAAAAATCTTCTTTCCGGTACAACTACAAGAGGGGCTTGCTATTTACTATAAAAATATATGATTAAAATCGGCAGATTTTTTTTTAAAAATGAGCAAGATCTAATGTACTTGGTTGTCAAGATATTTTGATTTTGATACTTTTATGCTAATTTGATCAGAGTTAAGGCTGTTGTTGCTCAGGTGAGTATTGTCGTCCCTGGGCCTCTTGTTTTAAATTGATTTGAAAGTTCAACTTCCAGTGCTTAAAATACTATTAAGTTATGGTATAAAGATTTTTAAGACCATGTCAATCATAATAAAATACAGTAAACATGGTAAAAGTATTACATTTAATTGTGTATTGAACTATTTTTTTTAACATTTTAGGCAGATGCAGTTTTTGCTGAATCAAGTATATTCAATTTGTTTAATTCAATGCATACACATGTATGTATAAGAATAGGAACATTTAGGAATATGCTAATGTTGTACATGTCAAATATGTTATTATATAAATAGTGCCTGTTTGGGAGGGTAACATTTGAAATTGACACCCTGAGGAAACCATTGTCAACCGACGCGAAGCGGAGGTCGGCAATGGTTTTCGAGGAGTGTCAATTTCAACTGTTATCCTCCCAAACAGGCACTATTTATTTTATTATACTGAATGTCTTAATTTTGGAGATTTTTTTAAAATTGCCTTATATAGAAATGGCATGATTTCTACGGCGAACCGTACGCGCATAATTTACGTGCATGTAACACGTTGTTGTGTTACCCGTTTCCAAGTGTGTTGCTAGTGCTGAGGATAATTGAACGGATTGTCAACTGCGTCTAAACCAATCAGATTTCAGTATTCAACATGAAAGTATAATAAAAAATATTATGCCAGTACTAAGTGACGGTAAGACTAGATGACAGTGGGTTTTTTTAGTAAAATTCTAGCATTCGAATTTAATGCTAAGTATTTCAGAGACAGGAAGTCAGTATTGTTATCAACTGTCATCACTTTCATAAGTGGTAGTCAGTCCTCAACCAAAAATGACATTAATTTTGAAATATATGTGTTTGCTTTTGTAGATGGACAGTTTGATGAGAATTGTTCAAACTCAGAGCCTTGTGATACTGATAAATATCTGGCTTGTACTAACAGTAAATGTCTCTGTATTAACACTTACTACCACAAGGACCAAGTGTGTTATCCCAGTAAGTGGTGTACAGATTGTTTTGATCATCACACACATTAAATTTCATGTAACAGTACAACCAATGTACATGTGAAATTAAATTAATTTTGTCTTTTAAAGTGCATCTAAGTTCATTCATTGACACTTTTCTGTATTTTTTTTTAAGAAGTAAAAGATTTCATGGAACTATTAATGGTACCATAGTTTGAAAATTGTTCATTGTTAGTTGAATGCATGTAGATAGTAAAAGCAAACAAAAACTTTGCAAATAAATACATGTTACTGAATATCAAAAATCTACTCTTTATAATTTTGTCAATAACGATTAATCAAATTTTTCCATATATCCTAAACTGTTTCATATCATTTGGTTATAAACTATCAATAAAGACTCATCAATCAATATATGTTTTTTTATTATCAGAAGCTGGGCTATCCCCCACCAACATCTTTCTAAACAGCAAGACAAATATGTTCTTTGTATCTTGGAGTAATCCTACTTCTGACTATGAGCTTTTCTCTGGTTATGAAGTGACCTGGAGATTTTTAGGAAGCTCATTTAATTCATCAGGTCCACTTGTGAAAAATGTAAACCAGTATAATGTATCTAGTGGCCTGATATCTGGACAGCTATATACAGTGACCGTGATGTCTAAAGTAACTCTAACAAATCCTGCAGGTAGCTTTGTTCAACCCTCACCTGACACTCCAGTGAGACTAGGTATTAAAAATGACATAAAGTACTTTCTTAGATAATGTATGTATTTTCTAATTGATAAGTAATACGTGCTTTTGAATTTTTATTTTTTCATTTAATTTCAAATTTATTTCAATGAAAAATATATATTTAAATTAACATTGGAAAATATGATAGCTTCTTCAAATTCAGCATAGATTAATAAAATATGAAGAATGATTATAAATATTGATACATGTACATGTATTAGTATGCTTGTTTAATCAAATGATATACAAGTATACTGGTACATTAATAACTTCACAGAATTGATGTTTCTGTTTGATGATTTCTGTTGTTTTTAAGTATGAAATGATACCTTTTAGAATACCGGTATGGAATTTGATTTTAACACATAGACATGTATTTATCAATCTATTACAGTTCCATCAGCACCTGGTCCTGTTATACCAAGTCAAAGTAACTTTGCTCACGATAACCTTCAAATAAAATGGACTGCGCCTGTCAACACAGTGGTCTCAAAATATGAAGTATCACTAGATGGCACTACATATACTACAATGAGTAGTGATGCAATGTTTCAATTCACTGGTAAAGTTTTTGTACCTGGACATTTGTACGTCATTAGCATAATAACAGTGAGTGGTACAACATCGGATATTGTCAAGAAAAGCTCAAATCATACGGAATGGATTAGAACTACTCCAACAAGTAAGAAAAATACAATAAATTATATGTACTCTGTAGTACATCATAATTAGATAGATATGAAGTTTTTTTCTAAATCAATTCATGTGTTCAACATTTTTTTCAATTTGACTATGAAACACAATGAACAACTAATAATACAAACTTTCTAGTTTATTGAAAATGCAAAATGTAGTTTTATCAATTTTTGTGGAATTTGCATGATTTTATTTTGTTGAGTCTATTCGCAAAATTGAATGACTAAAGGATTTTAAAGTCTAGTAACATGCTAATATTATAAGTTTTTAATTGATTACTTGCCAAATTTTTTGGTATCTTTGAATTGTTGTTCTCTAGATCTGCAGTTAATCCAAACAAATTGATTGCTAGGAATGTGAATGAAACCACAGTGTTTGAAACAAATACATTATTACTGTATGATTACATGAATTATGAGAGAGAGTAGATTGCCGGAAAATAGGAGAGAGGAACGTTTGCAAATTAATCCTGTATTTGGTAGCATAGTTTGATTTAGAAAAAACAGCATATTAAAAATTAGTTTGAAATAAAATATACATACACTGTACCTGATCCTTTAGATTCTGGAATAATGCATGCGGTTCCTTTTTAAACGAATTTTGAATAAACAAGTTAATGTTTTAACCGGTTATTGAAATGGTGCAAATTGGGGGTGGGTGGATGAGTCCACAGTTTTCAAGGTAGAAGGTATTCTTTACCAAATCTATTGTACATATTGTTAAGATTTTAATTTCTGATAATTGATGAAAAAAATACCAGCTGTTGAACTTAGTCATTTTTAGCTCACCGAGAGGAAGTCGGGGGGGGGGGGGGGGGGCTTATGCTAAACCCCAGGACTCGGCGTCTCCGTCCGAATCTGGTTTAAGTTTTTGTTACAGGTCTGTATCTAAGTTATAACTTCACCTGACTTCACCAAACTTGCATGGATGATGCATCTGGACCTACTTATGAACTTGGAAGTCTTGGATGCTGATTCTTGGCCAGGATTTTCAGATGCTGGAGGAGGTTAAGGTTTATGGAGCAGGTTAAAGCTTTTGGTTCAGGTGCCCTTTGATAACAATTTTTAACTAAATTACTACTGGTCCTAACTTTACCAAACTTGCATGGATGGTGCATCTTATGATGCTGATGCACCCGACAGGCTTGAATGCTGAATAGAAGCCATAGGTTTTGAACGCTGGAAGAGGTTAAGGTTTTTAGAGATAGTTAAAGTTTTTGGAGCAGGAGCCCTTTGATGATTATATGAGGTTTTTTGGAACAGGTCACATGTTTAATAGATTAAAAGTACTATTTCAAACTTGCATAGATGATTTAACTACATGTATAATATAAATAAATCGCAAAGGTAGCTTTAGATGCAGAGCCTGATATCCATTATCATGGATGTTAAAAAGTATATTGTAGTTATTACTGGTCCTTACTCCACCAATCTAGCATGATTGATGCGTCTTATGATACCGATGCATTTTGCAGGCTTGAATGCTGAGTCTGAGCCATAGGTTTCAGATGCTGGGTGAGGTTTAGTTTTTTGGAACAGGTCACTTGTTTTATAGAAAATAGCTTGCATTGTTGATTTGACTATGATAAAAATGAATCGCAGAGGTAGCTTCAGATGCGGACCCTGATCTCCAATATTAAGGATGCTAATAAAATCTACCTCACTCAAACCTGCTTGATAGTGTTTGTTGTTTAATGATATAACATAATTCCTATGATATGGTATTGAATGATTCGATACACTATTTTTTATATGATACAATATTATATCATATATTATATTGTAAAAAAATATATGATACGATGTGGTTTTGTATGAATTATTTTGTTCATTATGATATGATATTGTATCATGATATTGTTATACCCCCCGCAAACGAAGTTTGGGGGGGTATATAGGAATAACCTTGTCCGTCCGTCCGTCTGTCCGTCCGTCCGTCCGTCTGTCCGTCTGTCTGTTCGATTCGTGTCCGGTCCATATCTTTCTTATGGAGAAACATTAGAAGTTCTTACTTCACACAAAGATTGCTTATGACCTAAGGGTGTGTCATGACCTTGAACCAAGGTCATTCGGGCAAGGTCAAGGTTACTGCAGAAAAAGTGCAAAATTTGTGTCCGGTCCATATCTTTCTTATGGAGAAACATTAGAAGTTCTTACTTCACACAAAGAATGCCTATGACCTAAGGGTGTGTCATGACCTTGAACCAAGGTCATTCGGGCAAGGTCAAGGTCACCAACAGAAAAAGTGCAAAATTCGTGTCCGGTCCATATCTTTTTTATGGAGAAACATTGAAAGTTTTAACTTCACACAAAGATTGCTTATGACCTTAGGGTGTGTCATGACCTTAAACTAAGGTCATTCGGGCAAGGTCAAGGTCACTGACAAAATTTTTTGCAAAATTCGTGTCCGGTCCATATCTTTTTAATGGAGAAACATTGGAAGTTCTTACTTCACACAAAGATTGCTTATGACCTAAGGGTGTGTCATGACCTTTACCCAATGTCATTTGGACAAGGTCAAGGTCAATGGCAGAAAAAAGTGCAAAATTCTTGTCCGGTCCATATCTTTCTTATGGAGAAACATTGGAAGTTCTCAGTTCACACAAAGATTGCTTATAAGCTAAGGGTTTGTCATGACCTTCACCCAAGGTCGTTTGGGCAAGGTCAAGGTCACTTGCAGAAAAGTATAAAACTTATGTCCAGTCCATATCTTTCTAATGGACAAATATTGGAAGTTCTTAATTCACATCTAGAATGCTTATAACCTGAGAGTATGTCATGACCTTGACCAAACGTCAATTGAGGAAGTTCAAGGTCATTGTTAAAAAAAAATCGGGCTCAGTATACCAATAATTCAAAATGTTTATATTAAGTGGCTGCTTGACATGTGGAATTTCGTTTGATTCGAGTCATGTTTGTTAACATACTTGCATTAACAGTTAACTTGAACTAAAATGGAATTAAAAGACATTAACAGTTTTCAAAAATAGAGCAGTTGTTATTTATAGAAAATGGACGATGAAATAGATTCATCCAATATTTTCTATAATAGAAAAAATACATGAGTTATGATTTTTCTCAGCGGGGGGTATCAATTGTGAGCTTGCTCACAGTACCTCTAGTTATGTATAGTATTGTATTTTATGATACAATATTGTATTAATGATATTGTATATCATACTATTTTATCACATGATATTGTTTCATATGATATTGCAATATATTATTGTGTATTATATGATACCGTATTGTTTCATTTAAAATATCGTTTCATATGACACGATATTGTATGATATGATATAAGTTTACATATTATATTACTATATAACATGAAATTGTATTATATTATATTGAACTATTGTATCATATGATACGATATTGTACGATATTGTTGACTATGATATAAAACCATATCACATATTTTGTATCATAAGATATAATACAATGTTATATAAAAAAATATTGTACATATTATGTATCAAATATGTTACAATATCATACAATACAGTATCTTAAAATATTATAAAATATAATATCATATGTATTAAAATTGTGTTGTATTATGTGATATTATATTGTTTTATATAATACTATATTGTATTATATATTATGAAATTGTATTATGTAATCAACTACAATTATGTTTGACACAGTACAATATCATATCTCATATCAGTATTTTATAGCAATATATGGTTTATATTTTAAGTATGAAATGATGCAATATCATATTTTATATTAATGTATTGATAAACATTGTATCTTATAATACTGTATGAAAATAACACATGATTATCATTCAATTTTTTAACATATGATATATGGTATTGTGTCAAAACACTTTCCATTTTTTCCAAGATCATAAACTATAATTTTCAAATAATATGATAAACGTGGTCTCATAAAGGTGATGCCTCGTCTCAGTGAGCTTTGTAATCTGTGATTACCTATGACAAAATATTGCATATAGGGTACCCCTATTATACGTATAACTCCTGTTTTCAAGATAGGAAGTTGTTATTTTGCAGATCATTTGTACAAATATAAGAGGTGTGTATAATGATAGTATTTTGATTTCTAATAATTGATGACAAAACTACCAGCTTTTGAACTTGGTTATTTTTTGACAAAATATTGCATATGGGTACTCCATTTCACTGGATACGGTAGATGGTGTTTATCAATTCATGATATGGATATAGTTTACATAAAAGAAAACCCGGTTTGCTGTCACATTGACAGCTTTTCACTTGTAACTTCAATTTAAATATTTCACACCCAACACCATCTCTATGGTGGAACATCTCTATGGTAGGGGGAATCTAAATTGTGGAATTCAAAGCTTTAACACCCCCGAGGTGCCTTAGGCGGGGCCAAATTTGCATACACAACCGATTTTCAAAAATCTTTATCTCTACTCCCACATATATGGAGAAGAAACGAAACGCATGGTTTTGATGTTTGTAGAAAACTTGGTTATTGTTATGATGTCCACGAGGTCCCCTATCTAAATTGTAAAATTCATGGCCCCTGGGTCAGGAAGTTCAGTTTCGAGGTTGTGGCCAATATAATCATATAGTATAAATGTATTAAATCTTAGACATATTTCCTCTTTACTTTCTTACGTATGGGGGAAAAACTTTATACATAATTTAAATATCAGCAAAGTCGTTTACCTAAATTTTGAAATTCATAGTCATTGGGATAGTGGTTCAGGCATAAGGGTTGGGCCAATATGGATATCTCTAGTTCCATATGTACTGAGAAAATTTAAATGCAAAGTTATAACTTCAAAGGAGCCCTCTACAGTCAGTTCAAGCCAATTTCGGACCTGCACAACAAAACCTGGGGGTATATTTAAAGGGACTTGGACACGATTTGTGATCAAAAAATTTATTTTTATTTTTTGTGTATAAAATGGTTTACTGGTGCATTTTAAATGATTGACCAAAATATTGAATGTTAAAATCAAGTTACGAGCGAGATACAGAGGTAAGAATTGGTTGTTATGTAAACGAAGCTCGAGTCTTATAGTTGTTTACAAAAAATGTAATGTAGAGAATTACCTTTTCTTAGACAAAATGACATGTAAAAACAATTTAAACTAATTCAGTATCTTCATAAATCGTATTATCAACAAAAGAAAGATACATTTGATTGAAACTTACACCAATACAACACATATGTAAAAATGACAATATTCGAGCTTTGTTTACAAAACAAAGAATTACGAACTCAGTAACTTGCTTATAACTTGATATTTGACTTTCAAATTTTGACATAGCATTATAAACTTCTATTTTTATCAGCATAAACATTGAAATTGGAAAAATAAAATTTGAAAATTTTAAGTCAAATCGTGTCAAAGTCCCTTTAAACTCTTCTGTATAGTGAATATATCATATAATCTAATGTAACATGCGTCAAATTTACTTCCACCTTATCCAAAACTTATATTTAACAAACGAATTAAAGGGATCCACCCCAGTTACTTTTCTATCGTATTACAGTACGTCACAATTTAATAATAACAAGGCAATTTTAACCCCAGTAAAATGTTTATATCACCAATCTGAGTACTTACATGTATCTCTGTCTCGCAATAGGAATATCTTCAGACTTATTACCTGGTAGTGTTTAATTCGAATACAGCAACTTAGGTGTTTTCTTGGGGGGAGGGGGTGAAAGTAATGATTTTTAAAATTGATTTTTTTCTCCAAATTGCATATTTTTCTATCATTTTCGGGAAAAACGGGAATATAAATAAGCTTGTATGCGAAACTTTTCTTAAAAGTGTCAAGAGATATATACCATCATTCTTAATGATTGGCGTGCATTCCTATGATAATTGAATACGTATCTTATTTCGCTTTAACAATAGAACCTTGATAATAGGTTGCTATATGAATATAGCATCAGGCGTACATATGCACATGTATCTTTGATTATTTTTCTGTAAAACGCACTTTTCATATAGTTCATTAAAACACCAACTCAATTTATTTTTATTAATTAAACTTCAAGATCGTTCTAAGATATGTATTGTTTAAAAGTAGTTCACTGTCTCATATTTTCTTTATTTCAATGTTTTCACAAATTTCAATAAAATTCGCCTCAGAACAATGTGATAACAAAAATAACTAGACGCTCGTTGCGAGCAACGAAGGCTCTTCCGTTTGAGTGCACAATAAAATAGACTATAGGGATATTTGGGGTTTTTTTTCTATCATTTCTAATCATGTCATCAAATTCTATTTCACCCTCTATTAGACATTCAATAGACATATAATTGTGCTTAAATTTTACTTTAAAAAGTTGCTAACATTGTGATTGAAAATTCTATATTTTGCATGTTGAATCTGATTTTTAAAAAAGTGCAAGAACTTCATACAATTAATATATTAATTTTGTAGTAAACTGGCGGTCATAAGCATACGAAAATACACCTCCCTAACCAGCAAGGTTACATAATTAAGACTGCTGAACATTATCTAGCAAGATTGGACATACATGTATACAGCTTACGTTAATTTTCACCTGTTACAGTCAAAACATTTGAAATGGGAACAAATTGACGCGGACGTCTGAGAAAACATTTGATTAAAACTGTTGTTATTTTCAATCCACCTCAGCATTTCTAACTTGCTATATACGTCAATAGAAAAACATTTTCTTATCAATTATTTTCAGTATATCATCAGCAAATTTGCGAGGATCCCAATCCGAGAGAGATTATACGCTGGGCGATGACTCGTCATAAGTCTGAAATCAAGTGGGGGCATTGTTGAAATGGGGTTGATTCTTAGAGAAGAATAATTTCAAAAATCCGATTTAATAAGTTAATACTATACCCAGATAAAGATTTTCGCTAAGTTAATGTATACAGATATAGGCGTTTGTTGTTTATCTAGCTATACACTTACAAAAAATATATATGACTATATTATATATCGACACTGTTGAATATTTCTGAGGTACGTAAATATCGTAGACAAGCTAGTTTACAATCAAAGAAGAAAGGGCAATAAGGGCTTAAAATGGCCTCAGTTATTGATAAAAAAAAAAATGATTGCACTGCACTGCTCATGATATCATTAAAAAAATCAACTGAATGAGTGCTTCAAGAAAATATGAAAATTAGGAAAAACTGCACGTCCTATGACGTCATATTATCATCATGGAAACGTCATGTTTAGTAAAAATGGCAAGAAAATTGATTTTTTATGATCATTTTTCGAAAAATTCCTACACTCCACAGCCAAAATCTCCTTTACATATATGATTCCATATAACTTCATATTTATTATAGCTAAATATCCTTTTGGCACACGCTTGTGGATGGGTTCAAATTAAAAAAAAAACGGATATCAATTTAGGAAAAAAATGATTAAAATTAAGAGAGAAAATTTCTTATTTTGCTTCCGTGGTTATGAAAACTGCGCCATTTATTTACTACTAAAGAAATAGTCAAAGTTGTTTTAAAATCCAAGACTATGTGAAGATTATTATACTTGTACAGTACCAGTAAATGTTTAATTGCTCATAGATACTGTCCCACAATATACTTTATAACGTATTCTGATATTCTCTAAGAATAAAGTTCTGGTTAAAGTGTATCTTATTAACATTTTAACAGGCATTATGAAACAAAATTCTGAGTTCTCAAGTAAAATTTCTTTCCAATACAAAATATAATTAATGTATACAGCACTATTTACAATACACGTAAGGAATATCCTTCATCGGACATATTTTAGCAACGACCTGTACATCACCGACATTTTGCTCTAGCGCGTCCTTAGATACATCCCAACGAAGGACCCAAAGTCGATGTAACAGCATGTCTTAGATACGAGATTTTAACACAAGAACGCTGAACAGCATCCAGGTTTGTTACAATGTTTATAAAATCCAAATCGATGATGAATTATAACACAAATCAATTATTTATGTAAAATACGTATGTAACATGATTCGTACACAAGCAGCCGGCGGGTGATTTATTTACCTACGCTTATTTGTTTGAAGATTGAGAGTCATTAAAGGGACTTGGACACGATTTGTGATCAAAAAATTTATTTTTATTTTTTGTGTATAAAATGGTTTACTGGTGTATTTAAAATGATTGACCAAAATATTGAATGTTAAAATCAAGTTACGAGCGAGATACAGAGGTAAGTATTGGTTGTTATGTAAACAAAGCTCGAGTCTTATAGTTGTTTACAAAAAATGTAATGTAGAGAATTACCATTTATTAGACAATATGACATGTAAAAACAATTTAAACTAATTCAGTATCTTCATAAATACTATTATCAACAAAAGAAAGATACATTTGATTGAAACTTACACCAATACAACACATATGTAAAATTGACAATATTCGAGCTTTGTTTACAAAACAAAGAATTACGAACTCTGTAACTTGCTTATAACTTGATATTTGACTTTCAAATTTTGACATAGCATTATATACTTCTATTTTTATCAGCATAAACATTGAAAATGGAAAAATAAAATTTGAAAATTTTAAGTCAAATCGTGTCAAAGTCCCTTTAAATATGCTTAATATTAACGATATAGTTTAGAATAAAGAGAATTATGGCCTAGAATCAAAATGCAACGGTCAGCGGTCATTTTTATTCTTTGTTGATCAGTGAAAAAAACACTGCTGCATGCTGGCGTGCTGGCCTGCATCACTCGTTATCTTAACACCGCGGTCTAAATATTTTTTTTAAATGAGAATTACTTCCGTAAAAATCATGTATGAAAAATTGAATCATTCTTTTATTAAAATAACACATTTTATTCAAATATGATCTGTCGTATGCTCCAATCTGCAAAAGTGTGGATCATGTATGTTGTATTTGTAATAAATTTTACCATCAGTAAACATTGTCAGCGTGGCCTCTATCGTTTATCCGCGCACTTCATGCACTGCGACTAGAACGTCAGGAGTTCGAATACCCACATCCGCGCACAACAATTTTTTTTTTCATGAAAATAACATAGGTGTTAACAAATTTAACCTCATTCAAATAAATAAAAGCAACATGGTATATTGTCATGTATTAGTTAAAAGTAATGTAATTTTAAGAAACCAAATAATTATTACTTGCATACAAAAGATATTTATACTTCACATATATTTATAAAACGCTATTCATTTTTTCAGCATGTCCTCAAATAGATATTACTCGTGCGTCCTGTGTTCATCTAGACCAAAAGTAAGAGACAGACGACCATTGGTTGGACCCAAAAATAAGCAACTTCCGAAATTCCTACACCAAAGATTCTTTATAGAACATTCCAAAATATTTAATCCAGGAAGCGTCATCTGTAAAAAATGTAGAATCCGTTGTTCCCGAGAAATGAATGCAGCTATTGGTCATTCCAAGAAGTTTAATAGACAGAACCTTGATCCTAATAATGAAACTGAATACGTTTCATCAACCAAGCAAGCAAAAACGACTCCTCGATCACCACCAAGTATAACACTACCCATACCATCAGTGGGAGGTAGCCATTCCCAGTGTGCTGTGTGCAAACGTTGTGGCCCGAAACTTGTCGTTGTGCCAACAAATGCCAGACAAAATCTGTTTTGGACAAACTTCTGATATTGCCTGTTGGAGCTAGATGCTGCCCTAGACATTTGTCCGACAATGTCTTCAATACTAAAGCAACAGAACAGATTTCTCAATCTAGATGTACATCCATATTTATAAACATTCAGATCTAATGAGCCTAATTACCGAAATTCGAGATATTGCAATAAAGGGGAACGAAAAACGAATCGATTTTGACAACGACAAGTCTTTATCAGATTCTGACATCTTAACTCTGACGGGCATATCAAGGAGGAACTTAGACGACCTTTGTTTGGAAGTTCAAGGACAACTCCGTGAATCGAGTACACGCAGTGTTCGCACATGTTTAGGCATATTCCTTACCAAACTGAGAACAGGCATGCCAAATAAAATGTTGTCAACATTATTTAATTTAGGCAGGGACTCTGTACGACGTGCCATTGCATCAGCTCTAAAATATCTTTCGCAACATTTTGTGCCATCACACTTGGGTTTCCAGCACATCAGCAGAGAAGAAGTCATATCGTCACATACTCGCCCATTAGCGCTATCTCTTTTCGGTCAGGGCATGCATCCAGCAATTTTGGTAGCCGATGGTACTTATATTTACTTACAAAAAAGTCAGCAGTTCAAATTTCAACGCAAGTGCTACAGTTTGCATAAACACAGACCATTGGTAAAACCAATGGTGTTTGTTTCTACCAGTGGAAACATTCTTAGTGTGATTGGCCCCTATTACAGTGACGGGAAAAACAATGATGCCCAAATCCTGAAACACATAATTAAGAATGACATTGAAGAATTTAAACAGTGGGTTTGTGAAAATGGTGTCATTATCGTTGACCGCAGTTTCAAAGACTCGGTCGAACTGCTGCACGAAATTGGCGTTAGAACAGAAATGCCTTCCTTTGTAAAAAAAAAAAAAAGGTGAATCCCAACTCCAAGTAGAGGAAAGCAACACCACTCGACTCATTACGAAGATACGTTGGATTGTAGAATCTGTCAACGGCCGTATAAAGCAATGGAAATATCTTTACTGAGTTCTTCCCATCAGTCAAATACCGTACGTTGCCGATTACGTAAAAATTGTATTCGCTCTGATGAACAAGTATTGGTCAGAAACAAACACAAAAGATGCCGAAAAAGAAGAACAACTGGGCTGTAAAATGTTGCATCTATCAAAACAACACAATGTCCTCCATGAAAGAATCAAGACTGGTGGCCTGGAAAAACGATCTTGCATATGGGAAAAAATCAGTGCCTCCTCTGTTCTTGAATTTCCTAGATTAAGTGAAGAGGATATTAAAAATTTGACAGTTGGTGTGTACCAGTTAATTGAAACTTGCGCCAAGCTACACCAGAGAACACTTGGACAGTGATGGAAGCTTTGACGTTTTGATATGCAACCATGAGCCAGACTTACTTTGCGCCAAAATTCAGTCACGGCATGTCTCATCGAGAGGCTACTGAGTTTGGATTCAGTATAGTGAAGTTCAAGTAATTGGATGGTACTGTCAATGCAAAGTAGGAACTCGTGTTGTAGGGACATGTTCACACGTCACGTCGATCATATGGTATCTGGGGCTTGGTCGATTCAACGACAGAAGTTTTGAAAGTCTTCGTGATTGGAGCAAATATCTACTGGACGCACAGGATATTCAAGAACCACTCGCCATCGATGAAAGTGAAAATGAAGATGTGCGTGAGGAAGAATGATGAAATCAGTTGTTTGTGATATTACAAGTAACTTGCAATTTCGACATGTGTACAACATTAAACCTTTTAACTGATTTTGAAAACTTCTTTCTTTGCTCATTAATGAGAATATTTGAATGTAAAATTAAATTAGCTTTCTCTTGTTTTGGACAATCATTGAACAAAAGGTTTCATTAAAATTATTAATGTTACTTTAATTTATGTCTACAGCAGATTGAACATTGACCTTAGTTTCAATTAAGATACTAATTGTATAATACTTTATTAACTTATATAATGTAATACTAACCAAAAGACAATGGTTTACTTTGGTGGGGTTACTTAATAATAATGTAAACATGTAATTTCATTTCCTTTTATTTCTTTATTATTTTCATTCCATATATGCATAATTATTCAAATGTTTTGTAACTTTCAAGGTTTGACTTCGAACGAAATATTACATTTGATAATTAGTATGCTAGTTTGTACAATTTATTGTAATGTTTGAAATTCGTTGCTATGGCATCTACAATACATTTAAATAAAACATTTATTAATAAACCAATTGTATTTTTAATTTTAAATTACAGAATTAATATGATAAAATTTTAAAGAATTTTAAAACATAAGAAATTAAAGTTCTAACATCAAGAACAAATATATTCGTCAGTTGTAAATACACTGTACGCCCTAAATATACAGTGCTAGGGCTTTTAACAAGATCATATTCAAACCCAAAATATTTAAAAACTAGACATCAAAAATGAACAATCTAACCAATTGTACTTAGAGGAGATGTTGCAGTACTTTATGTAAAAAATTAATAATTTCTGAGATGATGCCATTTTAAGCCTTTATTGCCCTTTCTTCTTTGTGTTAGAACAGACGGTTGTGATGCTGTAAGGGGATTTATCGTATTATTACCTTTTTTGACTCGTGGCCTCAAATTTGAGAGAGAGAAAGAGAGCGAGAGAAGAAATCAATCTAGTAAAGAAATTGATTATCTTTTTATCTCCGTCTTTTCTATATCAGTTATTTTGTTCTCTTTGCCTCAAGTTTATTGTTGCCGACTAACACTGTGTGATAAATAATTCTCATAAGTCGGCAAATAAAATAACATACATGTTACAAATGTAGTATGGTTATTGAGTTTATTATTCCCTTTTTCTCAAATCCACTTGCTATCCCAATGTTATGTCTAAATGACCTGTGTTAAGTAAACGGTTCATAAAGTAGGAAATTAATTATTTTTGACCCCGATGCTTTATCAATAGATACAATAAATCTCACTATTGGTCGAATGTATGTAGACCGTTTTAAATATTTATAAATTCAGGACATATTTCAAATGATTATAATCCCGATGCACCCTGTTGTACTGACTTTTTTATCAAAAGGGAAAAATCTGACTTTTTGTTTTAATAGTGTATTTCTCCGATCGGTTTTTGCATCTGTCTATTCCTAGGCTCATACACACATACACACCTTATCGCA
Source organism: Magallana angulata (assembly GCF_025612915.1). NCBI lineage: Eukaryota > Metazoa > Mollusca > Bivalvia > Ostreida > Ostreidae > Magallana > Magallana angulata. The sequence goes on along the minus strand of NC_069115.1, from coordinate 50,415,679 downwards.
GTCACCTGGTTTGCATCTTCGCTAGCCAAGGGTTTTCGGTCCACTTTGCTCCACATAAATCCTTGGTGGATTTCATTACAAAAACTCGATGACAAGCTCCGTTTTATGATTGGCTGCAGCTGCGAGTAGCTGATCCAATTGCAGTGCTTGTAAATATATACATTAAAAGAAAGCACATGTATGATCTTTGGTAAAACATTCGGTGCTTTTAACAAGTTCAGACACAAGTTCTCGATGGGCTAACCAGATTGCTTTAAGAACCTACTTGTATATATTTTACTGGGACTGAACATAGTTCTACAAAGTTGTACAAAGTTAATGCGTCTTTTAGAAAAACTGACAGAAAATAGTAGTAGTAATAATAATAATAATAATAATAATATATGAAAAGAAACAAAGCAACAACAATAAGATCTTCCGTTGAAACGGAAGACCTTAATAAAAATAATAGAGGAAAAGAAGTAATAACAATAAGGTCTTCTTTTGAAACGGAAGACCTTAATAATAAAGGAAATGAAACAAAGCATTAACAATAAGGTCTTTCGTTGAAACGGAAGGCCTTAATGAAATAAACACATGCATTCGAGGTAAATTTCTGTTTAATTGCATTACAAATCTACCAGTTATATAATTTGATCATGTCTGTTGGAGAATTATAGTATTCACGTAATTAAGAACCAAATTTAGTAAATTTGAGTACGGTAGACTATTAAAAATTTTCCAGCTCTGTTACTTGTACTTTGAATTTCAGTGTCCTCTGCTCCAACAAACTTGAACATAGATGGAATTAAAAGCAGAGAATTTAGGATTCAGTTCAACAGACCAGACGGTGTCAGTGGCATCTTAGCAGCTTACAAGATTGTTATTTCAGAACGAGGAAACTGCGTTCAGCAGATTCTAGTCCATGGTATCTGCTCTATCTGTAAGGTAAAATGAATCATTAAAACCCAATCACAAAATACAAACACGCACAAGAAAAGATGTCAAGAGAGGTTAGACTGCTTAGGGACTACATAGTTTAACTTGAATTTCAAATAAACTCTCAAGAAAAGCAAATTTCAGAACTGCAAACTAGAGCTTTGGAAAATAACATTATCATTTCCGTTGTTGAGGAAAAATTCACAGAAAGTAAAACTCCAGAAAATTTAGCAAAGGTCGTTAGAAACTTTTTCATCCATGAAATTGGTATAGAAGAAAATAGTTAGACGCCCTACAAATCAACGCGTTGTACAGAATTGGGGAGAAAAACAGGAAGTATCCAAGGCTCGTGTGCGTGCAATTCGCTAATGAAATAAATAAAGACATTGTCATGAGCAAAATTAAAACATTAAAAGATAAAAAACAAATCCGATCAGAGTTGCCAGTCACCAACCGGAACGAATTCGATAAACGCGGTAGAAACTCTTCGAAATTCAAAAGAAATACCAAGCAAAGAATATAGATACTAAATTGAAAGGGGACAAACTCGTCTTCTCTGGGAGCGGCAGTGTCTATAGGGAAAAGATAGGAACCCCCACAGCGGAAGAAGTCATTTCTGGAGAATCGGCCGATAACATTCCAGTGTGTTCAGGTATCGCATATCGTTTTACACGTAAAGACGGAACTATGCATGAAGGTTCGGACGATGACGGTGAACATGGGACTGGTCGCGCGCTACTCAATACTTTTGATGAAAACGGTACTATACAGAACGCTCTTGTGGTTGTTTCTTATTGAAAGAAGACCGAGAAGATTTAGACACATTAAGGAAGCTGGGATTAGTGCATTAAAGAAACTCCCCGGCTCCGGTTGATCAAGAAGTGAGACTCCCGTAGTGTACAATGTTCGTGTTCATGCAGGTCTATCCTTAAGTGACCATATGAACTGTAAAACATATTGTATTTAACAAACATACAGCATGTTACACAAAAAACAAACATGGCATTTTGATGTCTAATTAATATTTGAAACATAAACAAAAACACCAGCTCCTATAATTTTCCCAATTTTTTCTGGATTTTTTAATACAATCATAATTAGTTTAGTATGTTATTTCTGTTAGACACAACCATTCAATTAAAGCACTAAAATAATTTGAGTCATTATTACCTTTTCTTCTCTTCTGCTGTGTACAGTTTATTTATTTATTTATTTTATTTTTAACGGATTATTTTTTGTCATATAATTCCCGAATATATTTATTTCCACTTTGTTTCAATACAATTCCGGAATATCTAGTTCTACATTGGTGTGTCGTAATAATATTTCGTTTCTAATTTCAAAACATGGCCGAGGCAAAATAATTCCCGAATTCACCTTCGTTTTTATGGGTTTTCCGCCAGCGACAGGGACTGTACTTTTTTTTAAGATGAAAAACAACGTGTTAAATGCCTGATTTTCTCACTTTTGTAAAAATACGAAGTCACTTGAATTTTTGATGCCAGTTGTTTCGGCACGGGGGTGAAAAGTCTCGGACATGATTTTCAAGCACATGTGTAACTTTGATGGAAACAAACTATCGTGCCTTTATGGATGGCTGTGTGTTTTTGCCACTAAATTGGTTAGGAACGATTGTTTTAAAAGTTGTAAAGAGGGGTTTTCCTAGAAGTTTGTTTTAAACTCGCTACCCGTATCTAAATTTGCGTAATTTTGGTAAGAATATATAGTAAAAATTAATAGTGGTGAACAACCTGAAGGAAAATTGCTATAATGTGTTTTAAGTCATAAAGTGGAGTGTTTTGGCGTTCTATCGATATGTGTAGATTAGAAATTACTAACCATGGGTCTTTGTGGCCGGTGTCGTATAATTTAAGGTCCGCCCCGTTAAATGGTCCGGCCGGACCTTTAATGTTAACATTTAAGGTCCGGCTTTCCCTTATAAGAAAAGGTCCTACCCGTAGTCATTTATTAAAGTTTCTCTAAAATTAATTATTTTCTTTTGCTAATACACTTGTAAAGATGTCTTTGTTTACATAATCCAGCCGGCCATTTGCGTATGGTACAAGTATGACGGTATTATTTTAATAAATGACTTTGTGGAATATCAAATATGAATAGCGGGTTAGATTTTGACCAATTGTTTAAGAATCTGAAAAAGACCAGGAGTATTTTTTCGATAATTTGCACACACTATGTATAGTCCCTTTGTTTTTAAATCTCTTCCGGTGTATATGTATTAGCAGAGGGTTTCACAACAGGTGAACACGGGTAAAAGAAGCCCTGCAGGCATTCACACCTGTGCTAAACAGAATACACCCCATAGCTGAGAAAGAAAAACAACGTATCCGCTGTATAGTGTTCTTCGCAACTAAGATTGTCTTTTTAGCTTGTACTTTGTTTATTTTCAGTAGATCAGAAACTTATGATAATATACTAATAATGTATACGTCTCTAGGTAAATTTATCACTAGTTTAAATGATAAAAGGTCGCATATGTGGATTACCGTAAAAGAGGGTATTCGTTGACAATATAGTGTACATACGTAGCTGTGGTAGATATAAGTTCAAGTTCAAGTTCAGTTTATTCGCTCAGACCAAATAATTTGGTACAAGAGGAACATATATATAATACATACAAATACAAATCGTCAGAGGTACAGACAAACAGGTACATTTTCATACAGGGAAAAAATTAAATAAAAAAGAACAGACTATAGAATCACTACTTATGTTAGATTTTAGTATAAAGGATCATAATAGGAAAACAACTAAGAGGAGCAGACAGCATCAAAAATTTTTGAAATAAATACACATAATTTTCTTAGCGATTTACAATTGCAATTAGTCATGAGTTCAGAAAACTTAAAAAAATTTGGTCTTTTCCAATATTTTGTGTTAATGTATTTTTTCCTTATTTCTTCTAGTGCCGAACATTCTAAAATATAATGAAATTCATCACCAATGAGACCTTTATTACACAAAAGACATAACCTAAGGGTGTGAAAAGACAAATGAAATTAACTAGATGATACGTGTACCTATAATTAAAAATCATGTTTTAATTGACTACCGGTAAAGTGTTTAAAAAAGGAATGAAAGGGATAATGTTGTAATAATCTCTCTCTCTCTCTCTCTCTCTCTCTCTCTCTCTCTCTCTCTCTCTCTCTTAATTAATCTCTATCCTCTTGTAATTAAGCAAGGATTTGGTAACAAGTAAACACTTAATAAGTAAATCCGTTTCCATCGATAAAGTTTACAAATTTCAAATTTTTGATATGTCTAAGTTATGATTTCTCTGAAAGCACATTTATGAAAAATTAAAGGATGAACTGATACTTACAGAAATTGCTTTGAGCAAGAAAATAACAACATGTAAATGCAAGGTGTATAATTTGTGATAAAACTGCTATATTACAAAGCACTTTAATGCAGATATATATATTTGTAAACTGCCTAAAAAACCACAATATCCTTGCGGTTTAAAGAAAAATATGTATCTCCATGGAGAAAAATATTGATGTTCTTATCAAAAGGGATAGTGTCTAATATTAGCGGTCTTGCATTGGTATAGATTAATTGAGATCAGTCTCGATGCAGCAATGGTACATGTATCATTGTTAAATAGGAAAATGCATGTATGCATTGACTCTTATATAATGATGATTTTTGTTTCAGTGGGTTGGACCCAATAGTTTACATGTAGTTTATGAAAAGGTCCGCCCCGTTGAAATACTGAATGCAGATAATTAATATTCAAATTGATACTTGTATTGATTTATCCCGATGCTATTTTAGAAAAATTGGTTTGTTTTTTGTTTTTTTTGCAAAGCTAGACCTAACCGTTAGGCACACATCCTACTTTTTCTCGCAGCAAACATAATTGTTCCTCAATTTACCATAAAAAGAATGGAATATTATTAGTGATATTGAGAATTGAAGATTATACCAGCCCCCCCCCCCCCCCCCCCCCCCCGCACGGATTCGGAAATTAGGAATTTCATGATTTGGGAAGAATTTTTTTGGGTAATATGTTCTTTTTTTTGGAGTTACAACTCTCTCTCTCTCTCTCTCTCTCTCTCTCTCTCTCTCTCTCTCTCTCTCTCTCCCCCCCCCCCCACTCACCCACTTTTAATTTGCTTCCGACGCCACTGCATGACTGCATGGATGCAGTTAGTTTGTTATAGATTCTTGTTGTGATATTTTTCAGTTGATCTTCTTAATATTGGAGTGGACATGAAATTGACTTCAGCGTAGGTTTATTTTTAAAATGTATTCAGAGTAGTGACACATTATCTAATAATAATATTTATATAAATGATTTTCATCGTTAAAATATTTCTATTAAAGGAGCGAGACCGATTACATATACATGTATTGTGTCCTTAAAAAAGACCATAACATTAGAGTAATATCAAGCAAGAGAAGTAATATAACATATTTAAATTGATTTTTATCCGACGACCTTTTAAAAATGTGACAAATGCATGGAATCCATTGTAGCAAACGATTGTCCGTTTTGTTGATAGATTTGTCCTCTATGTTTGACAGTTACTGTATCGATTTTCATCTAATGACATTTAGAAATGCATGTCATGATGTTGACACGATATTTGTGAAAAAAATAATTAAATATAAATTATATATGTGGGGGTACCAGGCAGGCAGAAATCTAGAATAAAATTTTACCGGGATGTAAACATTTGCCTTTTTCACACAAAATATTTAATATTTTGCACAGGTGCTTGAGGACAAGACACAGCCCCCCCCCCCCCCCCCCCCCCCTCATCTAAATCCTCGGTATAGTTGACCTTTTTGATAGAGATTTCTTTGAAGTCATGTACACAACATGTTCTAAAAATTAACTGAAAATAAACGATAAATGTAAAACACTCCCAATGCATTTGAAAAGAGGATCCTTTTTTAATGCAGGTTGGAGTTGTTTTAAATAAATCGTTTATTTTCAATTAATATTAAGATATTCGATATAGTACATGTTGTGTACATGACTTAACATAACTTTCACATATGCCCTAGTGCAAATAAAAATAGCAATGATAAACCGCTTGCAGGTATCGTTGTAATTGAATTGTAAATAGTATTTGATTTTAAAATGGGTAACGTTTTTAAGCTTGTATCATATTGGAAAGATGCGCAAAAAGGAAACGTGTGAAATGTCAATTGTTTACACAACAACTTCAAACAATCAAACACCTGAAGGTGTGAACCCCTCACACCTGCAGGGTGGTGTGTGTATATAACACCTGGTTCTAGCCATTGTTTAATTATTGACACCAATCAGTTTCATTTCTTGTTAATATAAGATCGACCAGTAAAATTAAAGTTGAAATAATTATTGTGATTTATTTGTGTTCACCAAGCTACATGTATTTCATTTATATTATGTGCTGGATATATAGCAGTCTGACTCACTTCGGGTAGGTACTCCTTAAAAAGAATGACAAAATAATCCCACTTATTTTGTTCCAAAATACTCAATATTGAAAAAAAAAATGAAAAATATACCCCGGACCTTTTATGTTAGGCGGACCTTTTCTTATACGGGCCGGACCCTTTTAGAGCAAAGGCGGACCCTAAATGTTAACATTAATGGTCCGCCCGGACCATTTTACGGGGCGGACCTTAAATTATACGACACCGGCACCTCTCTTATTTTGTTGTCAATGGCGCATACAAAATTAACCCAGATTTCCTCTGAAATTTCGTAGAACATCAAACAGCGACCCGATTATAGTGTATCGGACCGTCCAAACTACTCCGTAAAAATACAGCAGCTTATTCAGAAAGTTGGTTTTATCGTCGTAAACCAAAAAACCTTCTATGTAATACGAATTTTGTGTAAAATGAGTTATTTAGACGCTTGTATGGTATACAGAAATCATAAAATTATGCCGCTAAAACGGCAATATTAAAGTGAAATATGAATTTACCTATGATGCAGCACCTGCATTAGTTTCATTAGAACCAGACAATGCTAATTTAGATGAAAATGCACGCCAATTCTTTAAAATTGAATGATAAAACGGCAGTTTTTCAACCCCTCCCCCCCCCCCCCCCAAAGGCAGCGTTCCCTAAACTTGTACATGTATATATTCCCGGGTCGTCATGATATTAACAAGTTTTCACTGTCTTGTGAATAGACATGCATATTTGCATAAATTTAAACAAAACAAATCATTCAAAATTAACACGCCTTGAAATTACATACAGTTTAACTTTTAACATATTTTCATAAATCAGAGGCCACCGCGAGCACCAAGGTTTTAATAATCGCTCATAACTTTTTGATATAGCTACAGAATTCTGTAAAACTTTACACATATATTCTACAATAAATGTTTTTGTGTTTGCAGAATTTTTTTTTGCGGCTGTAAAAAAATAGATTACTTGAAGCCAAGCTACCTGCCAATAAGCTAACTGCCATTAAGGAAATTTCGTGTATTTTTATCGACTATAAATTGAAGATTTCGAGCCCGATTACATTATATAGAAATTTTAAAAAGCGCTTAGCCATAAGGTGTGACATCTATCTGAGGCCAGATCCTCGGGGTACGGGGCGATATAGGGACCGATTTCCGGCGCCAGGGCGCTGAGTAGACCCTATCAAAAAGGTTTCATTCTTAGAAAGGGCCTTTTTACAGGGTGCCTAGCGCCCAAAGTAGGAGGTGTGCCATCTACATGTATCTGAGACCAGATCGTTTCCTCTGACGGAATCTGATCTCAAAAGGGGCGATATATGCACTGATTTCTGGCGACAGGGCGCTGAGTAGACCCTATTATAAAGGTTTGAAACTTTAGGTAAGGTCTTTATTTAGGGCTCCTAGCGTCCAAACTACGAGGTGTGCCATCTAGCCGAGAATGGGCCCTCAATGATACGGGTGTCCCCTGATGGAATCCAGTCTCAAAAGGGGCGATATAGGCACCGGTTTATGGCACCAGTGCGCTGAGTAGACCCTATCAAAAAGGTTTCATACATTAGATAGGGTCTCTATACAGGGCGCCTAGAGCACAAATTAGGAAGTGTGCCATCTATCTGTATGGTGTCCGGATAGGGCCATTTGCGTTAGCGCGACATCGCGTTCAGATAAACAAGACATCGCGCTAACACACAACACGCCGTCGCGCTAACTCAACTTTGCACAACACGCCGTCGCGCTAACACAGAACACGCCATCGCGCTAACACAGAACACGCCATCGCGCTAACACACAATACACTATCGCACTAACACACAACACGCCGTCGCGCTAACACAACTTTGCATAACACGCCGTAGCGCTAACACAACTTTGCACCACACGCCGTCGCGCTAACACAACTTTGCACAACACGCCGTCGCGCCAACGCAACTTTGCAAGTTTCACAGTCTAGTGGGAAGTCGTGTCTGGAAATATTAGACTGCGCATGCTGAAATTTGTAGGCCTGCATGCAAGCATGGATGAAAAATAAATAAAATGTACTTTGAAATACATATATTATATTCAATTATTATCAATACATAAGAATAAAAATATAGTTACTAGTATGTCACTCTATAAGGATATGCTAGAGTGCATATAAATTATTAATAAATCTACCAATTGATAAATTTACCTTAAATATTTGATGTAATTAATTAATTCAGCAATGATATATTTATAACATGTACATATCACAAGTTCATATTAGATGCTCTGTATATTACCAAAGCAAAGAAATTTTAAATTGTAAAATTACAGGTATATAACATGTCACACTGGCGTCGGAAGCAAATTGAAAGTGGGGGGCTAGACTGATCCTCAGAAATATTGAGAGAAAAAAACCTAATTCCCAAAATCATGAAAATCCTAATCCGGGTGGGGGTGGGGGTGGGGGGGGGGGGCGGTATGCCTTTTACTCAAACTTCTAAATCTTTCAAACGTACATTAAGGAACAATTATGTTTCCTGTGAAAAAAAGTGGGGGCTAGGCCCCCCCCCCCCCCCTCGGTTGCGACGCATTTGTGTCATGAATATATTATTGTTGATTTAATCATTTAATATTTATTCGTTTGATGAGATATCGGCTCTTCTGATTGGTTGAAAAATTTCTTTGATACCTGCATCAATAAAAATTTTGCCGGATCTACTTTTCTCAACTGCTCTGATCTAACACTATTTATAGAACGGGAATTTCCAGGATAAACACTGTCAACAAAATGTAAAGTTGTGTCTGTTTTATTGTCAGCAAACAAAATGCAAACTTGTGAATATAAAAACTTGAAAATAATAAACAAAACACTTTGTTTGATTCACGAAATAGAAAATTAAGCGTCTTCTCACGATTTCGTCTGCTTGAGATCAATCAACATTTACAGCGAGGCTGGCTGTTCCTTTTCCAGGAATATTATAACGAATATATAGGCCTATAAACTTTCACGGTGACACTGCTGTTCAAATTTGGTAACGATAATTTTTACATTTACACACGTAGATGATCGGTCATCAAAATAAGCGTCGTAAAGAAAAGCTATGAGTGATGCATCAACTCCTTCTGTGCATTCCAAGCGGCTGATATACCATTTAAGTGCATCACTGGCTATCTAGTTACCACAAAGTTTACAAAAGTCGCTTATACATACTATTCTCTGTCGGCATATCAGCTATTTTCGTCCACGATCGCTTTTCCTTGGATGGTTATTCCAGCGATCTCACATGAAAACTAGTTTTAATACGAGTTTTTCTGCACAGTGAATGATATCACAAGCTATCGCATGTATTTTCCTTTTGTTTTCAATTCAGTTGGTTCAGATTTTAACTCACTATTTGTGTTTAATCCATTAAATTCAGCCCAGTAGCTCTGCATCAGCTGAAGGCAAATCCATTTTGAATTTTGTTGCTGTTATTGTTTTGTATTCATACGCGCCGCTTCATTTACATTATTTACATTTTTGATCAATGACACTTCACATTTTTTTATTTGAAAATGTTTTATTAAATGATAAGAAATGAAGATAATAATTTTTCTATTGATCGACGTATCAAAGAAAAAATTGACCGGAAAACTTTTTCATCAATGCGCTACGCGCATTGATGAAGTTTTCCGGTCAATTTTTTCTTTGATACGTCGATCAATAGAAAAATTATTATCTTCATTTCTTAAATGAATTTTATTAAATATTTAAGGTAAATGTATCAATTGGTAGATTTTATAATAATTCATATCCTTATACAGTGACACACTAGTAACTATATTTTTATTCATATGCATTGATGATAAATGAAAATAATATATATATTTCAAAGTACATTTTATTTATTTTTCATCCATGCTTGCGTGCATGCCTACATATTAGGCAGGGTCTCTATACAGGGCGCCTAGCGCCCAAATTAGGAGTTGAACCATCTTTCTGAGACCGGATCCTTTAGAGTACGGACGTCCCCTGATGGGAACCGGTCACTAAAGGGGGGATATAGGCACCGGTTTCTGGCGCCAGGGCGCTGAGTAGACCCTATCAAAAAGGTTTCATACTTAGATATGGTCTCTATACAGTGCGCCTAGCACCTAAACTAGGAAGTGTGCCATTTATCTGAGACCTGATCCTCGGGGGTACGGATGTTCCCTGATGGAAACCGGTCACTAAAGGGCGATATATGCACTGATTTCTGGCGCCAGGGCGCTGAGTAGACCCTATCAAAAAGGTTTCATACTTACATATGGTCTCTATACAGGGCGCCTAGCACCCAAACTAGGAAGTGTGCCATTTATCTGAGACCGCATCCTCGGGGGTACGGATGTTCCCTGACGGAATCCGGTCACTAAAGGGGCGGTATGGCTCAGCTGTAAACAAAAATGTATGTTATATGTGTCAATTGATAATTTTTGGCTACCATTTACACAGGGAAATTTTGAAGGTTAAGTTTTTATTATGAAACAAAACTTTATATAAGTAGAATTAAGATTATTACTGTTTTACAATATATCCAAATGCTTAACGAATTTTTCATAGAGCCTATAATAAGATGTAGGAAATATAAGAGTCAGGGCGTTGTAATTCACTCAGTATGAAAAACACTTGAAAAAGATTTGTGTTTTCTACTCGGACTGATTATATATATATATATATATATATATATATATATATATATATATATATATATATATATATATATATATATATATATATAACCGTTAGACACAAGCTATTGAGAAAATTTATTTTGAAATTGTAATTTCACGCTATTATACCAATGACACGTTTATATGCAATTGCGATTTGAGAATGCCAAAATAAAAAAAAATATTTTAAAAAAAAATTAAATTGCATGTTCGTCGTTTTGTGGCGTATGCAATTTTTGTTATTCGAAAAAGATGAAAAAGTACAGCCAATCAAAAATAACGTTGCAGCTAGATTTAAATTATCTTAATTTTATGAAAATATGAGTATAACCTTTAGTTTGGTTAACAGAAATTACTAAGTAGTCCAAGATAGGTGTGTTTCAGTATATCAAACTGCTGTTCTTTTAGCAGGAAATCAGTCTGTTTTGCAGGAAATCAGTCTTTTTACGGCGGTTAACAGAGATTCAGCGAAATATGTAGAATTAACTGCTTTGCACTTTATAAAACGTAAACAGCCCCGTTATGTTATATATGTTACACTTATACATGCATACTTAGTAAAAAAAAATATTATATAAACTGGGAGTTAAAGCACTTCAACTTATTTGTAACATGCTTGAAAAACTTTGAATCATATTTTAATAGTAATGAATCAATTAATGAGGACACTGTATATCCTGAATAATTTTCTTACATGTGTAGCAAAGTTCCTTGATCATTTCTAGCATTGTTTAGTATTTGTTTTTGGGGTTACCTAATACAATATAGTGTCACCTCGATCAAGTGGTAATATATTGTGAATGCTTGTGTTTAATATTTTGGATATTCTAACACAGTCAAAATTCAAATGTGTGTTTTCATTTTTAAAATGGTTAGTAAGCAATGAAAGCAGTCCAAGAACAATTAAGATATAATGATAGGTTTATATTAAAATCAATTTCTTTGATAAATTGTTATCTTCCATTGAAGAGCACAGTAGGCTGTCCACCACCAATAAATTATACTGTCCCCGACATTACCAACAATAATGTGTCATACACAGCAAGTCGTCTGGATCCATACTCACATTATGTGGTGAAGGTGGTGGCTATTAATGGAGAGGGGGAAGGACATCCTGTGAACGAAACAGTCAGGACTGATGAAGAAGGTACAAAATTACAATTTTTATCTTGAAATTGTGAAATACATTCAGTTTAAATTCATGCAATAATCTTATAGCATGTGCCCAAAACTAGTTGTTTTTTTTTTTTTAATTTTTTCACGTATTTCTTATATTATTCTGATAAATTATCTGACATGTTATTCCTTATATGTCACAAACAATTGGATATCTGAAATATATTTTCTCTTACAATGGCTTAGTTTCCCTTCTGATTCCAGTGTAATTGTGAAAAATAGATTTTTTCAGTTTCATTTCTATTTAGTTCCACTGCAGCCTGAACAGATAACTGCAAGCAATGCTCAATCTTCATCGTTAACACTGGCTTGGACTTTACCGGACCCATCACCTGGAAATACAACATACACTATTTACATATATGAAGGGATCGATGATAATGGAACAAGTTTTTTAATGAAGGAATCCATAAAAGTGTATGGTGTGTACCAATGTTTAGTTTTTCATTTTATTATTTGTTTCAAAAAGATTTTTGTGGGTAATTGAATTCGTTTGCACAAAATAATAATATAAAATTCAATGCAGTATACTTAAAGACAACAAATATAAGCACTACCTACAAATTACATGACATTGTACCTGGTTTGTGTCCTTTTGTCAATTAAAATTAAATTTCATGACACCTTAAACGGGGTTCTGGTTGGGGTGTTTTTACTTCTTATCATTTGATTTTGATCTTAAATTTCAAAAACGAAATTATTTTGAAAAAAAAAAGAATGAAGCTGTCTATGAAAGTTATGATATTTCGAAACTTTGGGCAAGATTTCTTTTAGGAAGGGGTAGGGGGAAGTAAATGTAGTTATCTTCCCGTGTTTGTTCACACACACGGCGGGTGTGACCGGTCAGCGGGGGATGCTTACAACTCCATGGCACCCGACCTTAACTCTTATTTTTGTAGACGTTCGTGTTTGCTTTGCCCCTGTTTTGTATGTTTCCTTTGGACTTTTGATTTAGAACATTGTTCGTTATCGGCATCTTTCATATTGAATAATCGACCTTTGTACAGTAATTAATGTAAATAAGATTTTAATTTTTTTAAAAGATATTCAAGTATTTTTATTAAATTAAACAAAACAATCAATTAGTGTTTGAAGTTTTTAAATAGAGAACAAGACTTGTTAGGTGAAAAATAACAATTAGCTAGCCAATACAACTTATGTGCGGTACATACACAATAATATTTGGAAAAAGCCAGACAGTGTCATCATTACAAAGGTTAAATACTAAAAAAGTGAAACATGAAGATTGAGATAAGAAGGTAAATTACCATATTTTGTATAAATCATCAAGAGGAATTTTTTTTTGTCACTGGGGATGGGTGGGGGGTTGTTTCAAATATATTTCATACTTTCTCTCAGGTTTCTGTTTTCACTACTTTTAGTCCATTAATTCGATAATCATAGATACTTTTGCGCCAAAGCTACGTGTACATTAAAGTCAAGATTATCTGTTTTGAACCCCCCACACACACCCCAATGGTTCAGGTTTCAATACACAACCAAAAATAGAAAGTATAGGGGGATTTTGCATTACAAAAGATTTATAAGTACCCTCGATATTAAGGTTAAAACAATTTGCAGGGTGTCCCGAGTACTTCTGAAGAGAAAAAAGAAAAAACATTTACTATTTTGAATCTCCATACGATTTTTTTTTCGTTCCTGTGAAATTCACCGGGTATAACATGATGTATCGATGAAGAAATCTTGGATTTTTCCCTTTAATTGATCTGAATTGTACTGCATTGACAGTTATGCTTATATTTAATTGAAGATCATCGAAAAGCTATGGAAGCAATATCTTGGGACAGTCTACATCCATCTGTAGTTTGTCTTTGGAAACATACATGCACTTAAAAGCTATCTTGAAAGTTAACAAATACAAACAAATTATTTCCTAATTGAGTCTTGCACCTTTTCAATATTAGGTCATGCATTCTATTTTGATTTTAATTTTTTTCACTAAAATTATATCTTTCATAGACCTTTTTACATGATATCAGGTACGGAAGGGTGGTTAATACTTTATCTAATTTTTGTTTACTCCAGAATGAATTTTTATTAAATGTATTTATGAGATTCCTCGACAAGGCTGTGTACGAGCTATGGTAATCAGGTGACCGTTAAGGACTTTGAAGTCCTTATCAATCAATCTTAAATTCTTTTTAAGTTTTATTTAAAAATATAATTCTAAATGTATTACTCTAAACCAATTTTTATATGGATGAGAAATTTTCGCAAGGTTAGCGAGAGCCTTGTCGTCGCGAATATTTCTCGCCGCGAACCAATCCTTTGTCTATTGTTTTTATAAAAATACAGGCCTGAATAAGGCTTGGCCGTGAACATTAGTTGTCGCGAACTAGTTGATTGGGAGTTAATCGCGAAATAAAGTTGCCGCGAATAAAAATTGTTTTACAGTATTTAAGGAATATCGGTGTAATGATAAGAGATTACATGATCTGTTCAGCGCAAACAATTTCTTAACAATTTTATAATTTTAATAATCTTACACTACAAGACCTTTCACACAAAATATATATACTTTTTAATTTAGGTGGAAGTTCTTAATGAACATTGTGTAATAATGAAATGATTTTTTTCTGTGGTAATTAAATGATGAATTAAAACTGATAATAATGATCATGTGAGCAGTGAACTTTTTAAAAAGATATTATGTAATATTAAAGTTGAAGTCAATATATTTATATAATTCAGGGTTTGAGACAAAGATGCTATCAGTGACAGGTTTAGAGGAGTATTGGCCGTATAAATTCCAAGTTAACGCTGCTACAGTGAAAGGAAATACAACATCAGACTTTTCAAGTGTTTTTCAAACGAAAGAAGCAGGTAGGTTAATCTCGGTCTTTTTTAAACCCAAACTGTATGTATTTCTTAACCTTGAGCAACTTTCGATATAGCCATTGTACGGTAGGTACATGTACCTTACTTTCGACAAGCATGGTTTAGAATTACCAATGTAGTTTG
The DNA here is from genome assembly GCF_025612915.1 of Magallana angulata. Lineage (NCBI taxonomy): Eukaryota > Metazoa > Mollusca > Bivalvia > Ostreida > Ostreidae > Magallana > Magallana angulata. The sequence continues at coordinate 50,400,509 of NC_069115.1, read as the reverse complement.
CTTCGTTAACATTATTCATGTGAGGACATGAAATATCGTGCACTCTCACAAGGCAAGCTAACAATAATAAAACCATAAATAAAGAATTTTTTTAACATAATATCAGTTGGTTTTTTTTGTCGAAATATTTCAGAAAATATGGTAGGTGCGCTGGTTTGTTAGATATTTATTGCTTCCAATTTAATTTATTTTTTTCAGTTTTACAATTAATTTGTTAATTTGTTAAAAGAAAGGTGAAAATATGAACAATTTTTAGCGTCTTTCCTCAAAATATAACTGAGTCTTGCCCCAATGGTAAGGTTTCTTGTGTTTGGGCACTCTAGTTAGTTTTTTTTAGTTTTTAGGTGTTTTAGTGTTAGGACAAAGGAGTTTTGGTTTATAATGTACATGAATAAACTTAAAAGAACAAGCTCACTGTTTCCGTTTGTTAAATGAAAATATTTTGAACGTTTAAATCACAATATTTCGAGTTTGGTATTACTTTGTGCAATTAGTTAGAAAGTAATACTAGTGGGCATGTGGATGCCCAATATTAGCACTAGATTATTTGATTATTTTGAGTGTACAATTTCAAATATATTTTATTATAGTGGTAAAAGATGACGAAACAACCAGTACATCATCTATCATTGGAAGTGTTGTTGCTGTTATCTTAGTTGTAGCTGGGGTTGTGATCGGCATTTTTATATGGAAACGAAATCGAAGGTATTTTCATTAATTTGATTTAGTAATTAAGTAACTTTGTTTACTACAATACTGGTATTTGCTGACCTGTTTAAATTATAAGGAGGTCTCTTACTTAGGATTTTATTTTTGTTTAGAAGTCAATGTGAGAAGAAAGCAAGTATTTTGATTCTTTTTCTGCTCTTTTAAATATAAATTAGGACCTATATGCTGAGTTTTCAATTTTAGATTAGCAGTAGATACATGTCTAGTTACATGTAGCAGATTGATTGTTCAGAAAACTAAACTCCGCCTCGGGTACAAAGTCTATAATTCAATTATACTGTAGAAAAAGTTATGAAGCTACAACCGTAGCATATTTTGTTTATGTTTTGTACAGTTATAACCCTACCTGTTTTATTACGATCAGATGATCAGTTAGCTCTTCAATATTTGTTTACTATTTTTTAATTTGATGTTAAGTAGATATGACAAAAAATATAATTTACTTATTAGATATTATCACGTACTATATTCGCTTTATGTCCATATCAATTTTATTATTTTTTTTGTTACATTTAGGGAATTTATTATTTGTATGATCAAGCGATAAATAGCGGCGCCACTGGACAAAAGGACATTCTTAGATATTAATGGAATGCATTTCATATTTTGCCTTTAAATATACTGTTGGATTTGCACTGAAATATCATTTTTATATTTCTATTTTAGGCAAAAAGAATATAAAGAACGGGCTAATACCTACGCAGATCTGAAACTTGATGAACGTACAAAAGTGTGAGTAATCTGTGAATGCAATTTATCAATTGCTGAGTTATTTTAATGCTGTTAATTGTATCATTATTTATTATCGCTAAGAAATAATAAATATAAATAATTAAATATACATGTTTAAGCAAAAATTTTCCTTTTAGCTTTTCTGAAACAAAGGTTCAAGTAAGCTATACAGAACACATTGCATTAAATTACTTTTTATTGTATACTGAGTTACACCTTTGACAATTTGGTCATTTTAATTTCTTATTTAAGACTTTAGTATTTGTTTATTTATTCTAAAGAGATCAACCCTATTCATTATTGGAATTCGGAAGTCGAACTGTAAACAGCAAGTGGGTATTTCAAATGTATACAAATTTAAAACACATGTGTCGTTTACAAATGAATAAATTAAATAATCAGTATAAAAACAGAAAAACCAAGCTTATTCTCGATTTCAAAAACTCATGAACTCTAAGACTAGAGGATGTTAATTAGTTTTCATCATGTGTAGGTCAGTTCCATTGAATTCTTTCTATGATTATGTGGTGGATCTTTTGAACAACAGTCGACAAAAACTGACGAAAGAATATCATGTAACTCTCTCTCTCTCTCTCTCTCTCTCTCTCTCTCTCTAATCTTAAAATAGAATGTTATTCATATCTTATTTGTAACATCATAGGCAAAATGACCGCTTATATTTCTAATCAAATGTAGAATAAATTATTTTGAAATCTCAGAAAATATTTTAAGGCAGAAAGGACAGAATTTTTAGTAAATTGGGAAGTATATTGAGAAATGCAAAATAATGTAATACTATAGATATGATTAATTAATTAAAAAAATATTCAACAGTTACGAAGAATAAGTATAGTGAATATTATATATTTGCATAAAACATATATTCAAACGTAGAGGAATTGGAAAAAAACAAATATTGCGTTAAAGTTGTTATTAACAGTTATTTCCTTAATCCAAAGTCTTACAATTAATTTTTAGGATTTATTACACGCTACTGAAAGATCCGCCTTGACTGTTGCTTCTTCCAAAGATAACGTCTCAAAAAATAGAGGCAATATCATTCCATGTGAGTTATTGATAAACTAAAATATATTCACCTATTTACCTTTCATTTCATTTTTGGGAGTTGATTTTAATCAACTCTCCTATGCAGTTACTCTGGCAAACCGAAAGTGAAACAGTGTTTGGACCTAAGCACAGATCATCAACGCTGACAAGATTTAGTTCTTGAAAATAATCGATAAATTCGATGTAATGTATCTTGAAGCATTGGTTTTTAAGAAACTTATTTATAAATACCGTGAAAATAGTCAGATGTTAAATAGTACGAACAATTTATATATTTTTTGCAGTCGTATATATTCATACGCCAGAGTTCAATAAAGTCTTGTTCAACCATCGGCTGTCTCCGTAAATCTCCGACAAGCAAAGAGTCATTCTATTAGAGGTCGCGTCATCAAGCTGTCACGTGACCTGGTGTACTCTTGCTTGTTGGAGATTAACGGAGACAGCCGACCATCTTTTTGAACAAGACTAGAGTTTATTATTGCTTGAATATTTCGATTACTTATACATAGTTTGATGGAATCAATTCTATCTTTAATCATTACACAACACGATTCATACGGGGTGTTTCTCAAAATTCTTGTCGGAAATGTCCGAGAATTCATATTATAAAAATGTGCGTAATTCAAAGACAGATTATAAACTCCTTGCCAAGCAAAATAACATATCGTTGATTTAAAAATGAACAAAACTCCCGTCAGTACTTCAGTACTTTGATTGAAACTAACGTCAAATCGTTCAATTGTGAGAGGTTATCTTCTTTTTTTTTTAGATGACTTTAATCGTGTTAGACTATGTTCACCTGGAGCAAGTGACTACATCGATGCTAGTGTTCTGTTGGTAATATTAAAAATCATGACATAATATGTTTGTTTATCCGATCATATTCAATATTATTAAAAAAAATTAACCTTTGTATTGCTAGGACAAATGCTATATTTTGACGAGCTATCCTATCACAAAAACATTTGGGAACTTCTGGCAAATGGTATGGGAACAAAATGTCTCAACAATAGTTGTGATGACAGGACATAGCGATGACAGAGAGGTATATAAAACATTATAATTACCTGTTAGTGTCATTTAAGAAAGTTAGGTACTTAACAGGTTAGCTGGCTGATCTACTATAAAATTAGAATATGTATGTTTTTTAAGCTTTAAACTTCTCAGTATTATTTGGTAAAACAAAACAATATATTTAAATTTTTAAAAATGTATTGTTTTCCGATATCTTTATACAGATATAACTCCTCTTTTGAATGAGATCACTATGGTCTAAAATGGTCACGACCATCCAGCTCTCTTAAACATACTATCATATATATAATCATCAAGAAATAATTTTAATCCTAAGATGTAAGATATAGTACAGTCTTAGATTTTGTGTGCATCACAACAATTCAGACAATTATCAAGCGTGCCTCTTTATGTGCATGGCTTCTTATACTGGAAAAAGAGGCTTGCATAATGTGCTTTGCTTGTTATTCTCGTCTCTTTCTCATGCAAAATAAACACATAAATTTTATGCCAATTTCGTACGGAATGTATAAGTGCCCCTTTTGTCTGTGTACATAACGACGGGAATCATGAACATTTATCTCATATCGAATGAGACATTCATGTACATTTATCTCATTTCGAATGAGACATACATGTACATTTATCTCATATCGAATGAGACATACATGCGCATTTACATGTATGTTTGCAGTGTCGATCTTGCATATTGACACACATATTAATATTACACTTGAAAGTACTAATTCAAACAATAAATTGCTTTCAATTTTACAATCAATTTATTAATTTGTTAAAAGTAAGATGTAGATATAAACAGCTTTAAGCGTTTGTGGGTTTAGTTCATTTTTTTCTGCAATGATCGCTACCTTCATAACCCGCATGAATCATCAAAGAATTTTAATTGATTATATTTATATCTTTCTTTTAACAAATTAATTGATTATAAAAACTAGGTAAAATTCACTAAATTACTCTTATTGTACAACAGTACGTTAGCTAAAAGAAACAGAAAAATCCTCTCCTATGGGAATTTGAGTATGACATCATTATGATTATTTCGTGCAGTTCAGTATTATTCTCAAGTCGCTGTAGGTTTCAACCAATCGATCAACGAGCTGTATATATTTCAATCCTGTCAATTTCAGTCGCTGTAGGTTTCGACCAATTAACAATAAACAGGGCGTGTAGATTTCAGTGTGGCCGTTTCCATAGAGCTATGAATTAACTATACGTTTCTTTGGGAAATAGAAGGAATCATGCTCGGTAGATGTAAATATAAAGAAATATATTGATTAATTTCATATTTTGGCGTTATATGGTTAATAAAAAGAAAAATATGCTGCTTGACATGGTCACTATCTCCTTATAGCCATGGTACTTTTCGGATATTGAGGGAACTGTCCGTACCATGGAAAGAATTGATGTCGAGTTGCATGCCAAATTCAAATCATCTGAGAGTGTCACTATGAGGAAAATAAAACTGTCCAGGGTAGGTTATATTTATATTATATTTATATTACTCGACAAACAAACTATAATTTTGTTTAAGATAACTTCAGTGTTTTAAAATTATATTAAACCATACAAGAGTTAAAACAACTTATAAACTTACTATAGAGGCCAAATTATTTCTACCTTTGCATGTTAATGTTCCTAAAGTGAGCTTTAGCTCACAAGGTCCAAATGTATAACAGCCAAAATTTAACACCATGAAGCATGATCTCATTACATTTTTCTTGCCACGACCTTCCAAAAAAATCGTAAAATTACATATATTGGGAAAATCATAAAAAATTATTCAGTTTACATGCATTTTTAAAAAAAAAATTATTAAGAGTTACATATTGTATTTACAAAAAACATATCAATATTGACCATCTAGTTGTGGCTTGATAGTCTCTTGAACACGTGTACCACCATATTGAAAATGTAAATTTTACAAGTTGTTTTTTGCAAAGAAAAATTGAAATGAACTAAAAAGACACAATATAACAGTCACTAAAATTGATATACCCAATGACAATGTACATGTATTATACATGTAAATATAAAATTAAGGTTGAGACTGTCAAAATAAACATATAATTGAGTGCAGTATTACCCCCCACCCCTTTCTGTCTAATACATGTTTTAAACAGATTTATCTGTAGATTAAACACCATTCAGTGTTATATAGTTTTGATTAATGTTCAAGCTACACAAGTACTCTCTTATCCTCTCCTTGTCCCGGAGGACACATGAGGTCGTCAAGCAGCATAAACGCAGTGTTACTTTTTGGGAGAGAATGCATACAATAAGTACAATTATATTACACACTCATTTGCCATGTTTACATTTCGCTGCTTTCGTTGCTTTCTCCAATCCCTCAAAACGACGGAAATGCGATATTTTAACCCCACTTTTTTTTTACCAAACCATTACTATTTCAAAACACTTAATGCCAAAATTATAACCGGAATTTGGCGAATAACAAGTGTTTTAAAATAGTATTACTTACATATTTCATGTGACAACCTACATGTATGATTAATAATTCTTTGGTGAGTAATTGTAACTTTGAGTAAGGTAATACCGGTACATGATTCTGGAGCCAGACCTTTCAGTTAACATTAACTTTACTGAATGACAGAGCTGTACCATGTCTATGTTTTCCACCTCTAGGGGAAGCATTCAAAGGTTGTCAACCACTTCCATGTGATAAGCCTGGAAATGACTGACCTTCCAGATCAGATTCTTGCTCTGATCAATACTATAACACAGAATAATGTAAAGAACACGGGACCTCAGGTTGTACACGGTGGATGGTACGTATCCTCTATACACACCACGATCCTGTCATTGCTGTCATATGTGTTTTTACATTATGGATACTATATATAAAGTAACGAGTTAATTACGTGTTAAATGTTTCTAGAACATTTTAATTGTGTTCATTCCCTGCCAGCATTCTGAAGTCATGAATTAAAGTTATTTGATTTTAGTCAATATTCTGCATTCTTGTCTTATTTAATTTCAAATTTAACAATACGCCTACCTCAATTGATCAAGCTTGAAGAAAACCGTCAAACAGTGACCCATTATTTTTTATGACCATGATCCTTTTTCTTGTTTTAATTGTCAGGTACCAATTATGTAAATGCTTCACCCAATCTTCTCTAAAAAAGCGAAGTCAGTATTAAATAAATTGATGCAATTTAACAAACCCAATCAATCGCTTTGTCCAACCAATTTCTTTTTATCTTATTAATATACATCTCAACATCCATTAATTTACTTTGCTACCAAGCTCACTAGCTACAATCTATTTTAAGTGAAGCATATGAAGGCCATAATTGTAAAAATAAAATAGAATGGATCAGGGAATAATTCACAAACAATTGTTCCTATAATAAACGTCCACGCCCATGTTAGTAAATACACATGTATATAGGGTTTGATGAACGCTTATGTTAGTGGAACAGGGTGTCCATCTTTTAACAATTGGATAAAATTGTACCATAAATTATTTTGTAAATATTTTCAATGAAGCACCATCTAATGTTGAAATGTTAATAGAAATGTCAAGGTTTACTTTTGAGTAAAATTATGATAATGATAACGATGTGCACAGATCATTCACCTTAATGATTTTAAAACAAATAACAATGTAACTTTTTTGTTACCTATTTTAGCACTGGGATCGATAATAGTGGTGTTTATATTGCGGTTGATCATGCAGTGAAATCTGTAGGTTCCGGTGGTAATGAAATTGATGTGTATGGAACTGCACGGACAGTGATGAAAGAAAGAATGTTTTCTGTTTCCTCGTTGGTAAATATAAATCAATGCAGTATGTTTTTAATATGTGTATTTTTATTTAATTATTTGCATTTACTTTTTTTATTTGAATATTTTGTATCATTTTAGATATGTCAATCGAAATGTAATCATAACGATATTAGAAGCGTTATGTTATATAATTATGAAATGACTTTCACAACTTATTACAAATGGTAGCTTCGTGTAATTGTGATAAGACAAAAATAATGTTTAAATTCTTTTTTGGTCTCATTTATAAAAGGTCTCAAATACTAAAGTTCTAATTTATGAAAGTCAATTTGAGTTAAATTCAGTTAAGTTATTTACTTTTACACAATTTACTTTTAGGAACAATATTCAGCCATATACACTTGTCTTCAGAAATATGTACAAAACTCGCCTGCCTGTAAAAACGGTAATGCTATTAATATATTATTTTCGGTATGCATGATTCTATATCCATATTTTTTCTTTGAAATAAGTAAAAAATGTTAATAAACTTTCTTTGATAGTTATCTTCTGATGGTACATGTATCCGATTTTTATTGCATTTATATCATTACAGATGCTACAGGTGCTTACGAATATTTACCCTGAATTAAAACGCCAACCTGAAAAAGAACTTGCAACACATTGCAACAAATATTTGATGAATAATGAAGGATACCTTAATGTAAATGCCAGAACATTGTATTTTATCTTAAAGTACCATTTTTATCCAAGACTGTGTGTAAATCAAAGTTTTCACGTAGCCAAATACATAAACTAATATATGTTATAATATTACCTCTTAGTCACTTGTCCACGTATACTATTGCAATTTAGAAAACGTGTAGCTTAGATTTTCAAACTATTTAGTTACAGAATAATTTTCCATTTTTTCTGAGAATATATGTGCATTCTGACCTATGAGTCTGGATATTGTTAATTATCAAGCTGTAGAAAATGTACATGTAAAGTTGGACAATTGAGCCTAGATGTGCGTATTTATTGTAGATAATTTTTGTTTTTCATAATAATTCAGTGATGCAGTTGATTCCGAACAATTAAAAGGATTTCATAAACTCTTGAGTTATTTCCATACCTACATATACGTGTACGTATTTCCAATATGCGGGTCAGTTGTGGCGCACTTCGTTTATTGTCCGTCTTAGGTCCTCATTTCTATCCATTTCTGTTGTTTCATTAGTAAAGCATGCCAATCAGTAAAGAAAAAGGTGAAACCGATCTGAGGCAAAAGTTCCAAGAATTCTTGTTTTTTTTTCATATGTTCCCTATGTTTTACTCTAAAAATAAAGAAAATATCTCTTATTTGGATTTATTATCATGGGGAAATATGATATGGTTTAATTCATCGGCAGGAAGTTTACATGTAATACTTATCACAATTTTTCAAGTTGTCATCCTTGACTTGCTTGACTTATTCCTGTTCGCTCCTATAGGACCTAGCATAGGGCCGTCATCCGTTGTCATCCGGGTACTTTCAAATCGTTGCGTTTTGCAGTGCGAAATTCTAGATGACATTTTAAAATATTTTTCACAGGGACTTTAATTCTCCTAAAGTGATGGAGAGGGTGTTTCAAAACTGATTTCAAGGACTCTTTTATTTATTCTGTGAATGTGTGTATTTTAGACCTAAAATGTGTATTCATGAATATCGAAAAACAGATTATTAAGCGAAAATTAATGGACACAAAAACCTTACACAGACAATAGTCTAATTTTCTTCGAGGACTTATTGATGTTTATGAAAAGGCGTATGCAATTAGACTTGTTACATGCAATATATACATAGAGTACGTTATATACTAGTATCTTATTATATAGAGTACGTTGTATATCAGTATCTTATTAGAAAACAACTAAAACAGTTGTGTAAACTGTAGAGAGCTGTATAGCTCACAATTCAGAACTGACATGAAATCATATCTATACATATGTAAGTGATTTGTAAATAACTGCCTGAAGAATCAGGAATGACGAAACGTTTGCAGTCTGATCGAATTGTAATTTTTTTCTGGTTATTTGCTAGATAGATAGATAGATAGATAGATACACACGCACTGTTCCTCTTTTACCTACCGCAACCGCCATCATTGTTTAATTAATAGCTGAAATTTTACATTTCTATTTAAACGGTCCGGGACATGAAAAGTAAGTTCAGCAAAGAAATCGCAAATGTTGAGACTAACTATAACGAGATTTTTCAGAACAATGAATTCTAAGGAGATAAATAGCCTGAGCTCAGTATGGTGTTGGAAAAAATGTACCGGATACTGTACGGGTAAACTATCCAAAATATTCAATATAATGTAAACTGAACCTTCCATTGGCAACTTAAAACTTTTTTGGAAAACTGTCCTACTGGATTCGCCCACCATTTGGATGAAGTGGTGTGGAGAATGCGCGTTGAACAATTGAATACTACTAATTTAATGCTAGAGGGGGTTGGATGCCCCTTCCAGACAATTCAAACATATTGATCCGCGCACATGTTGAGACAGTTTTGGGCAACGTGAATAATATTTTAAAAACCCGGTACATAAGAGTAAAGAACATGTTATTCGATATAGCCGTAATATTAGTCACTAAGGAAGTTACTCTAGGTTGTAAAATATATACTCAATGTCACTCTAACAGATGCGTGAGGTGTTTTAAAGTTTTATGACGGTTCTTCACATAAACGAATGCGGCCATCATGAAATATATTTGCAAATTTACAATTGCTAGCCGATTAAACATAGCTAAATTAATATAAATCCACATGTCTAAAAACATGTTAAAGTGCTTTTGGTTTTACAATGAAAATGTTACATTACCTTAATTCTTTACCTATTAAAAACACATCAAAATAAACTCTTGGTTATTTAAAAAATAATGTCAAGGGGGAAAAAAAGGAATCAAATTAAATGTTTTTTTTTTATTTACGTATTACATAGTATACTATTTTACATTGATTCAATAGGTCCACATGAAACTGAACTAAAGGAAAGAAAGGCGCGTTGCATTATATTCTACACGTGTATGCAGGGTTGAAGAAAAACAAATTAAATCCAGACAGTGTAAAGTAACTGGGAAACGGATCTGGAGAGACTACGTGTAGTTGACATTTTTTTTTTAAATGCATGCACCTTCTTATTACAGTGTTGGGTTGTTACACACAGGGACGTACATGTATATACCCATGCCAATTTTCCGGGGCGGGGTGGGTTAATTGTAATCAGTAACCGTAAGCAGTTGTAATAAATTACAGATTGCTGAGAAATCAGTAATCATTCATTTTTCTGATTATAAGTAATCGTACATGCATATTTAAATCGATTACTCTTTTTTTTTTTAAAAGCCTGTAATATAATGATAATTTTTTTTTTTAAATTACTTTTTTTATGATTACAATAGTAAGATTAAAATGTTTAAAATCGTAATTCATTAAAGATACTAGGTGAAAGAGCTTCAACCTTAGAAAATTATGGTACATAAAGTAAGAAATAGGTATGAAGCAGGTGAATTAGCAGCTAAAGTGATACAGGTTTGTTTAATGATATATCAAAGCATGTCCATATTGTCTACCATTGTGTTATAATTAAATGTAGTAAAAAACAAATAACAATTTATGGTGTAAGTTCAACACATGTCAACACATTCAATTTTATGTAAATGGTTTTCTGTTCAATCCATATAAGTAAAAATGTGTTTTATTTGATGTATTAATTATTGTCCTTTTTTTTTTTTTAGAACATACACAGAAATATCTACAAAACTTAAAAAAGATGGTTTAAATAAAAAAACAACAACATCTCAAATGTCAATGGACACACTGATACAATTTAATCTTCACCAAATGTTGATGATAAAATCCAATGAAAAAAGCTTGTGAAATTGATAACCTGATATCCGAATTAATGCTCCTGTAAAAAAAGTATTTTTTTTCTCTCCTTAACATTTAAACTAAGAAAAAAACCAAATACGTGTAATGTCATCTAAAGTAATCACAAGTTATCGTGATCACAAGAAGGAAAAGTAATCTAATGTAATCGATTACTTCTAAAATTAGATGTAATCAGCTTGTATAATTGTTTGCTTTTGAAATCCAAGGTAAGTGTACTTTACTCAACTGCTTTGGAAAGTAATCGATCCCATCCCAAGTGGTAGCTACATTGTATATAAAAATCTATTTGTAAAAGATTTGACCGTATCGCAATCTACAATATTCGCTATTGAGCTTGTACAAACTAAAAAAAAACCAACTAAAATCATCCGTATAAGGTAGGCTGAGGGGACTTCAAATTTGCCTGTAAGCATATATTTTTTTTTATCGCTTTTTTTTCAATATCGTTAGAAAATATAGAACATACGGGGAAAATTATTCTATATATCACAATAGGAACAGCTAGTTTTTCGCTATTGTCCATAGCTTAAAGTGCAATTAGTCAACGGTGGAGAAATTCTAATTTGGAGATAAATTACAGAAAACGGACACTAAATTGCATAAACAGGAATGATATTTTACGATTTCATCGACCATTCTCGTCGAAATTATTTTCTTTCCAAGAGATTATAAAAAATCCAAATCACGCAATGTGGAAAATAATCTTCCATATATTGTAAAATTTCAATGCATTTTACATGTATCCATGTATTTATTAATGTATAGAATACAGTTTATATATTATCAGAATTGAGGACATCATGATTACAAGTTAATTATTTCTTCATGTATTGAATTGAATTGATTGCTTTTAAGCTGCAAATGTCTCCCATAATATACATGTATTTGGACTCATTGACAATTAAGAAATGTTACATTGCTAATTAGTAAAAGCACATGTATATATAGATCCATGTGAAGAAACGTGTTATAAAATGTTCTTACTAATAACTAGAGTATTTTAAGCACAGGAACCTGGCGTTAAACTAGTAAACTAATGCCCTCTATTAGAGGAAATTATTTTACTATAAAAAGAAATATTTTTAACGTCAGCTGCCTGCGATTTTAGGATATACTATATACATAACTATATTAACACCACTGATGTTCCTAAAATACCGTATATCTATACGTCCTAATTAAGATGTTTTCTACTTAATTAGGATTTCCTAATTACCTTCTTCCTAAAAGTTTAATTTAAAGAACAATCTAAGAACACATCTTAGGAGTGTCATCATCTCAAAATCTAAGTTACTGGATTTTGTTAGTCTAACAATGAAATTTGATAAAAGAGACTGTTTCTCTCTTCATTATATTTAGGACAGTCAAAAAAAATATATGCCTCTTAGTATGATCCCACAATTTTTAGATTGAATTTTCACGAATAAAGTCATCAAAAAGGTCGCCATTTGAACTGTTAGCATTATTTAAAGGGGACTTGAACAAGCTTTCAATAATCAATTGGCACATCAGTTCATAGAGATAATATGATAGAGGAATAAAGTGTTGAATTATTATATGTTTCATATCATTATTTCAAAAAGATGGCCCAGATTGAGAAGCTTGCACATGCTTCTGTAGTACTTGGGGCTACATGGACCGTGGATATCGGCCTTAATAGCTTATATTGTAGAGCTTAAACAGGGTCCCGGGTTCGATTCCCGGTCCAGCCATATGCTTTCAATATTCTTACTTTCCTATTACATTTTGTGTCGTGACCTGTCCCTGGAATTGACAGGTTAACGCCTACCAGGGGAAGAACCTGGGGTAATCTTCGCGGGCGAAGACCATTTAAGGAGGGAGGAATGTACTATTTCGGGTTATATGGATCGTGGATATCGGCCTGGATAGCTCAGTGGTAGAGCTCCTGAACAGAGTTACAATGGTCCTGGGTTTCATTCCCGGACCAGCCATATTTTTCAATATTCCTCCTTTCCTAATACACTTCATATGCATATCTTCCGGGGGAGGGGGGGGGGGGGTTGTGACAGAAGTATCGAAGGGTCTATTTATTTCATCAAATTGCCTTACAAGAAAATCATGCTAAGTTGTTAAAGAAAAAAATGACTTTATTTGAAATAACTAGGTTTTTGTACATACCATGCATACTTTAAGGTATTTCCGGACAAAAAGGGAGAATGTATTTTATATTATTAAAAAATGTGAAAATTTTACAGATTTAAATGTAAAATAGACTGATTAAATAAGTGAAAAAGACAAATTAATATGTTAATTTTATTCGTTAAGTGTAAAGTCTGGCTAATAAAAACTAATTAAGCTATAATGTGTCACTTCCGTATTATGCAGCGGTATTCAGATTAAGATCGGGATCGAGATACCGCTTCATGTCATAGGTCACAACAAAACAGGTCTGCCGAAAATAAAGTCTTCAAGTTGTAAATAGTTCAAGAATAGAACTTCCTGGTTGTTAGATTAGGAAGTTAAACATCGAAAATGGAATCCGATTGATATTTTCTCAATTGTGATAACGATTGGCAGGGTTCGGCTGAAAGAAAACGAAAATACGAGAGTGTTGACTAAAAGTAAACATGTCTTGGACAGCGGGGATTTTGGTAAGACCTGTTGTCAACTTTTTTTATTACTGTATTTAGCAAAATAAGACATTTATTTAGAAATATAACGGACCAATATTAATTAAGGGCAAACAGGAAAGGTAAGAAATTGCCATTGAAATTTTTATTTCATATGTTTACAAATCTTTGGGTGGGGGTTGGGGAGAGGGTATCTTAATCTGCTTTCTGGTTCTTAAGTAAACATTATTTGAGAATTGAATTGGACCATTTCCAACTTCTTGAAGTTGAAATGCAGTTTAAAAATGTTGATAACTCAGTAATTCTATATAGTAGCTGCATTTCTGTTGCTCGGATCCCGGTCAAAATATAAAATCGGATGGACGACCTGGGAGCTACAGTTTTTGTGTGCAATAAATGTACAAGTTTTTCACTGGGTGGCACTATAGCTCCCAGGTCGTCCATCCGATTTTATATTCCGACCGGGAGCTACAGAACTGCAGCTATTGATATAGGTATGTTACCCTTTGGCCCCTTCTCTCTTTATCATAAAGGTTTATCTTTTTCCTATGTACATGTACTCTCCTGGTTTATAACCTGCAAGTCTGTCCTTGTCCTTGAACATGCCTGACAAATAAAGAGAAATGACTGTTTTTTGTTTATTGTGCTAACCTAAGAAAAGGCTCAAGTGAGCTTTTGTGTTAAGAATGAGTTTGTTGTCTTCTGTCTTCTATGTTCGATTTTGATGTCATCAATTTTTACATTACTGGTACATTTTTTTTCTCCAGAACCTATTTCAACTAATTTTGTACAAGTTGTATTTGAGTTAAGAGCTTTCTTATTCTTAAAGAACTATGCTTCCGTCAAAGGATGTTTTGATAAAGAAAGAATGAAGGTAGATTGGGTTGTCAGAATGTTAGACACCTCAGCCAAACAAGTAACAACACTTTAGCCCATGGACATGCAGTTAATTCAAACCCAATGCTATCAAGTCTGTCTACTGTTTTTGAAATACTCTTATCAAGAACCAAATATTCTGTAATATCCAAACTTTTACATAATTTTGGGGCTATCTGAGCTGTGCAGTGTGTAAATCCATTTTGGTACATGTAGCTCAGTACAGTGTATTAGAGCTCCTGACTAGAGTTGCAGGGTCCTGGGTTTGATTCTTGGTCCACCTACCAGTGATATGTATGTTTATTGTATATTTGCTCATTCCTCCTTTCCTATTACAAACTACTGTATACCTGGGTTTCCATGTTTAAGCAATTTTGATATGATAAACAGGTTATGGCAAGGTGAACTTGTGTTGTGTCTTCAGGGGCAATCGGGAGGATTGTACAGACCCAAAAACGCACTACTACACCAGCTGTACGTTTCTCGCACGCTATACGGTTTGTACGATACAATACGTTTCTTTCATGGTACGGCACGCTTCTTGCACGATACGATACGTTTCTCATACGATACGATATGCTTTTTGTACGATACGATACGTTTCTTGTACAATATGAAACGTTTTCTATACGCTTTCCATACGGTTTGTACGGTTTCTGTAGGTTTTCGTCTTACAAACGCTTCTATATTTTTCTTAGAATCAAAATACACGCAAACATTGAAAGATAAGAATTCTGAAAAAGGATGAATAAAGAGTAATGGCTTTGTTTTAAAACAATTTCTGTTAAGTCACCTGAGCCAAAAAATTTGCTAGTGATCAAAAGCTACCATGTTTTCTCATTCACTTTTTTTTATTATAACTTTAATATTAATTTTCCACGCTGAAATTACTTTTCTCGCATAGTGAATGAGAGAGAGAGAGAGAGGAGAGAGAGAATGAGAGAGGGAGAGATACGTATTTGAAAAATAGAGATACGTATTTAGTTTGACAATCATTGATTTGAGAATTCGTTCAGAAAGGAACATTACATTTGTATGATATCAAATCAGATTACATTGTACATCACAGCGAGTTTATCTGTTGATGAATAAATAATTTCTACTAAGGTTTAACCGGGGTTAGCATTATAACAATTGGAAGTTTCCTTGTGAAAATGTACCACTTTTGTTCTCTCTCTCTCTCTCTCTCTCTCTCTCTCTCTCTCTCTCTCTCTCTCTCTCTCTCTGAAATTCTTCGATGCAAATAAACCTTCTTACTACATGTAACAATGTTTAACCCCTTACACTAAAATAAGAAAAGAAAGAAATTGTAATACAATTTAATGTGATTTACATGTAACGCTGTATATTTTTATCTACCGGGCAATTTCTCCATTTGGTCTATTTCTCACACGTAATTTTTCCGCATTGTCGCTACTTCGGTACCCACATTAATGACAAAAGTAGGTAAGCATTCTATTTTCAAAGATTCTCAAAAATTATGTCAAGGTTATAAAATATCTGTAGAGTATTCATTTTGCGTTTTTACATTCGCAGCTCTGTTAAGGTTTACTTTGTGGTTGCGCCGACCAGAAAGTACAGGAAATGTTAACTATGACATCACACAAAACAGCAAGTCGTTAAAATGCTAAGGAATAAAGTAATTTCCGATTGCTATGGGTACAAAAATATTAAACTTCATTAAAAATTACCTATGCGTGTAACTTTGTAAAAAAAGTCCAACAACGATAAATATAAACTAGTTACTGCTCGCGGTGCACTTGTCGATGTGACGTCTGATACTGTAAATTTTGACGCAAATTTTGTGTAGAGAGGCGGATCAATCAATTTTTTAACATGGAAAAATGCATTTTATAAATAAACAGAAGATAATCTTAAAACAATTATCATACCATTAAATCCTATCTATTATGCTTGTTTAGATTCGGCATGTGATTATTTTTTAGAGCTTGTATTATTTCTTTTCTAGAGTGTTCATAATACAAATTCGATGTGTTTGACATCGAAAAGCCTATCTGAATCCGCTTTTTACAAGGGCATTGCGACCTTTTGGATATAAATTAAGGGAATGCTTAATTCATTTAAAAGTGCTGCTGCTTTGTTGAAATCTATAGAATGAATTAATAAATACGTAAAATATTTAGCGAAGGTCATATAAATTCTCACCGGAGCTCATTCCTTTTATATTTATTTTGACTTTTGGGTCAAATATTGCTTTTTTATGTATTGTTATTGAAAAATTGTGGAAATGTGGGAAAAAGTAAAAACAATATCAACTCAATTTGTAACAACTTATCTTCACTCCAAATTACAGAATAGTATTTGAACAATTGAAATAAAAACATAACATGAAACATTGGTCAAATATATGGCAATTTTAAAATTTTTTTTTTTTTTTGGGGGGGGGGGGAATCATGGTTATAAAGAAATAATTTAATAACCAAATCAAATCAATATGGTATCAGCTTATATTATAACTTGATAACAAGATTGGATATGTACAATTGATGGACATTTTTAACATCACAACCATGAAAAATAAAATGGAAATGGAAGTAACATCCTTTTATTGTAAAGGAATATAACAGTTTTCTAATTTTAAATTTCGTTTTCACTCTCATCATCAGATTCTGGAGTATTTCTTGAATTGGAACAGTTGATTCCTCTACATTCTTCACATCCACATGAACACGATATGCCATGTTTTTTACAGCTACATTTCTTATTGTCGCAGTTGGTTTTGCAAATGCAGTGGATGATTTTCAATAGGAAGTCGGGTGCAGGTGGTTTGGACATTTCAATAGGTAGAAGTTTGCCAGTTTTAAGAGTCCAACCCCATTCTGTAGGATCAAGATCTGCCACTGATTTGCCTTTCCAGTACTGACGTCGACACTATAAGTAAACTTGCATTGAATGAAATATGGCACCATCAGATGTTGGTGGAAGTGACTGCACTTGGACCACAGCATTCCTTTTAGATGACATTGTTTTTGTCGTGAACTTTCTCCATCTGAGAATGTCTAAACCCTCTAGCGGTACCCCACCATACAAGTTTACTAATGCTTCTTCTCCCGCCTTTATTATATCTCCTTTGCTAGAATTTTCTTGCAAAAATACAGCTCCTTGTGATTTTAGATAAATGTCAGTCATTATCTGTTTCAAGGCAGCAGGTTTTTCCAATGCCATGTAAACGACTAGTTGTGTCACACCCTGTTAAAGCATGAATAAACAGGAGTTTACGACAACTATCAATTCCGAGAACTGACTTTGTTTTTGATATATCCCAAACTCTGTGGTTTTTCATTGACGTTTGTTTGTCAGTGGTGAAAAAGATTTCTCTGCCTTCATTTGCATAATTGCACAGCAGAACTAGCAAATCAGTGTCTTCTCCATACACAACCACCGTGTGATCGTCTGCCTTATTAACATCTGTCTGACATATCAACAAATCTGCATCACCCTCACTTTGTATAGCTTCGATATTGCTCTCTTGCAGTTTTCGTACAAAGAGTTCAGCAAAGCGTTGCTTGTTTGATACATTCAGAAGAAAAGTTTCCTTCTTTATTCTCAGTGGCATATTCTCAGTAAAAGTGATTGTGTTTGTTTGAATTCCTTTACTGCGCCTCATGTGAGTCATATCTTTAGTTGACGTACCGATGTAACCGTCCATTACAATGTACATCGATGGGATTTTGAAAGCGCCTTTCAACATGATCAACATATTTTGAGCAAATCTGGGAAAATGTCTCGCCTTTAGACCATGGTATTCGATGCAGTAGAGATCCTCCATCGATTACATTAAATAGATTTGTTGTTGGGAGTTATTCAGCATGGCAGTCACCTGTACTTCATATAGCTTCAGCAAGCGTGGCTTTTGCTGCCTGCTTTAAAAGACCATTTGCTTCAAACATTGATGTCGGAAAGCTTGAAAGTTCATATTGAAACAACTCAGCTGTTGTGTTCAGTGTTTCTGATCCAACAGCTGTCAACCTCTGAAACATGAGCTGAGGATCAATTTTCGAGAATTGTGTGACATTACTGTCCGATGTTCCTTTTATATCAAGAGGAACCACTTGTTCTTTCCTTTTAAATGAAATTTCTGATACCAATTGTCCAGCCATAGACTGTATAATTTTTTTGCCTATACTCTTTGCAGCATCTGCATTTGCGTCGTTGTCTGCAATAATTCCGGTTTCAAAGTTACGTAAAGTCTTGTCATGTAAGACAAATGGGTCCCTGTCTTTCAAGAAGTCGCGCAATACATTGACATCTTTGTTTTCTTTTTCCATTCTTGATCTGGACATATCGACATGCTGATCACTTGTTTGGTATCCTGTGTCAGTAAATGATTGCATCGCCTGATTATATTCTGCTAATGTTGGCATAGACAAAAGCCATTGCGCCCTCTGAGCTTCCCCCATTCCTCTTCCGCGTGGTAATCCGCCTGTAGATTTCACGCTCCTCATCAATACCTGCTCTATAATCAAATCAGTAGACAAACCTGACCAACACCAATTGGTTCTTCGTAAAACATGATTTCCCTTCATGAAATGGTTATATACCTCTGGGTGGACTCTGTTTAGGTCCTGCATTTGAGATAGATAAAAATTCACAGATTTAACATACAGATTGTGACCTGCAGCTGCATAATATGGCAACATTTCCTGCAATGTGGAAAGATGAAGCTGCCAATCCCCTGTCTTTTCTGCATCCAAGAAGCGTTTCAAAATGGCAACCATCTCACTAAATAAAAGCCATAATTTTGCTGTTCGAGATTGTTTGATTTCATTTGTTTTGTCTCGAATGCGCTTCTCCAATGCAGTGAAAACAGGAGCATCAATAGCCTGCTTAACAGAAATGTCTTTCGAACACAGGCGACTGTATAACTCATCTGCTTTGTCCAAAATGGGATTTGCCTCCTCAAAGTCACTTTCAACTTTATCACACTGATTCATATCGAATATATGTTCGTTAAGCATGCATCGCAGTGTCTAAAAGCATCATTGCTCGAACTGCATGGGAAACTGCCTTCCTGCTTAACATATGACTAACAGCGTTTGGGGCATATATGAGTTCTAGTATTTCTCTAAGCCCACAGCCTGATATAATTCTACCGATGCTGCCAATAAAACACATCTCTGCGTGGAAAGCTTCCAGACGTACGTCAAAGTTGCTACATTCCTTCCTACTTGTCATCATAACTGCTTTCCAGTACAAGGGTTGATCAAACGTTATGATTGGAGTTCGATTATATCGTGAAGCTTCTTTGGAAACAAACATCAACGTTGAAAAGATGCAATTCAAATCACTTGGGTTCAAATCAATCATGGGCAAAAACGTTATATCTGAAACCCCTTAATTATTACCTTCTTGAACCATTTGCATAATCCCAGACCAACCAGGCAGAGGTGATCTTAAAGGCCATAGAACATTTCTCAAGGTGTCGATCTTCCAAGAAAGGTTTCTGCTTTTAAGATGTCTCAGCTCTTGTAATTCATGTTGCGTGAACTTCTTGTGTTTTTCTGCATTGAAGTAAAATAACCTGATATGGCCAGATGCAATTAAGTCATCAGTAGTAACATCCAAGCGTTGAATGCATAGAGGGTTTTTCCCTAACCCGGGAGACAAACAAGATATAATCCCCATACCATGAAAGGTGTTATTTCCATCAATGGTGTTGATGTTATGGTCTACATTATCTGCTACAAATTGTAGACAATGTGATTCGTCTAAAGGGCATGTCTCTGTTTTGATGAAATGACAGCAGATGATTCGAATTTCTTGGCTTCAAAGTATGATGAACAAAACCCCATACTGTTTAGGGTATCTATTAGAAACCTGGACCCAAACATATGATGCAGTTGCACTGCAAGTCCAATTTGAAGAGGTTTTTTCACTATTCTTGGTCTTGTCGCTTTTATGATAGCTTGACCAATTGAATTAATTTTGGTTGATGAGACATTTTCAAAAGTTACTACTTTCAGAAATGATGATAAACTGTCTGGTAAATGACCCTCTTTTGACAGAATATTTGGATAAAATGCCTTATCTTCCGGCATGTTTCGTATATCATTCTTGATCAGTGTTGCCGCTGTGTAATCAGAAACCTTTTATTCACTTCGTCAGACTTAAGAACTGATTCCTTATAGAAAGTATGCAGTATGGTTGCGGCATTCTGGCGAAATGTAACTACATTTTCTTTGCCGTTTAATTCAGTTATTATGATTGAATTACCATAATGCTCCTTTAATTTTATTTTCCCATGTTGATTAGAATATGCCTCATCTTCTGAAAGACTTTTCAATGACATGTGGTCTACTAGATCTTTGATTGTTGTCTGTTCGTCGTCATTTTCTTCCAAGTACGCGGGTAGGTTAAGGCAACTCCGAGTTTAATGACCGTCAAAATTATGATCAATTTAAAAACTGTTTATTTTTATGAAAACAGTGCGGAATATTAATATCAAGTGAATGTGTTCACCAAGATATCATTTTTCTACTTCGGAATCGACTCGATCTTTGAAGCTGCCGTGCCATGCGTATGGTATCACACGACAGTTAAAAATAGATCACTTTTTTACCTTAACAAAAAATTAAAAAGTGTAACACTACCCCGAAGTTTATTTGTATGTTTGCTACAATAATTCGATCGGCAATTAGTTCATGTTTATTGGTATAACTGCTAGAATCCTATTAATAATCGCATAAAAAAAATATTGTAAATATTTATTGGAAACCCTCTCAATTTCTACAATTTCATTGAAAATATTACGTATTTTTCATTTAAAACAACGAAGCACAGGATTCTAGCAGCATTTTCAATTAGTTTAGGTCATATACCGTTGATATTTACCCAAGTCATCTTTCATAATATCCGGGTTAGTGTTACACTTTTGCCTTTCTTTGTATACACTGACAGAGGAAAGGCTGGTCAAGCCATATTAATGTCGATCTGCTTACCTTATAACACTCGCTTATTAAACAAAGTATCCATTCCTGTATTATCCTGATTATATCCTAACTGACACTCATCTAAATCTTAGGTATCTGTATTAAATAAGTCTTATTTCGGCATTGTTTACACTACATTCCAATGATTTGTCTCCCGACATGATCTTATCTATTAAACATGCTTGTGACGTCATCAATGATAATTATACGTAATAGAGAAAAATCGAAGATATATACAGTTAGAAGAGTTTCTAGTGATATTTAGGGTCTTCCGTTTCCAACGGAAGACCCTATTGTTTTTGTTAGGTTTCTTTTTCTCTAGTTTTCACTATTATTATTCTTTTTTTTTTCTTAACATTTTTCTTAAAACTCAAATATCTCAAATATGCTACAATGGATTTTTATGAAAATTTCACGAATAATACAAAATATGAAGGTCTTTTATCATGTACATTTTTGTTGATGACGTCACTTCCGGTCGGCCGTTATATTCGTTTTTCTTTTTGTAAAAAGTGATGTCCTCCCTTTTTCACTAAAAAGATTAAAGATAGAAAATTAATAGTGATAGATTTTTGAATTTCTAGGGCCGATCAGGTAAAACTACGATCGTCCGTCACTTCCGGTCCGCTCAAACAGCATTTTTGGAAAATTGTGTTTTAAAATTTTTTTGAATCAATTAATCTACAATTTTTTTCCATCAGAATATGGTTTAAGCTTATCAAATTTTAATATGAGCAGGTCGGCCGTAACTTCCGGTCGTCACCAGAAGTTATTCTAATATTTCGATTTTTGGAATTTTAAAGCATATGCGTTTTGTTGACATTTTTGTACTGAATACAAAACTTAAAACCGATTAAAATCGGACAACGCATTGCGGAGATATTGAAGTTTAAAAATGACGTTTTCCGGAAATCTGCATTTCGCAGTGTAGGTTGAAAAATTAGTTTAAAAGGAAGTTAATATGAAAGTAAATCGTACCAAATGTCAACAGTTTAATTGAACCCTATCAATTCAAAATCAAACGAAAGTCCCACTTGTTGCTTCCAACAAGGTGCTTTCGGGTAATTCAGGCATTCTCGAGAAATTAAGCGTCAAAATTTTGAAGCGAGAGTCTGAGTAGCTCAGTCGATAGAGTCGTGGACATGGCCCAGGTGACCCGGGTTCAAGCCCCGATTGCCGCAATCTTTTTTTTTTTACTATTTTTCGCTTAGATCTACGATTTTATCTTTGAAGTGATAAGTTTAATCTAATCTATTCAAAAATCGGACGGAAGACCCATTCGTTGCTCGCAACGAGATCGTGTCTAGCTTATGCCTGTAATTTTTATAATTTAAACCAGAGATAAAGTTAAAATCGACATGTTTTTAGTAAAATATGACATCGTGCTGCTTATTGTGACGTCATATCGATCAGAGGAATTTGATCGCTGAGAGTTGCCTTATCATACCCGCGTATTTTGTCACTTGTAAGAACAATGCGTGGCTAGTATTTGGTCGACCTCGTGAATACGATGCATTTTCCTTCCGTTTTGAAAACACCTCTGGCACTTTTTTCCCTGATCAAAAATTACCGCTACAGGTACTGTGATAAACAGCATCAGCCGCATGAAGGTCCCTAGTTAATTAGGCTATTTGAATGGTTGATTTCGCCTGGCACCAGAGTACATCTCTGGAGTAGAGCTGAGATCTGACTAGAGTTGCATGGGTCCCAGGTTCGATTCACGATCAACCCATGTTTCTTCATTGCATATTTGCTTATTCTTCCTTTCCTTCTACACTTACTTACCGGGATATATATGGTGTATAAAGAAACTGGTAGGAAAAGGAGGGTATGATTTTTAGTCCCCTAGAGTAGCATGGATCCCAGGTTCGATTCTTTATAGCACATAAAATGACAGTTGTTATAGGGGTTGCAGACAGGGAACAAGTACTGCTTATACAGTAATAAATTAATTAAAGATCTGGAATATTCCATTTTGGATTATTACAACATGTACAAGGAGCTTTATAAAACATTACCTATGTCACTGGCGTCGGAAGCAAATTGATAGTGGGGGGGGGGGGGGGGGGCTAGACTAATCCTCAGAAATATTGAGAAAAAAAACTTATTCCCAAAATCATAAAAATCCTAATCCGTGGGGGGTGGGGAGGGGGGGGGAGATACCTATACTTCCAAACAAAATGGGGGGGGGGGGGCTAGCATGCATATGACTCCAACTTCTCCCTCATTAAAGGTAAATTTAGGGACAATTATCTTTGCTGCGAGAAAAAGTGGGGAGGCTGAACCCTCTATGATTCTATTTGCCTAATGGATAGGTCTAACTTTGCGATGCCTATGTATGTACTGGTATTGTCAATCTTATGAAATGTACAGGAAGATAATTTTAGGACAATTTAGATCGAAATGATTATTTTTTTAAAGAAAGCTCTAGATCCTGGCTATAAATTGTTATTTTTAGAACAATATGTACTATCTACAGTTGTCTTTATTTATAGATTGTGAGTTTTAGTGATAAGAACAAATATTTCTGTCAATGAATTTATTATCGTAAAATAAGCCAATGAAAGTTCAGAGCTAATCCATTAAGTTGTAAGCATGCTTATTGATAAGTTTTGTCATGTTTGTACAGTAGATAATTGGATGTGAAATTTTAAGATATATTAAGGTTTACTCAGGAAAACAATCATGTAGATGGGCAGGCTGAGGGATCCGGTCAGAAGTAGATTATTATAATTTATTAAATATGTTTAAGTCAAATTAACACGATGAACAGAGGCCGGATGAAATGTAATAATTCAGATGGAATTCTTTCTCAGTTACCGAAATGCTTTTTCAACAATGAGATTTAGGTTAAGGGAAACTTGGATATTTCAATAGACTCTCATGTTGACAGTAATATTCATGTTGCAGACACACTTCTACTGGTAAAAAAGGACAAATAATTTTTTTAATCAATATAAGTCAACAAGCATATATAAATGTACAAATATGTATACAATTCATGTATCGGTATGTTACATGTAAACTATATACAATTTTTTTTGGCAGTTTGTGTCCTGGTTTTGCATTGTCTCTGTAACTGAAGCTGCTTTGGGAACAAGCTGCAATGAAACTGCAGATCCATCAAATTGTGCAGCGACTGAAAGCTGTACTAACAGCATTTGTGTATGTAGCAATGGATATTTTGACGTCAGTGGAAAATGCGAATCAAGTAAGTTTCAATACACTGTAACCTATCAACAACTGACAAGTCTACATATTAGCGCAATTAAGGGAATGGAGATGGTTTGTGTGGTTCTTGAGCATCAGTTTGAGTTCATTTTGCGCTCAAATTTTACAAATGAGCAAAATATATGCCCATAAACAGCAGCATATATAACCTAATGTCACGTGTTACTCCCTGTTACATTTATCTTCATATAGAACTTAATGCCCCTTTTACAATTGGCGCAAGAGCACTAAACAACACTTTGCGAAATTTTTTGGCTTCGCATGAGCTTTCGCATGTGTTGTATGAACTATCGCATTCGTTGCATGCGATTTTGTGGTCGCATCAAGTCTTATCAAAATTGTGGACATGCACACTATTCAGACGCGACCGAACGCGATCCAAATTATTGCAATGCAACCCACGAACATTGGTACGAATGTTTTACAACATTTTGTGTGTTCCCAAGAGCAATGCATGATTTTTAAAGATCGTAAGATAAATCGCAGCTATTTTTGCGTGTGTTGTGCGACCATGAGTCTGTTGCTCAGGTGTCTCATGTAATCTTATAGATCTGATATTTAAAAATGCATTTTATTTCCCTTTTGTTTAAAACTATGGAGTAAGATTAAAGGCAACTATACTGTAACGTTATTGGATTAAAACCATTTATTCATTCTAACTAGCAGTAATTTTTCAACCTATTTATACTTTTTAGTTGTTTTTTTTTGCTTAAATCGGTCTCCTTCGCCCAATAAACAGGATCAACCTAATTTTTGAAAAATATGGTATTTGTCCCATTTGAAATTACCATTTGTGTATAAAAAATGATGCATTAAAAAATTATATTGCACACACATTACAAAATATTATCACAGACACACATTCCGCGTAGGATTTGTTGACATTGTTTTCATTACCTCACACCCAAGCGGATTACCGGGAACATTTTAGCCCGAGATCAAATATCACACGGAAAATATAGCGGGTTCAATTAAAATAATACTTTTTGTTACTTTGTTTTTTACTTATTTAAGTAAATATTAATTATATAATAATTACCTTTGTTCCTATAAACAATGATGCATCCAAAACGAATTATGTTACATACAAGTTAATGTTTACACAGGTATACAGTCTGCGTACGATTTTATATATTCGATATACCGTCAGGTAATATGTTACCTTGTTCCTTAGAACTTTGATAGTTTACAATCATTTTTCATTTCCACTGCTTACAGATACGATTTACATGTACTACTGGTTAATTTGATCTAAAGAACTGAGATTTTAGTATCAGGATAGAATACTAGATAGGAATTTACATTATTTGTTCGATAAATATCCGTATACGGCGCACTGATTGACTCGTAACTTTAAAATAGCTGTCCTTGCTTTTAAAAAGGCATAAAAAGATTAACACGATAGGATAAACGGAAAAACTGTTAAAATTAAACGATAATCCTGATAGGATTAACGCACGATAGGATAGGATTAACGCACGATAGAACAGTATACACGCACGATACCATAGGATTGATACACGATTCGATAGGATAGGATTCTAGAGAATAACGTTGCAGGTACTGTAGTTAGTGCTTTTCAGTACTCTCAGTACTTTGATTTAACTTGAAATTATTCATACTTTTGAATGGATATTGTTTGAACCCTGAGGCAGGCTTGGGGCGAATTCCATTGTAAAGTAATGCATTACATTACCATTACTTCATGAATTTGGGCATTAAATTACCATTACCATTACTTGATTTTCCTGAAGTAATGCATTACATTATCATTACATGAGTAAAGTAATGCATTACCATTACCATTAATTTGTTTTAAAAAGTAAAGCTAATAAAGAGTTTTTGCAAATGTTTTAAATATAAAACACTCTTTAAATATCTACAGGTTCATGTTCAATCAGTATCAGGTTCAAATTCAATGACTATACAAGAGTTATTCTTTATTTGCTCAATATATACAATATACAATATATACATAATCATCTTGTGGCATTATGAACAAAATATTACATAAGTAAAATGATATTTATAGACATTTGGCATGATACGATGTAGGATACGAAATAGAGACACAGAATTACATGCATAACAAAAAAACAATTTATGGAATAATGTTGCGGTATCAAAAGCTAAATAGAGATATTTCCCCAGATTAAACAAATCTTTATAATTTTGGACACTTAATTGTATAAATTCATAAACAGTTGGTTGTTCCCAGTTATATATCTTAAGATACGGTATTTTAATCATATTTCTTTCTTCTGAGGACACTTTAAGACAAAAGATTGCTGTTGCACTTTATGATCGAAATTTTAAAGGGTTCATCTTTTAACTGCATCCTGTTAGTTTGAAAATCTTCCCAGCTATACTAAATAAATGTTTTACAGGGGCAGCCAAAGCTTGGACTGAAAAGTACTGTTTGACGATCTCTTTCTTAGGATATATTAAGTGCAATAATAGAAAAAATACATGAATCTTGTATTTTCTATCAGTCTAAACTAATGTACAATGTACTTAATATACGAGAGAGAGAGAGAGAGAGAGAGAGAGAGAGAGAGAGAGAGAGGAGAGAGAGAGAGAGAGAGAGAGAGAGAATAAGTAAGTAAAAGTATTTTAAGATAGGTTATAATACTGGAAGTGATATTGATTTTCATCATGGATGGACAGTGCATTCATTTTGCTTTTAAAGGTGCATGTCTGTCTTCTATTCTATTAGGACATAGTGAACGGAAGGGGATTGGGGTGTTAAGCACTTCTTATAACAATAGATTGTTTTGATACTTAGAATCCTTGGGGGCATAGTGTGTTGTTTACACATTTCTTATTGAATTGCAGACTAATTAGAGTAAATTGTTTAAACGATTAAAACTCTTAATAACAACACTCTTGAAAATGTTATGAAATTGTGCTGATATATTTAGTAATATTAACAATTCAAAAATAAATCTTAAAAATCTTTTTTAATAATACAGTTAAAACATTTTTATCTCAATAATTATTTCTTTCTTCTTTAAAAATAAATTTAATCAAATTCTATTTCAACTATTCATTTATTCATCACATTTTTTAAAGTGAACATGCATAAATAAGCATAATAATGCAAAGTAATGCCATGTAATGCCAGCATTACACTAGATTTTGGAAAGTAATGAATTACATTACCATTACTTGTAATGCTAATTTTGTGGCATTACACATTACTAGCATTACTTTGAGAACATGTTATGCATTGCAATGCATTACCATTACATTTAGCATTACCCCAAGCCTGCCCTGAGGTACTGGTATTTAACAGAGTAAACAGAGGAACAGAGTAAAGCTGATTTTCAAGATTTAAAAAAAACAACTCAGGGTATAGGTAGGTAAAAAAGCCTAAAGAAAGTCATTTCCACAAAAATGTGTAAATATAATACATGATTTAATATCATGAAAATTACAACCACAGCGGCACGTCTTTTTACCCCCAAGGAACACCAAGGATACCCCAATGATAGAAATAAATAACTATTGATACCCAAGGAGGTCTCATTAAAGTGCAAGGATCACCCCTTACCCTTGGTACCCCAAGGATACCCCATAGATACCCTTATAATACAGATTTATAACTTTTGATACACCATATAACCCCACAGATCTTGTCTGATCTTAAAAGAAAATTGCAGGTGCATATATTCAGATGGTGATCAACATATGTACACATTTTCAGACTGTTCCATGCAGTTGTGAAAAATTCTATAGGGGGACAAAGTTGCGTCTATAGATAGACCGACAGACAGACGGACAGACGGACAGGATGAAACCATTTTATACCCCCTAAAATTAATTTGTTGGGTTATAGGGGGTATAATGAGACTCCTGGGGTATCACTTGTTATTAATTTCTATATTTGGGGTTACTTGGGGTTCTTATGAATATCCTTGGGGTATCCTTGGGGTACCAAGAGGTGACACTTGGATTCAAATGAGACCCCTTGGGTATTAATAGTTATTAATTTCTACTGGGGTACCTTGGGGCGAGCCTTCCATTCGAATGAAACCCCTGGGGTATTACTGGTTAATAATTTATCATTTGGGTTCCATGGGGTTCTTACGGGTATCCTTGGGGTTCCTTGAGGTACTAAGAGGTGACCCTTGAACTCCAATAAGACCCCTTGGGGTCTAAACAGAATAACTAGATAATTTTTTTGAGAACGAATTATTGTTAAATACGGAAGCGTATTAGTGCCACATAAACACTTCACATTTTTTTATTTTCTACACTTTAAAGTGTAAATTTTACACTATAATCTGTAAAATTCACACTTTAAAGTGTAAAATTCACACTTTAAAGCGTAAAATTCACACTTTAATCTGTAAATTTAACACTTTAATCTGTAAATTTTACACTTAAATATGTAAAATTCACACTTTACTCTGTAAAATTTACACTTTAATCCGTATAATTCACACTTTAAAGTGTAAAATTCACACTTTAATCTGTAAATTTTACACTTTAATCTGTAAAATTCACACTTTAAAATTTAAAATTCACACTTTAATCTGTAAATTTTACACTTTAATCTGTAAAATTCACACTTTAATCTGTAAAATTCACACTTTAAACAGTAAAATTCACACTTTAATCTGTAAAATTCACACTTTAATCTGTAAAATTCACACTTTAATCTGTAAATTTCACACTTTAATCTGTAAAATTAACACTTTAATTTGTAAAAATCACACTTTAAACATTTAAATTCACACTTTAATCTGTACAATTCACACTTTAATCTGTAAATTATACACTTTAAACAGTAAAATTCACACTTTCATCTGTGAATTTTACACTTTAATCTATAAATTTTACACTTTAATCTGTAAATTTTACACTTTAATCTGTAAAATTCACACTTTAATCTGTAAAATTCACTCTTTAAACAGTAAAATTCAAACTTTAATCTGTAAAATTCACACTTTAATCTGTAAACTTTACACTTTAATCTGTAAATTTTACACTTTAAAGTGTAAAATTCACACTTTAATCTGTGAATTTTACATTTTAATCTATAAATTTTACACTTTAATCTGTAAATTTTACACTTTAAAGTGTAAAATTCACACTTTAATCTGTATATTTTACACTTTAATCTGTAAAATTCACACTTTAAAATGTAAAATATACACTTTAATCTGTAAATTTTACACTTAAAAGTGTTAAATTTACACAAGAGACAAGGGAAACGGCTTGCATTATAAAAAGCCCTTAGCGTTGAACATTTTTTGGCCATGTAACACTGATACATTTTGTCTAAGAGAATTTAATCATTACTGTTTCAGTTTTTGAAAAATTGAATACTGTTAATGAGAACTCATTTCTCGATTGCAATGTTTATTATTAAAGCAAGATCAAAGAAATGTGGGACATTTAATTAAAACAGCCATGTGGTATTGACATAGTATTTAACAGATTAATGTGTGATTTTTACAGATAAATGTGTCAAATTTACAGATAAAAGTGTAAAATTTACAGATTAAAGTGTGAATTTTACGGATTAAAGTGTAAATTTTACACTTGAAAGTGTGAATTTTACAGATTAAAGTGTGAATTTTACAGATTAAAGTGTAAATTTTACAGATAAAAGTGTAAATTTTACACTTTAAAGTGTGAATTTTACAGATTAAAGCGTGAGTTTTACACTTTAAAGTGTGAATTTTACAGATTTAAGTGTAAAATTTACGGATTAAAGTGTAAAATTTACAGATTAAAGTGTATATGTGGCACTAATACGCTTCCGTAATTAAACCGTATTCTTTTCAAATAAATAAAGAACATGTTTTGAAAGTTTTGCTGTTGATATTTCATGCCGATAAAAAACATTTAAACATTTCAGTAAATGTATTGATATCATTTTATGTGTGCATGTAATCTTATTGAATATAACGCTACTACACATAAGTAAACCCGTTTTCGTAACCTTACCCCCCCCCCCCCACCCCACTTCAAAGTTTTATGACTGTCAAAGTTAACTTTATTTGACTTAAGTCCCTATTGTTTTACACAAAGGTGTGAAACCATCGCACTGACAGGAAATCACTCTACGCCAGAACGCACAGAATACACAGGAATGAGGCAGGTAGATAATCTGTGTAACGATTGACCAAGAAGAATTCTACATGCATATCAAACAATTTTACTAATAGTTATATTAAATAATTGATTCATTTTACTACGTTCTTTAACTGCTAAACGTGTTTAAGATGTTCCTTCCCACAAAAAACCTCCATTATAAACTAAACGAGAGAGAGAGAAAAAAACGCAATTAAAGAATTAAACTTTCCAAACACAGTATATAAAGCATCACCAACATTGTAAAAAACTTAACTGTTAGACATTCTTCTTATTTTCTTTATCAAAAAAAAAACTATTAGAACGAAACTTTATCATGGAGGGAACACGTGGTAGAGCTTGCGGGCTGATTTCATTGACAGGTGCAGCACGTGGACTCAAATCTGAAATTGCATGATGGGTTCAATTACAGTGTACCATATTCTTTTATGAATACTAATTTTATGAATATTTATTATTGGATATTAGTACATTTCACATAAGCGTACGTTAAATTACGCCTAACCCTCCCTCCCTCTCTCTCTCTCTTTCTCTCTCTCTCTCTCTCTCTCTCTCTCTCTCTCTCTCTCTCCTCTTATGTTGTGCGATTAGACGATACCGTACGCGATTTACACTTTTCTTTTGTCGTGAATGGGTGTGAGAACCCTCAAGGGCATGTTTTTTTCTACCCTGAGTTTGCTAATCACTACATGTGTACACAGAAAATGATCGTCAATTAAACTTTATATGTATACACAAGAACGCATACCGACATAACACGTTATGATTCCATGTGCTTTAAAGCATCACCAACTATATATATGAATGATAATTTTATTATTGAGTGGAAAAATAGATTTGTTAGCTGATTCCCGACATTTGTTCATTTCTCAATTTAAAACATACACATGTATTGACAGTTTACGGCGCTATGCGTGTCAACTTATAAAATGAGAAGATGAAATTGCTCTGCATTGATACAAGTTCATCCAGAGACATAAATAACAATAAATGTTATTTATGTCTCTGGTTCATCTAATGAAAATATTTAATTTTAAGATCTTTATAAAAACAGGATTAACAACTAATAGAAATAATAACTGAAATAAGCACGTCAAATACAAAGATTCATGTATGTGTTCTTATTTACAAAATTTAACAGCGTAAAAATCATGTTATGTTGGAATTCGAATGTAGTTTCCAATTTCATGAAATTCTATTTCATAAATATAATTTATTAATTTAATATTAATATTAACCGCAATTTATTTACAGTGCAGCTGTTATGCTTAAATCACAAGTCGCATATTTGACGTGGATTTACGCGACCCGCATTGCCTGTAATGTACAGTACAGGTAAAATAAAAACAACAAGCAGCAGCAGCAGAAATAACGGTAAACCACACCGTCGCGGTGTCATCACGGTCGCAATCCATACCACGGTCAAAAACCGCGATGGTGTATCGCGGGAACGATAAAAATACCGTGACGGTAACGCAGGCCAATACGGGATCCGCGTTGCCTGTACTGTAGTTATTAATATTTATCATTGGAGTTCCTAGGGGTATCCTTGGGGTTCCTTTGGGTTAAAACACGCACCCCAACCACAGACTTGCATCCAACATCCTAAAAAATTTGATAAGATATCCAATTTAAATTCCCTCTTTGTTAAAATTGTGTAAAACAATTGTATTACATTGATTTTCTAGTAGATATGATGGTGTGGATTAATTCATTCACTTGACAGCACAAACAATGTTTTATTTTTTTCAATTTTTAAAAATTTGGGTCAGTCATCTTGAAAAACAACTATATTATAGGTAATATAAAAAATTACCTTTTATAATGCTGTCACATTACATCATACATCACAAAATATGTGATCATTTATTCATTTGTTTTAACAGATTCCATCTCAGTCACTTTACAAGCAGACTCTACCAGTATAGTTTATGGATCAAGTGTGGTTCTTACAGCTACAATTACATCAGCAGTACCTGTGGACACTGTCAAATGGCAGAAAGAAGAAATGAATATTGATATAAACCAAGAAAAGTACACACAGTCTAATGTAGTATCTAACAAGATCACATTGACCATCATGTATCTTGTAACTAATGATGGCGGTAGTTACAGAGTCCAAGTCAACAACTTTGCAGGAATCACCAGTAGCTGGAGTACTCCTGTGACATTAACTGTGACTGGAGGTACAGTTTTGCATGAATAGAACAATAAAGCTATACATGCTATATCATCCACTATATGGATGAACTGCATGGTATGCATTCATATAGCTAAAAGATCAGAGCAGTTGCTAAGTTTTAATTCTAAATACGTTTTTTTGCATCACACTTAAATATTACACATATATTATTAGTTTTTTTGTTATGTTCATGTATAATATTTAAATATTTTGTTCAATGTGATGTGCACTAATAATTTGAAGTCATTATACATTGTATGCATGTCTTAAACAAGGAGAGAATGCAGGGTGAAGATTAGAAAAAATTTCATTTGTCGGCTATAAATAGTATATAGTCTCAGTGTATTGTTAATTTCTTTCAATTTTAGTGGTGCCAACTGTAACGGTACCTGGGAAAATAACAGAGACGGACACCACTGTTACCATCGACTGTACTGCCAGTGTCTCACAAGGTTCTCCTGCATTAACAGCTGTATACTGGTTGTTAAACGGTGCAAATCTAACTTCTTCACAAAGCAACAAGTACTCCGGTGGAAATTTGAACACTAAGTCACTAACCATTAATAGCATAGGACCTACAGATGCTGGAGAATATCGATGTGTGGCAACAAATTTTGTTGGATCTACCAATAGTTTACAATCTGTAACTCTGGGTATGATCATCTTAAAGATTATTCATATAGCCTGACATAGAGATAGAGGATTATATTTTAGCTAGTTATTGTGTTCCAAAAAGTACTTGTAGTTTGATGTTAACATTATAGTATAAACCAATTATGCCAAGTTGTTGTTAAGCACAATAAGAAGCAAATCTAAAAATGAGTCTATTCCCTCCATTGCATTAAAATATTTTTCTCTTTGCATAGAAAATGATATTCCTAAATGTGATAATCAGTCATATTTAATTCAAACAATAAGAAGTTATAACTAGAGCAAAGCTCGTTGCAAAGCAACGAGTGGGTCTTCCGTTAATGTTGGAAGTAAAGCTGTAAGTTCCTGTAAGAAGCAGAGCTCTTATACCAATAGTAAGAAAAACTAAAATAAAAAGATGAAAAAAATCGAATTAGTCCTGGTACGACTTAACAGGATACGAATTATTTTAAGTACGACTTAACAAAAACCTTTCCGATTTCAAGAACGACTTAACAAAAAAAATCCGATTGTGTTTAAGTACGAATTAACAATTTCCGAATTATTTTAGGTACGAGTTAATTTATCTTTGAACACAACACTATTTCCTTAACCAAGAACGTGGAATCAATATTTCCGGAAAACTCAATTCCCAATATCCCAATATCCTAAATCCCAATATCTCTGTAATGCATCGTCCGATTTTAAAACGGATATCAGTTTAAATTAAGCTTTATAAAAGCCCCTTTGTTGCTTTATGATTTATATCAAATTATTGATCAGAAAAGAGTTATTATAAAAAGACTTAGTAGCCCTTCAGGCCCTTAATTTGAAGGGTCAGCCCCTTTTTCTTGATATCAAAAAAATATTTCTCCTTTTTCAGATATTAATGATCAAAATATTGAATTATGGCCCCTTGAAACCCCTAATTACATAATTTAAAACTTAGGTATGGTACTGTATAGATGAAAAGATGTACAAACAACATTTTTGCTTCTATATTTAATAACAAATTATTGTTCAGTAAAGAGTTATTGTAAGAAGACATTAGAGCCCTCTTGGCCCCTAATTTGAGGGACCAGCCCCTTTTTCTTGATATCAAATGAAATGTCTTGCAAATACAAACATATTTTGTTCTACAAGTGTTCAAGAAATGTTAACCGTTCTTGAGATATATGTACAAATGTGTTTTAGGGGCCGACCCTTTAACTCCTAAATGGGGTCATAAACAAAAACATTTAAGGTAGCATACTGTACAAAACATTATTTTGAGCAACTTTTGTTCTACATTGCTTTTAAAAATATTTCTCCTTTTTCAGATATTAATGCTCAAATTTTTGAATTTCTGGCCCCTTGAAACCCCTAATTACGTAACATATGACTTAAGAATGGTACTGTATAGATAAACAGCCCAACAATGAGCATTTTTGCTTCTATAATTAATAACAAATTATTATTCAGTAAAGAGTTATTGTAAGAAGACTTTACAGCCCTCTTGGCCCCTAATTTGAGGGGCCAGCCCCTTTTTCTTGATATTAAACGAAAGCCCGTGTAATTTGAAACAACTTTTGCATTACATGTTTTAACAAAATATTTATACATCAAAAGATATCACAGAAAATGTGCAAAAATTTCGTGAAAAAATTTGGTGCTAATTTTCAGGTTCAGGCGAGCTTTGAGGCCTTGAGCAATTTTCATCATTGGAAGCATGGGGGTACATCTACATACATTCATCTACAATCCCTGAAAATTTCAAGCTTCTATCTTGATTAGTTTCGGAGGAGATGCGTGGACAAAATGACCCTTAAAAATTTACAAAATCGTCAATATCTGAAACCGGAAGTGACGTCATCATTTAAAAATTTTATAATATGTAGTGCCGATCATGCTTTATCCGTCCTGAAAATTTTGTGCGAATCGGTTGGATAGTTTTTGAGAAATAGCGCTCCAAAAAAGTCAGAAAAAGAAAAAAAAGAACTAGAGCAAAGCTCGTTGCAAAGCAACGAGTGGGTCTTCCGATAATGTCAGAAGCAAAGCTGGAAGTTCCTGTAAGAAGCAGAGCTCTTAAACCAATAACAAGAGTTACTAAAATAAAAAGATGAAAAAAATCGAATTATTCCTGATACAACTTAACAAAACCCGAATGATTTTAAGCACGATTTAACAGAAACCTTTCTGATTTCAAGAACGACTTAACAAAAAAAATCCGAATGTGTTTAAGTACGACTTAACAACTTAATTTTTGGTACGAGTTAATTTTACTATAAACATTACGCTATTTTTTAAACCAAAGACGCGGAAACTAAATTTCCGGAAAAATCAATTTTTAAACCTCGATATCTCTGTAATGCATCGTCTGATTTTAAAACGGATTTCAGTTTTAAATTAAGTTTAATAAAAGCTGGCTTTGTTGCTTTATAATAAGTATCAAATTATTGGTCAGAAAAGAGTTATCATAAAAAGACTTAATAGCCCTTGTTCCCCCTCATTTGTGGGGCCAGCCCCTTTTTCTTGATATCAAATAAAAGGTCTCGCTAATATAAACATATTTTGTTCTACAAGTGTTCATAAATTGTAAACCGTTTTCGAGATATCTGTACAAATGTGTTTTAGGGGCCGACCCTTTAACCCCTTACCGGGGCCACTAACAACAAAACTTTTGGTTTAATATTGTTCAGAACATTATTTTGAACAACTTTTGTTCTACATTGCTTTTCAAAATATTTCTCCTTTTTCAAATATAAATGATCATAGTTTTGAGTTCTGGCCCCTTGAAACCCCTAATTACGTAATATATGACTTAGGTATGGTACTGTATAGATGAACAGCTGTACAATGAACATTTTTGCTTCTATAATTAATAACAAAATATTGTTCAGTAAAGAGTTATTGTAAAAAGACATTAGAGCCCTTTTGGTCCCTAATTTGTGGGGTCAGCCCCTTTTTATTGATATCAAATAAAAGGTCTCGCTAATATAAACATATTTTGTTCAACAAGTGTTCAAGAATTATTAACTGTTCTTGAGATATCTGTACGAATGTGTTTTAGGAGCCGACCCTTTAACTCCTAAATGGGGTCATAAACAAAAACATTTAAGGTAGCATATTGACAAGAACACCATTTTAAGCAACTTTTGATCTACATTTCTTTTCAAAATATTTCTCCTTTTTCAGATATTAATGATCAAAGTTTTGAACTTCTGGCCCCTTGAAACCCCTAATTACGTAACATATGATTTAAGTAAGATACTGTATAGATGAACAGCTGTACAATGAACATTTTTGCTTATATAATCAATAACAAATTATTGTTCTGTAAAGAGTTATTGTAAGAAGACTTTAGAGCCCCCTTGGCCCCTAGATTGAGGGGTCAGCCCCTTTTTCTTGATATTAAACGAAAGCTCGTGAAAATTGAAACAACTTTTGCATTACATGTTTTAACAAATTATGTGCACATCGAAAGGTATTACAGAAAATGTGCAAAAATTTCGTGGAAAAATTTGGTGCCAATTTTCAGGTTCAGGCGAGCTTCAAGGCCTTGAGCAATTTTCATAATTGGAAGCATGGGGGTACATCTACAGACATTCATCTACAACCCCTGAAAATTTCAAGCTTCTATCTTGATTAGTTTCGGAGGAGATGCGTGGACAAAATGACCCTTAAAAATTTTCAAAATCGTCTATATCTGAAACCGGAAGTGACGTCATCGTGTTAAAATTTAATAATATGTAGCTACGATGATGTTCTATCACTCCTACAAATTTCGTGCAAATCGGTTGGGTAGTTTTTGAGAAATAACGCTCCAAAAAAGTCAGAAAAAGAAAAAAAAGAATAACTAGACACGATCTCGTTGCGAGCAACGAGGAGGTCTTCCGTCCGATTTTTAGGATGTTGAATGACCTTACTCTTGATCTTCGTCAACGAAACGTATCAGGAAAAGGAGGCGGGATCGAAGAGTAATCGGTGAAAGACTATCTATACCTTTGGTGTACCTTATTTGAAGGATCAGCTCCTTTTCATTCATTTTAGTTAAAAGTTATTTTTGTGAACCGCTAATAGGTGTTTAGAAATTGGTAACCGTTTTTGAGATATCTGGGAAAATTGTTTTGATATCCGGTCCTAAAACTCATTTAAGGATCCAGATAAGAAACAATATATGGTTGTACATTTTTAAGCACATAATTTTGAGCATCTTTTGTTAAATACTGCTTTCCAGAACTTCCCTCTATTTCGAGATATTGAGGATTAAAGTGATTGACTTCTGGCCCCTTAAAATCCCAAATTACATAACATAGGAGTAAATGATTGCCATGTATAGGTAAAAAACCTGATAATGAACAAAATTGCTTCTATAACGTATCACAACATATTTCACAGTAAAAAGTTATCATTAAAAGACTTTAGAGCCCCCTCAGCCCCTTATTGGAAGGGCCAGCCCCTTTTTCTTGATTTCAAATGAAAGCTCTTGTCAATTCAAACACATTTTGTTCAAAAAGTAATAACAAATTGTATGCCGTTCTCGAGATATCTTCAAGGGTCGTTTTAGGGACCGACCCTGTAACTCCCTTTAAGGACCGCATAACAAAGAATAAATGGTTGTACATTGTTAAGCTCAATATTTTGAGCATCTTTTGTTTAATATTGCTTATCAAAATTTTCCTCAATTTTGAGATATTGAGCATCAAAGTTTTGGACTTCTGGCCCCTTAAATCCCCTAAATATGTAACATAGGAGTAAATAATTGCCATGTATAGGTGAATAACGTTAGAATGAACATAATTGCTTCTATAACGTATCAAAAAATATTTCACAGTAAAAAGTTATCATTAAAAGACTTTAGAGCCCCTTCAGCCCCTTATTGGAAGGGCCAGCCCCTTTTTCTTGATTTCAAATGAAAGCTCTTGTCAATTCAAACACATTTTGTTCAACAAGTAATAACAAATTGTATGCCGTTCTCGAGATATCTTCAAAGGGTCGTTTTAGGGACCGACCCTGTAACTCCCTTTAAGGACCGCATAACTGGTTGTACATTGTTAAGCTTAATATTTTGAGCATCTTTTGTTTAATATTGCTTATCAAAATTTTCCTCCATTTTGAAATATTGAGCATCAAAGTTTTGGACTTCTGGCCCCTTAAATCCCCTAATTATGTAACATACGAGTAAATGATTGCCATGTATAGGTGAATAACGTTAGAATGAACATAATTGCTTCTATAACGTATCACAAAATATTTCACAGTAAAAAGTTATCATTAAAAGACTTTAAAGCCCCATCAGCCCCTTATTGGAAGGGCCAGCCCCTTTTTCTTGATTTTAAATGAAAGCTTTTGACTTTATAAAGATTTTTTATTCTACATGTTATAACAAAATACTATCGAGGAAATAGATATTAAAAGAAAACCACAAAAAATCACGACGCTTTTTTAACCGTAATTTTCGAGCTCGGGCGAGCTTCAGCGCTTTTGGTCACAGGAAAATATATCTACCACATGTCAGTTCTACAACCTTTTGTCTACAATCCCTGAAAGTTTAAACTCAATATCTTAAATCGTTTAGGAGTTTACCCCTGGACAAGCCGACCCTCTGAAAATCGTTAAATTGTGAATAACTCAAAACCGGAAGTGACGTCATGGATAAAAAAAATTTCCAATAAGGTTCAGATCACTATCTATCAAATCTGAAAGTTTCGCGTAAATCGGTCGAACAGTTTCCGAGAAATCGCGTACACAAAATTTGTAAGAAAAAAAAAGAAAAATAATAATAAGAAGAATAGGGAAAAAGAAACCGAACGAAAACAATAAGGTCTTCCGTTGGAAACGGAAGACCTTAATAAGAATAAAGAAAAAGAAACCGTAGAATAACAAGAGGGTCTTCCGTTGGAAACGGAAGACCCTAATTATTTACATATAACTTAAGTTATAGTGCTGTTACTTCTTTTTGTCCTATCAAGCTCCTCCATCTGATGTGCATATATCAACTTCACAATTTGTTGATCCAATATATATTGGAAGCAGCATCACAATTACTGGATCCTTCACATCAAATCTACGTACAGAAAACAAGTGGCAGAAACTGATTGGAGCAGAGCTCACAGATATTGATATCACAGATGAACGATACGCAGGGAGCTCCCTCGCAAGTCCCACTCCTAAACTTGTGATTACAAAAGTAGACCTCATTGATCGAACATCTTTTAGACTTGTGGTCACCAACAGAGTTGGCTTCAACCAAAGTGAATCCATCACATTAAATGTGGTAGACGGTTTGTATGAGATTTTCTACTTCGGTATACATGTATGGAATAATGAGTCCTTTTCATTTTGTTTTAATTAAATTGACATATTTATTTTAATGCAGATATGAAAGTTGATAAAAAATATATTTCTCCTTGTTAAAATATTACACATTGTTGCATTCACTGTTTTCAGTTTTAATCTTCTTTATGAAAGGGGTTTGGATAAAAAAAAAACTGCATTTGAAATTGCACTTGATTTGAAAGAGAAATACTTCAACATTTATTATTTAATAGATCATTAAAATATCTAATCTAAAGTTTATTTTAATTTCATTGCGCATGTTACAATTTTATAGGAATTATATGCTGCTCAGTTATAGACTAATGTGAATAAATTTAAGTTATCAATTATTTAATATGTATTGAAGACTATATTATAAGATGTAAAGGCAACGTAATTACACAACAAATATTTTAAGTGATATTTCACATGTATTATTATGCCTAAAGAGTAAAATGCTTTCTATTGTGCCTGGTGCATATGGACTATGAAAATAGTAGACTAAGTCATTTCAGAAAAAAAATCATTTCCACTGATACCTTTTTATCCATACAAAGTACAAAAACATTTATTAATTTGATATTCTACTGTCAATGATTGTATATGTGTGGACACTAGATCAATTTCAACAGGTTCTATCTCGGTCACCTTAACACCACCATCAATCAGTGTGAAGTATGGAGAAGATGTGACCTTAACAGCAACGATTGAATCACCTGCAACTGTAACTAATATCAAATGGCAGAAGGTGTCAGGGGGATCTGCATCAGACTTAGATATAAACCTGGATAAGTACACACAAACAGATTCAGGTCCTGGTACAGTCACATTAATGATAAAAAATGTAGAATTCACAGATTCTGGTAATTACAGAGTCCAAGTCAGCAATGCTGCAGGAACTACCAAAACTAGTAACCAGGTGTCACTGAATGTGAAAGGTAAATGGAACAACTCTATAAAAAATGAAAATTTTATACAGTTTATACGTGTACATGTATTTATATATTCATGTATATGTTGAGAAAACTAAAAATAATGATATGTATTTTGTAGCTCTAGAGTTTAATGACAATTGTACCAACACAGTTTCGTGTAATTCCTCCATACATCTTGAATGTAGCAACAAAAAATGTCTCTGTGTGAGCAATTACTACCATAAGGAGCAAGTGTGTTATGCAGGTATGTGTATATATACATCTTTTTAATATTTCTAATTTAAGGTTTAATTCTTTGATTACCCATTGTTTGTCATCAATTTGCTTGTTAAAAGTGGGGGGTTTTTTTACGATTTCAACTTCTCCAGAAGCATAAGTAAAAATTCAGCCAATGCATGTTAGGGAAGAGCTTTAGTAGCTTTAGCATGTTTAAGTAAAGGAATATAGGCATGATAAGGAAATTCTCTTGATTCATTTTTCAAAATTCAGCTAAAACATATTGAGTGAAGGGCTTTAAAAGTTTGTTTAAGCGAATGAAATATGATGGGGTGTTTTTAAAAATCTTGAATGTGGGTATAGTCCACTAATGAATTTTCAATAGGCGGTAATGTTAACATAAGTGTTCATAGCCCCGGCCCTAATTTTCACTCAGCAACAAGGGACCTGTGAAATCAGAACGGCAAAATGCTTCCGTATTTAAAACTCTGAAAATGAAAGTAAAAGTAGGGAATTTCACAGTCTTGGAAAGGGTGTACATCAAACAATTTCAATTCTTTTCTTTAAATGATAATTCAATTTTGACACTTGCTTTTAAAATTGCAAATCCTTTTTTCTGACATGTATCAAGCATTTTGATTTAAAATGTCCCAAAAAATGTATATACACTCTGCAAGTATAGGAACTATTTTGCTTAATGGCATTACTTTGTTGTCCTACCGATTCTAAAAATAGTTAGAGAGATATACCCAATATAAAACAGTCATTGCGGTTATTTACAATTCTAAGCTTATATATTCACTCTTGACACTATACAGAACCATGATTCCAAATTTGGAAAAATTCAATAAATAATTATGAATTTTGATACACATTTGATACACATGCATGATATCTGAAGAAACAGTCCAGTCAAGATTTACCTAAACAACATCTAGTCCATTGGCACTCAAATTTTAGTTGCACAAATCATGAAATTTCATTAGTTACAAAAAGGAATGGTTTTCAAATACCACAAAAAAGGTAAAATAGAAAAGTATA
This sequence comes from Magallana angulata, assembly GCF_025612915.1. Classification (NCBI taxonomy): domain Eukaryota; kingdom Metazoa; phylum Mollusca; class Bivalvia; order Ostreida; family Ostreidae; genus Magallana; species Magallana angulata. The sequence continues at coordinate 50,358,222 of NC_069115.1, read as the reverse complement.
GGAATCTCCCTATCCATCAAGGTATTACATGTAGGTATTGATTTGTAAATAATAAAGTTATATAACTCTATAATGAGAAGCCCTCAGTTCATATTTTGCTCAATTTTGATGCTAGCTTGAGATTACCTCACCTATGACGTCATAATGACGTCATAGTGATGAGTTTTTTTTACTCGTGTAAGTGTAACATTTGCTGAACTTTTATTTAAGCCTAATTTTGAAAGAAATGCACAATGACTTAACCCATAAAAGATATGTCATAAGGAGAAAAAACTTGCTAATAAGGAGTTTTTCATTTTCTTTTTGTATACCGTTACCGTCGTAACTAATTTTTAAAAAAATATATTGTGTTGTTTTTGTTTTGTCCGGCACAATTGTCCATCTGCAGCACAGCATCCTTGTCTCCATACCCCCAATGCTCAAAGAAGTGATGTAATAGGCTCACCACCGTATTGGCTCCCTTGCCTACCTCCTCAGCCTCATCCACCAGATAGAATACTTTCTCATCTATAGTGAAATACTGATTTACTCGCATATTCTTTTCAATATGATTTTACAACCAAATAAAAGAAATTTACAAATTAGACTTGATTAAGCTTGATTAGATTGCAAAACGATTGTTTATGATAAAACATGCACCTGCTCCCTCTGCACACACGCCAAAGGCTTGGAACTTTCTGGGGGTTTTGAAGAACAGAGGCTCCACCTCTTGTGCATGATGAGGATAGTGAATCGGCTGAGCAAAGTCAAAGCTGTACATCTGAGTAATGTCCATTGTACATACTTGTCTTAAATAAATATAATTTTGAATGACTATGTAGCCTCAAAAATAGTTATTACAATGAACATGTACTATTTCAAACTATATAAATCACTCACCAATTCTTATGAAGTGTATTTACAAATTTCAAGCATGAATTTATGCAACATATTGCTCACAAAGATTGCTGTTGCCGATTAGTTCTCATGCAACTGTCCATGACTATTTACGGTATCTTGAATATTGCACATTAATTACTTGGTATAGAATATCATCATCAATCAGGAGTGAGTAATAAATAATATTATTTTGACTATGCATGGAACCAATTCATGGAAACATTTATTTACCTATACCAAACACAATTAAATGGTGTATGTGATGAAAGAATCAAGATGAAACTTATAAGTACACACCTCTTTCACTTTGATTTAAGTCATGTGTTTGAAACAGATCTTTGGACAGTAGACACATTTCTCTGTAGTATTCTCTCTGTTACTTGGCTTTGTCCAGGTGACACGTGTACTCATCCAGCATGGTTTTCTTTTCCTCTTCTGACAGGTTCCATGCATTACTGATGTTATGAACATATCTCTGGCATTTTGGACACAAATCAGTAGCTGGCATAATAATCAGGATGTGTGGTGTTTGTTCGAACCAAACTTTCTTGAACTCAGATAAGTTCACTTGTCTGTCATTTAAAACAAACCTAATTATGCATAGTTTTGAAGACTACCATAAAGTTTTCAATTTCATGTTCTCATAAATACAAAACTTTCTGGACATGTATACTATTAATCAAATATGTATATCATTAGTACCAGTAATTATTAGGAATGTTAATTCGTTTTAAGACATCATGTGCATCATGTATTATAACACACTTTAAAATGCTCATCAGACCCACAAAATATGCACTACATTATTTGGTTTTTGTTCAGCACGAGAACATCAAATAACTTTAACAATTTTATTAAAACAGAATCACACATACCTATAATTAAGCATTGTCGCTGCATATGCTTGGTTATAAAGTTCCCAAATATCAGACTTTGTCTTGTCAGAGGGAAGCAAGAACAGGACTTTGTCACCACGGGTTGAGTAGTTTGGCTGTCTGCCTGGCAGTGGGAGTCCGTTCTTAAATGTATATTCTTTCAAGAACTGAGATATACGCTGAACATCTGTAAGGCTGATTGCATGTTTAGGGGTTTTCCCAGTGTTTCCATGAATCCTAGGTTTTAGGCAATCTTTATCCAGCGATGCAGCTAGGCTGTTAAGCTTGAATTTCTCTATGCCATGGCAAAAAAGAAAAGTATCTCGACATACTTGCTGACCAGCAAAATAGTACTTTTGTGATACTCTTTATCCCTCTTTTGTTTTTGCTTTTTACCTGTAGACTGGGGCCAGTATGTACTAGATTTCCTGTTTGCAGCAAGTTGAACTTTCACTGTTAGATCTAATTCCTCACTTGACATTTCCTGACACTGGTGTCTGTATTCTAGCATGTGGTCGAATTCGATTTTTGTACTACATGGGGAACCATACAATGTACTGCAACCGCATGTTTTTGTTTTGAATACACCGACAAATTTAACTTCGTCTAAGTCGACAGTTCTGTATTCGAATTCGTGTTGATAATCTGAATTATATGTAGAATCTGTATAATTACGGACACTGATGTCTGTAGTCTCACTGTCCTCTTCCTCGTCTTCGGACGATGACAATGGCACACACTCGGTATGATTGCCGAAGTATAAATCATTCAAAGATGTGATTTCATCGATAAAAGGTTCATCTTGGTGACAAATTATCTCGTCGAACACTCTGCTTGACTGGCTCATAATAAATATTTTATCATTCTTCTATACTTCAGCGTAGCTGTCAATGTTCGTCTGCGATCTGTGGGACTTCCCGCCGATTGTTTGAAATGGTTATACTTTCGTTTTTACTACGTCCGATAACTAATACGGGATGTCATTCGCGTATAAAATTGTTTCTCTTATATCGTATAAACCTAACTGTTTTACACGATGTTTTTCGCCGAAATCTTAAATTATGATGGAATTTGACTACTGAGCATTAATTTTGTCAAGGACCATGGAAAAACCCGAAATACTTGTAACGTTACAACTTGGCTTTCACTATCAATCGATACACAGTATATATATCAATTATAGTTACATAACTCTTGTCGTAAAATTGAATTTCTTCGTGTAACACAGATTTAATATTGACTTTATTTTATTCATAATTAATTTATTAATTAAAATCGACATAGTTCTGTATAGAAATCATTTTAAAAATGTACAAAATGATTATGGGAAATGTGTCATTCTTTTTTCTTTATTAAAAAAAAAACGCGACGTGATTGACGTTTTGTTTCAGCGCCGTTTTCTCGATTATGACGTAAACTCAACAGCCTGGTTTTGTCGTGGCGACTCACACATCATCATAAAAATTCATCACTTTTAAAAAACGCTAAAAGAACCTATAGCTAGTTGCTGTATTCAAACTAAACACTATCAGGTTAGTAGTCTGAAGCTATTCCTGTTGCAATACAGAGATACATGGACATTTATTACCCAAATTGGTCATATAAACAATTTCACTGAAGATACAATTGCCTTCTTGTGACGTACTGTGATAAAAAAAAAATAACTAAATGTCGATACCCTTAATTTTATTCATTCTTTAATCTGAGATTTGGACAAGGTGGAATTATATTCGATTTCGACAAAAATATCGATATAAAAGAGTGTAATATAGGTCACATTAAACTGTGAATAAAAGAGGTACAATTTATCACTTGTTTTTGAATATGTACATGTAATGATATGTACATTACAGTTTCTAACGTTTAATAATTTTTAAAGAAACAAACCTACTAGTATTTCAAAATTTCATATAATTATACAGAATAAATTTAAAGAATCCTTTGTCGAAGATCTTTGCCGTTCTTAAAAATGTGCAGGAGCTATCTTTCAACATAATTCAGAGAACCCAATCATAAATTTGTTACCTACTTAAAGAGTGATATTTCCACCCATCCCTAGCATCTTAGGACAAGGACATTTTGTGTATATTAATTATGAATGTAAATCATATTGCTTTGGGGAAATGTACAATGCTAAAAATAAGATATTGTAGGTAATCACAGCAAACATTCGGATACAGTTACAAATTCAAAGGGAAAATGGCATGTAGAAATTTCAAAATTCAACATGTGAAAAAATTCAGACACCAATAATGAAGGAATTCAAAAACAGATTGATCTTAAAAGGTTTCATTGAGCCTCTGGCACACCTGAACTCAATTAAAAAAAAAACCCTCATTATATCCAATATAACAGAACGTGGTTCCCTCTAGGGGTTAGAGGATAAAAATTTTGAAGGGTAGAGTAGAAGTCGAAAAAATGATACTTAAGAGTTCCTCAATCTATGGTCAGCATATAGGGCATGACAGAAATTGTGTCCAAGTTCATGGAAGCCACAAAGGCGACGATGCATGTTACATGATTTTAAGCTAAAGCCACTTTACAGAAGATTTAAATCTTACTCCCAGCTTTTGTTGTACAGCTTAGTGGTTGGCTTGGTTCACTGATGTTATCAACAGCATCATTGATTGTACGTACAGTAAAGGTATACATTTGTTCTACAAAATAAAAGAAAATTAGCTATGATATGAAATTTTAAAGATCATTATGTTCAAGAATCAATCTGTTTGTCAAAAAAAAAATATTCTTAATGTGTCAAAATTATATTTTTTAAAAGTGCAAATAAGATTTAACATTTTCATTATAGCACATGAAGCAATCTCTTAAAAGACGATTAAAATGGGTGAACTTACTTATGCGAGGAAAATGCTTGCAAATAAAGTTTGCAGGATTCTACAATAATTGTCTAACATAATGTTTAAAAATTGAATTGATTGCTAATTGTCATACTCTGGATGTTACACTGGAACTACACAAATATCCTGAAATCGGAGAGAGTTTTAAGTCGACCAGATTTTTTTTTATACTTTTGAAGTAAAATTTCCCCTTTTATCAAGTTATACCTGATAATTGGCCCTCAACATTTTTATGTTTTTCATTTAACGAGGTGTAGATTTGTAGATTTCTTGGACTGACATTAATCTGATACCTAACAATGAGGCCATTGGGTTCAGTTGGAGCTGTCCATGATATCTTAAGAGAGATATCCAGAGGACTCTGTAGACATTGTCAATTAGTGGGTGGCTTTGGTTCTGTTCATTCAATTATTTGATTAAGCTCAATGAAAAATATTATAGAGATAGACAATTATTTCAAGGTTTATTTCAGCGAGAATTTACATTTTATTGGTTAGATTTATCTCTGAAATGACTTACTAAATTGTATTGCGCAATGTCACGAAAACCGCATAACACAACGTAGTATCATCGTTTAGTCTAAAAAAAAAAAAAAAAAAAGGAATTCGGGTCATATAAGGGGCTGTCTCAAAAGCTTCATAATCTAAAACAAAATGCATGAGATAAACAGAACATCTATGGATGAGCGATTTTATATTTGCTTTATCCAACTCGTTGAAATGGTTATATTTCCTCGGCAAGCCTATATACACGAATATATACACCATTTCAACTCGTTGGATCAAGTAAATTAAACCCACACAATATAGATATCCTCTTTATATATTACATATACTAGATATTGTATTTCACTACATTCTTGTGGATCTCAAAAACTAAACTAATGCACAAAAAATCCACAAACACTTATAAAACAATAATATACAATTCTATTTTAACAAGAGACGTTTGTGAAACACTAATGCCCCCTTCATTGAAGACCTCTGCGAAGAAGATGAAAGGAAACTGCAAACAATTGGAATATCTCTTAATCATTTGGGTATAACTCTATGAAAAAATTGCTCGATCGGACCCAAAATCGAACCCGACCTAGGTATTCTTCCAAAGGGGGGGAGGAGCATAAAAAAAACTAGTAAACTTGCATTATTATTCTTAATTTCTTACTTTGTTTTTAATAGTCAAACTTAGAGAAATGTAATGAACAAATGAGTTGGTTTCACAAAACACATTTTTGCATTGATTTAGGTACTACATTTTATCAATACAATTAGTATTCCTCTTATTGGTTGGTGTGGTTCTAATCCATTATGTATGCTCTGAGCTTTTCTTGAAAATATCTGACGTTGTACCACTCACTGTTACAATGCTAATGATGTTCGACTCTCCAGGTACGAAAATTTTCCCAGTGAATTGATACAATGTTTCATTACTCATTGTACTATATCTAGTGCCATTCAGTGTTACTTCATATTTGGTGACCACTGTGTTGACAGGCGCAGCCCATTTCATTTGGAAGTTATCATGAGCAAAGTTACTTTCACTTGGTATTACAAGACCAGGTACTGCTGGAACTGTGATAAATTGATCCATACATGTCTATGTGTTAAAATCAAGTTCAATATTCTATAAGGTATCATTTCCTACACTAAAACAACAGAAATCATCAAACAGAAATTTTAATTCTGTGACGTTATTAAGTATTAGTATACTTGTTTACCGTTACATTAAACAAGAGTACTGGTACATGTACATGTATCAATATTTTATCATTCTTTATTTTTTCTGAATTTATATTGAATTAGCCATCATATATTCTAATAATTCAAACAAAGATTTTTAATTGAAAAAAATTTAAAATAACCATAAATAAAAACATAAAAATTTAGAGATTTCATTCATTTCAGAGATAAATCTAACTGTTTTAATGTAAATTCTCACTGAAATAAACTTTGAAATATTTTTCTATCTCTATATATTTTTTTATTGAGCTTAATCACATAATTAAATGACAATACTGATCAGAAGACTTGAATAATTACGTTTGTTGACATACACAAAGTTGCGAATGCTCGTTAGTTTGAATTGACTCGAACGAAGAACAGTGGATGTTTTATGAAAGAAATACTAGCATAATGAATTAATATCATGAAGATTACAACCACAGACGTGCATCCAAACCCCAAAAAATTGATAAGATATACAATTTAAATTCCCTCTTTAAAAAAATTGTTTTAAACTCATATTATATTGTATTATATTGTTTTTCTAGTGGATAGGATGGTTTGGATTAATTCATTCACTTGACAGCACAAACAATTTTTTTTTTTTCAATTTTTAAAATTTGGGTCAGTCATCTTGAAAAACAACTATATTATAGGTAATATAAAAAAATGACCTTTTATAATGATGTCACATAAATCAGGCTGCACAAATTATGTGATCATTTATTCATCTGTTTTAACAGATTCCATCTCAGTCACCTTACAAGCAGACTCTAACAGTATATTTTATGGATCGAGTGTGGTTCTAACAGCTACAATTACATCAGCAGTACCTGTGGACACTGTCATCTGGCAGAAAGAAGAAATGAATATTGATATAACCCAAGAAAAGTACACACAGTCTAATGTAGAATCTAACAAGATCACATTGACCATAACTAATCTCGTAACTAATGATGGCGGTAGTTACAGAGTCCAAGTCAACAACTCTGCAGGAATCATCAGTGGCTGGAGTACTCCTGTGACACTAACTGTGACTGGAGGTACAATTTTGCATGAATAGAACAGTAAAGCTATACATGTTATATCATCCACTATATGGATGAACTGCGTGGTATTCATTCATATAGTTAAAAGATCAGAAAAGAATTTAAGTTTTAATTATATTAAAGTTTGTTTTTTTTTGCATCACACTTAAATATTAAACATATATTATTAATTTTTTTGTTATGTACATGTATCATATTTAAACAAATATTTTGTCCAATGTGATGTGCACTAGCAAGTCATTATACATTGTATGCATGTCTTAAACAAGGAGAGAATGCAGGATGAAGGTTTTGAAAAATTTCATTTCTCAGCTATAGATAGTATATAGTCTGACAGTGTATTGTCAATTTCTTTCAAATTTAGTGAAGCCAACTGTAACGGTACCTGGGACAATAACAGAGACGGACACCACTGTAACCATCGACTGTACTTCCAGTGTCTCACAAGGTTCTCCTGCATTAACAGCTGTATACTGGTTGTTGAACGGTGCAAATCTAAGTTCCTCAGAAAGCAACAAGTACTCCGGTGGAAATTTGAACACTCAGTCACTAACCATTAATAGCATAGGACCTACAGATGCTGGCGAATATCGATGTGTGGCAACAAATCTTGTTGGATCTACCAATAGTTTACAATCTGTAACTCTGGGTATGATCATCTAAAAGATTATTCATATAGCCTGACATAGAGGATTATATTTTAGCTAGTTATTGTGTTCCAAAAAATACTTGTAGATTTGATGTTAACATTATAGTATAAACCAATTATGCCAAGTTGTTGTTAAGCACAATAAGAAGCAAATCTAAAAATGAGTCTATTCCCTCCATTGCATTAAAATATTTTTTCTCTTTGCATAGAAAATGATATTCCTTAATGTGATAATCAGTCATATTTAATTCAAACAACAAGAAGTTTTTTACATGTAACTTAAGTTATAGTGCTGTAACTTTTTTTGCCCTATCAAGCTCCTCCATCTGATGTGCATATATCAACATCACAATCTGTTGATCCAATATATATTGGAAGCAGCATCACAATTACTGGATCCTTCACATCAAAACTACATACAGAAAACAAGTGGCAGAAACAGATTGGAGCAGAGTTCACAGATATTGATATCACAGATGGACGATATGCAGGGAGCTCCCTCGCAAGTCCCACTCCTAAACTTGTGATTACAAAAGTAGACCTCATTGATGGAACATCTTTTAAATTTGTAGTCACCAATAGAGTTGGCTTCAACCAAAGTGAATCCATCACATTAAATGTGGTAGACGGTTTGTATGAAATTTTCTATTTCGGTATACATGTTTGGAATAATGACTCCTTTTCAGTTTGTTTTAATTAAATTGACACATTTATTTTAATGCAGGTATGAAAGTTGATAAAAGATATATTTTTCCTATAAAAATATTACACATTTTTGCATTGAGTTTTCAGTTTTAATCTTTTTTATGAAAGGGGTTTTGGATAAAAAAAAAGGGGGGCAGTTGAAATTGCACTTGATTTGAAAGAGAAATACTTCAACATTTATTATTAGATTGACCATTAAAATATCTAATCTAAAGTTTATTTTAATTTCATTGTGCATGGAATTATATGCTGCTCAGTTATAGATTAATGTGAATAAATTTAACTTTTTAATTATTTAATATATATTGAAGACTATATTATAAGATGTAAAGGCAATGTAATTACACAACAAATATTTTTAAGTGATATGTCACATGTATTATTATGCCTAAAGAGTAAAATGCTTTCTATTGTGCCTGGTGCATATGGACTATGAAAATAGTAGTCATTTCAGAAAAAAAAATCATTTCTGATACCTTTTTATTCATACAAAGTACAACATTTATTAATTTAATATTCTACTGTCAATGATTGTATATGTGTGGACACTTGATCAATTTCAACAGGTTCTATCTCGGTCACCTTAACACCACCATCAATCAGTGTGAAGTATGGAGAAGATGTGACCTTAACAGCAACGATTGAATCACCTGCAACTGTAACTAATATCAAATGGCAGAAGGTGTCAGGGGGATCTGCATCAGACTTAGATATAAACCTGGATAAGTACACACAAACAGATTCAGGTTCTGGTACAGTCACATTAATGATAAAAAATGTAGAATTCACAGATTCTGGTAATTACAGAGTCCAAGTCAGCAATGCTGCAGGAACCATCAAAACTAGTAACCAGGTGTCACTGAATGTGAAAGGTAAATGGAACAACTCTCTGAAAAATGAAAATTTTATACAGTTTATTTGTGTACATGTATTTATATATCCATGTATATGTTGAGAAAAACTAAAAATAATGACTTGTGTTTTGTAGCTCTAGAGTTTAATGACAATTGTACCAACACAGTTTCGTGTAATTCCTCCATACATCTTGAATGTAGCAACAAAAAATGTCTCTGTGTGAGCAATTACTACCATAAGGAGCAATTGTGTTATGCAAGTATGTGTTTATATACATTTTTTTAACATATCTGCTTAATTTCTAAACTGACGGTTTAATTCTTTGATTACCCATTGTTTGTCATCAATTTGCTTGTTAAAAGTGTTTTGTTCTTTTTTACGTTTTCAACTTCTTCAAAAGCATTGGTCAAAATTCAGCCAAAGCATATTAGTGAAGAGCTTTATAGCATTAGTACATGTATGTTCAAGTAAAGGAATAAAGGCATGATAAGGAAATTCTCTTGATTCATTTTTCAAAATTCAGCTAAAACATATTGAATGAAGGGCTTTAAAAGTTTGTTAAAGCGAATGAAATAGGATGGGGTGTTTTAAAAATCTTGAATATGGGTATAGTCCACAAATGCATTTTCAATAGGCGGTAAAGTTAACATAAGGGTTCATAGCCCCAGCCCTAATTTTCGCTCAGCAAAAAGGGACCTTTTGAATGAAAGCTCATCAAATTTCTCTTTCCTGTTAAAATTTTGTGCTGTGAAGTCAGATTCGTTTTCCGGCAAAATGCGTATGCATTAAAAAACTCTGAAAATGAAAGTAAAAGTAGGGAATTTCACAGTTTTGGAAAAGGGTGTACATCAAACAATTTCAATTTTCTTTAAATGATAATTCAATTTTGACACTTGCTTTTAAAATTGCAAATCCTCTTTTCTGACATGTGTCAAGAATTTTAATTTAAAATGTCCCAAAAAATGTATATACACTCTGCAAGTATAGGAACTATTTTGCTTAAAGGCACTACTTTGTTGTCCTACCGATTCTAAAAATAGTTAGAAGGATATACCCAACATGAAACAGTCATTGTGGTTATTTACAATTCTAAGCTTATATATTCACTCTTGACACTATACAGAACCATGATTCCAAATTTGGAAAAATTCAATAAATAATTATGGATTTTGATACACATTTGATACACATGCATGAAATCTGAAGATACAGTCTAGTCAAGATTTACCTAAACAACATCTAGTCCACTGGCACTCGATGTTCTCCAAATAGCATATATTGAGGAAACTTTTATCGCAAGGATTAAAATACATGTAAAACATAAGCATTCAATATTTTTCCAAATTTATTTTGTTCATATTCCTATAAAAAAATTCTAGTCGCACAAATCATGAATTTTTCATTTGTTACAAAAAGGAATGGTTTTCAAATACTACGAAAAGGGTAAAATAGAAAGGTATAGGAATCTCCCTATCCATCAAGGTATTACAAGTAGGTATTGGTTTGTAAATAATAAAGTTATATGACTCTATAATGAGAAGCCCTCAGTTCATATTTTGCTCAATTTTGATGCTAACTTGAGATTACCTCACCTATGAAGTCATAATGACGTCAAAGTGATGAGTTTTTTTTACTCGTGTAAGTGTAACGTTTGCTGAACTTTAATTTAAGCTTAATTTTAGAAGAAATGCAGCAAATGTCATGTTGTTTTGTTAAGAGGTTTCAAAAATTCTCTGGTAGTCCTGGGGGACAAATCATTGGTAAAAAATGACTTTTTTTCACAAAAAACTTCTTTCTCGAACTCCTCCTACATTTTCAACAGTAGACAAAATATCTCTTGGAATATGTTCAATTGTATACTATAGATGTGCAATAAGGTTTTGGAAATTTCAGTTTTGTCCTTAAATGGTCATTAAATGGCTGAAAAATGACTTGCTTTTTTTTTACCAAAAAAAAACCTGTTTTCAAAAACTTCATTTTTTGGCAGTAGCCAAAGGATCTTCTAGAATATGATAGAGGGTGTCATACTGAAGTGCGATCAGGTTCCAGATTTTTTTTATTAAGGGGATCAGTGGGCAGCAAAAAGTGACGGGTTTTTTTTGCAATAAAAAAGTATGGTTTTCAAACTCATTTTATAACTTTTGGAGTAGCTACGTCATCTCTTGGGATATAATTACGGCTGTCCTATGGATGTGCAATAAGGTTTAAAAATTTTAAATTTTATCCAGGGAGTCAAAATGTAGCAGAAAATTGAAGTTTATCGCAAAAAAACCCATAGATTTCCTCTTATGATTCAATGGATAGACACATCATATCTTTGGATATGATAGGGACTGTTCCATAGATGTGCATTACGGTTTTGAAATATTAAATTTAACCTTGCGGTCCATTACCTACATACTGTTTGATGCCCTTTAAGGATCAAGAATATTTATGGTTAAGAGGTGGGGATCTCAACCGTTTTAAAGATATCTATGTACTTCCTGTTCGAGGGGGGTCACGACCACCCCCGGGGCCCATGACCTACATATCGTTTGATGCCCCTTGACACAAGGAACAAGAGTATCTATGGTTTAAGGGTGGTGATCTCAACAGTTTTGAAGATATTAAGGGACTTGATGTTCGAGGGGGGTCAGGACCACCCACAGGGCCCATGACCTACATAACATTTGATGCCCCTTGATATAAGGAACAAGAATATATATAGTTTAGGGGTGATGATTATAACAGTTTCTGAGATATATGGTAATTTCCAATTCCGGGGGGTCAGATCTTATACAATGTAAACTCTATATATTATCAGTAACACATATATGATAATGAAAACCCAATATTATTATCTTTGTCCGTTTTCAAGTTACCATTAATATTCAGTCTATGATTCTTCCCATAAGGTTCAATGTTAGACCCCACACACTTTTGACCCCCCCCCCCTAAAAAAATATCCTCAAATGAGAAAAAGCAAACTAGGATGCACAACTAGAAATGCAGGCCTATTGTATCTTAGAGTTTTGTACAATTCTGTTCAGCCATCTCTGAGAAACAAGTTCAGAGTGGGGAAGAAGAAAAAGAAGAAGAAAGATATATGTAATAAAAACTGTGCAAAAACAAAAAGTCTTCACATTTCATTTTGGAGACTTGATAATAAAGATGAAATAGAGATAGGATCATCAAACATCAATAATTTAAAGATAAATGACAATTTCTGACTCTAAGGGGGTCAGAATTACCCCTTAGGGTCATGACTTACATGCCATAATCTTATGCGCCATGACCAAAGGAAGACTAATAACATTGGATTAAGCTGGGAATCTCAATGGTTTTTATAATATTTGATAATTTTAGGAAAAGCACTTGGGATCATGACCTACATACCATCTGAAATGCCTTGAACAAAGAAACAATAAACTATGTACATGATATATGATTCAATTTAAGAGCACAGATATAGATCTATCATCTATGTTTTGTAACAATTCCTATGCACACACACACACACACACACACACACACACATATATATACATTAGTGTGTGTTTTGTTTTATACTTTTCATGTTTATTACTATAGGATGGCTTAGTCTTATTTTAAATTAAATAAAAAAAATTGTCAAATTTAAAACTTTGAACCCCCACCTCCAAACAAACTCAAATATAAACTGCTGCCCCCCCCCCCCTTCCCCCTGGAAATGGAAAATTTTCTGGATCAGACCATGTATTCCTCTTCAAACTATAGATAAAATGAAATTTAAAAAACTTGCATTTATTTATGCTTAAAATGAAAATAACCTGACATTTACACTTTTCTTCATTGTCGAATGATCTATTAAAATCAAAATATAATTTGGGGTCTAAAAAGTTTTATAAACCGGTAAAACATGTTATTCTTTAAAAAAAATCACATTATTACTTGCATACTTGACAAATGATCTATTGAGATATGATCAGAAGCCATATTTCTACCTTTATCATAATATACATAGAGCGCATTCTTGAACAAATAAAATATTATAATCATGCAGAGATGTATCTAGCCAAGACTAATAAGTGACAAAAAATTGTCCTTGTTCAAGCATGCGCTCTATATTTCCCATTCGTAAATAGATAAGAAAAATGTCAATTTTTGGCTGATTTTGATTGAATTATAGAAATGGCGTGATTTCTGACGTCATATACTGCCAGTGAGTGCAAATAAATCAAATAAATAGATGAAAAATATATTTTGTATCAACTCTTCTAAAAAATTAGTAAACATTTTATTGTACCCGAAACACTTAAAAAATGGCGAATTATGGGGGCCAAATTTAACTCTTACCATATATAGTTCTTTTAATAAATTTCATCCCAAAACAATTTGATAAAAAAATAATGAAATAAACACATGCATTCGAGGAAAATTTCTTTTCAATTGCATTACAAATTTATCAGTTATATAATATAAAGAACTTACGTAATTAAATTTAGTGAATTTGAGTAAGGTAGACTGTTAAAAATGTTCAGATCTGTTATTTATACTTTGAATTTTAGTGTCCTCAGCTCCAACAAACTTGGCCATAGACGAAATTCGAAGCAGAGGATTTATAATTATATTTAACAGACGCCATATTTCTACCTTTATCATAATATACATAGAGCGCATTCTTGAACAAATAAAATATTATAATCAGAGATGTATCTAGCCAAGACTAATAAGTGACAAAAAAATTGTCCTTGTTCAAGCATGCGCTCTATATTTCCCATTCGTAAATAGATAAGAAAAATGTCAATTTTTGGCTGATTTTGATTGAATTATAGAAATGGCGTGATTTCTGACGTCATATACTGCCAGTGAGTGCAAATAAATCAAATAAATAGATGAAAAATATATTTTGTATCAACTCTTCTAAAAAATTAGTAAACATTTTATTGTACCCGAAACACTTAAAAAATGGCGAATTATGGGGGCCAAATTTAACTCTTACCATATATAGTTCTTTCAATAAATTTCATCCCAAAACAATTTGATAAAAAAATAATGAAATAAACACATGCATTCGAGGAAAATTTCTTTTCAATTGCATTACAAATTTATCAGTTATATAATATAAAGAACTTACGTAATTAAATTTAGTGAATTTGAGTAAGGTAGACTGTTAAAAATGTTCAGATCTGTTATTTATACTTTGAATTTTAGTGTCCTCAGCTCCAACAAACTTGGCCATAGACGAAATTCGAAGCAGAGGATTTATAATTATATTTAACAGACCAGACAATGTCAATGGCTTCTTAGCAGCTTACAAGATAGTTATTTCAGAAGGAGGAAATTGTGTTCAGCAGATACTAGTCCTTGGTCACTGCTCCATATGTATGGTAAAACAAATCATTAAAACCCTAAAGCTGGTACTGAATCTTTAGTGTTTAACTTTAAGTGTTTGGTGTGACTTGAAAAACAGCCGTAAACCCAATTTGCAAGAAAGTTCAGAGGTTTACAAGATGGTTATAGCAAATATATATTGCCGCAAACTAGCTTTTATGTCACTTGTGTCCTTTTTCAGGAATGTCATTAAAAACTGGAATACGAGGATCATCGACTAACATTTTCTTCGTCATTGACTCATTAAAAAGAGGAGAAAAATCGAAAGATCCGATTTTTTTCTTCATAAAGCAGTAGTTTTGGGCTGGAAGATAACAACAGCTTTCTTTTTTTGACAAATTAGGTCCATGTTTTACAGTCTTTCTATTAGAACTCTTGATAATTATTCTAAGCAGCTAATATATTATTTTGATTCAGAATGTCACACGGTATTGAATGCATGTACATATATTATGTACATTCATGATATTGTGGTAACTAATTTGAAGGGTTTTTTAAATGTTAATTATCAATTAAGTTGATGTTTATAAAACTATCATTAAATCATAACAATTAATTTCAAGCTGTTTGTTTTGATAATTATTATGCATTTAAAATATACCAATATTAGGGGACTCAGCAATATTAGGATCTTATATTATATTATATGACAATATAGGGTCTTTCAAGAATCTTATAATTCCTCATGATTAATTGACATTGTTTGTATCGTTTAGAAACATTACTAAGTATATTCTTTTTTATGATGTTAGTACTTCTACTTACAACTTAGTATTTCTAAATAACAACTCATTATCTTCCTAAAATGGTTCATCATTCATGTAAGATAAGGTTATGGTTTAACATTATAATAAAGCGTCACTGAAAATTTTACATTTGCAATTTGTCAAATAACAAAACATTCGTTCCGTTAATGTCTGTTCTTTATTCGACAATGTAGACCGAAATCGCAATCGCAATATCCCCGATCTTGAATTCGTATAAATCTTTCAAAAATGCATGTTTACCATTTAAAATTCAACATTGCACCTTCTTTTCCTCTCTTTATTTCGTTAAAATTTTGCGAGAAAAATTATTGTGCTCTAAAAATTTCTTCCTTCTCTCTGCAATGCTCAATTGATAAATGTAAAATTGATATTTTAAAACGTAAACAGCCTGTTATGTTATTAATGTTACACTTGCGTACTTAGTAAAACAATAATAATAATTGGCAGTAATGCACTTCAATTTTTTGTTTCATGCTTGAATAACATTGAATTGGATTTGAACAATGAAGAGTCAATTAATGAAAATACGCTTTATCCTTTATCATTTTTTAACGTGTGCAACAAAGTTTCTTGATCATTTCTAACATGTTTGATATTTGTTTTAGGGTAAATTACTACAGTATATTGTCACCTCGATCAAGTACATGTAGCATTATATTGTGATTACTTGTTTTTATTATTTTGGATATTTTAACTCAGTCAAAACCTCAATATTTGTTTTCATTTTAAATATCGTCAATAATTAATGGAAGCAGTTCAAAAACAATTTAGATATAAAGATAGCGTAATAATAAAATCAGTTTGTTTGATACATTATTTTTCATTGAAGAGCACAGATGGCTGTCCACCACCCATAAATTATACTGTCCCCAACATTACCAATTATGATGTGTCATACACAGCGGATGGTCTGGATCCATGCACCCATTATCTGGTGAAGGTAGTGGCTATTAATGGAAAGGGTGAAGGACATCCTGTGAACAAAACAGTCTGGACTGATGAAGAAGGTACAACTTTACGATTTAAATCTTCTAATTTTGAAATACATTCAGTTCAAATTCATGCACTAATCTAACAGCAAGTGCCAAAAACTATTTTTTTATTTCTTAAAGTATTTCGTATATAACTTTTATAAAATATCTGACATGTTTAACCTAATCTGTCACAAACAAATATCTGAAATACTTTTTCAAACAACATTTTAGTTTCCCTTCTGATGAACTGTGGATAACTGTGAACAATAGTTTTTTACAGTTTCATTTCTATTTAGTTCCTCTGCAGCCTCGACAGATTACTGCAAGCAATGTACAATCTTCGTCATTAACATTGGCTTGGACTTTACCAGATCCATCCCCTGGAAATACCACATACACTATTTACATATATGAAGGCACTGATGATGTAGGATCAAATTTTTTAATGAAGGATTCCACAAAAGTGTATGGTATGTACCACTGTTTAGTTTGTTTAAGCATTTAATTATTTGCTTCAAATAAATTTTTGTAGGTAATTGACTTTGTTTGCACAAAACAATAATATGAATTTCAATGCAGTATACTTAAAGACAAATAATATAAGCACCACCTACAAACTACATGTACCTGGTCTGTGTCTTTTTGTCAATGAAATTAAATTCCATGACACCTTAAACAGGGTTCTGATTGGGGTGTGTTTACGTCTTATCGTTTTATTTTGATCTTAAATTTCAAAAACGAAATTAGTACATATTTTGAAAAAAAAGGATAAAGCTATTAAAGTTATGTTATTTCGAAACTTTGGGCAAAATTTCTTTTAGGAAGGGGGAAGTAAATGTAGTTATCTTCCCGTGATTTTTCACACGCACGGCGGGTGTGACCGGTCAGCGGGGGATGCTTACCCCTCCATGGCACCCGATCCGAACTGTTATTTTTGTAGAGGTTCGTGTTTGCTCTGCCCCTGTTTTGTATTTTTCCTTTGGACTTTTGATTTAGAACATTGTTCGTTATCGACTTTTTTCATTTTTCATAATCGACCATTGTAAAGTAAATAATGTAAATAAGATTTGAATTTTCAAAAAAAAAGTATTTTTAGTGTATCAAACAAAACAATTAATTAGTGTTTGAAGTTTTTAAATAAAGAACTAGACTTGTTAATAGAAAAATAGCAGTTGGCCAGCCAACACAACTGATGTGCGGTACATACACAATTATATTTGGAAAAAGCCAGACAATGTCATCATTACAAAGGTTGAATACTGAAAAGCTGAAACATGAAAAATGAAATAAGAAGGTAAATTACCATATTTTGTATAAATCCTCAGGGGGGTGGGGGGGGGGGGTCTTTGTCCCTGGGGAAGGGGTTGAGGTTGTTTCAAATATATACTTTACTCTGTCCCAAGTTTCCGTTTTCACCACTTTTTGTAAATTAACTTGGTCATCATAGATACTTTTGCGCCAAAACTACATGTACATTACAGGCCAGATTATTTGTTTTGAACCCTCCCTCCCTCCCCCACCGCTTCAGGTTTCAATACACAACCAAAAATAGAAAGTCTATGGGGGTTTTGCATTACAAAAGATTTGAAAGTACCCGTGATATAAAGGTAAAAACAATGTGCAGGGTGTCCCGAGTAAAAAAAAAGAAAAGAAAAACAATTCCTAATTTGAATCTCCATACGATTTTTTTTTTGTTCCTGTGAAATTCACCGGGTAAAACAGATGATGTATCGATAAAGAAATCGATTTGAATTGTACTTCATTGGCAGGTATGTTTATATCTAATTAAAGATCATTAAAACATAATGGAAGCAATATCTTGGGACAGTCTAAAGCCATCTGCAGTTTGTCTTTGGAAACATAGATGCCCTTAAAAGCTATCTTGATAAGTTAACAAATATGGAGAATTTTTTGCACGTTTTCAATATGAGGTCATGCATTCTATTATGATCTAAATGTTTTTCACTAAAATTATAGGTTGCAAAGATTTCAGGTACGGAAGGGTGGTTGATACTATATTTTAATCTTTTTTTTACTCCATAATGAATTTTGATTAAATGCATATATGGGATTCCTCGACAGGGCTTTGTACGAGCTATGGTAATCAGGTAACCGTTAAGAACTTCGACGTCGTTATCAATTAATCTTAAATTCTTTTTCATTTTATTTGAACAAATAAATCTAAAACTATTATCTTAGGAATATCATCGTAATTATAAAGAGATAACATGATCAGATCAGCGCAAACACTTTCTTAACAATTTTTTAATTTTTATAATCTTACACTACAAAACCTTTCACACAAAATATAGTTTTTCAATGTAGGTGGAATTGCTTAATTTTTGTGCTTATCAAATGATGAATTAAAACTGATAATAATGATACTGATCATGTGAGCAGTGAACTTTTAAAAGGTACAAGACTTTGACACGTGCGTGCACGGGTTGACATTGCATAATGATATGATATCAGGCATTTAAGAAATAGATACATCAGCACACCTTATTTAAGCCTACAATTATGCTATTAATTTCACTACACTCTGCTTAGTTAAAATAATCGAACTAGATGGACTTCCGGTGTGGCTACGCACATGGCGTGAGGTGAAAAAGTGCAGAGGGCCGTTATTGTTGACTATTTAAAAAGATAGTAGGCGTTAGAACATCAATAGGTCAAGAATAATATGTGAACCAAGGTTCTCGAGTCCTACATTGAGTATTACGTGGTTTTGCGTCTTTGTAAAGGTTTAGTGGAATAATTTACACTACCAGCGAGGAAATTCGGGACGCACGAGAAAGATGCCGCGGAAAGACACACAGAAAGAGAAAGAATGCCAGCAGAAGGAAACCCAGAAGGAAACTCAGAGAGAGAAAGAAGGTCTACAGGATGATGAGGTATCAAACAAAGACTTAAAAGACCTTTTCTCACGTTTAATTAAGAAACTAGACGAATCGCTATCTGCGCGGTTAACTGCTTTAGAAGGCAAGGTGGACGATGCGTTGACCGGCGAGTTAAAACAAATAAACGACTCCCTTCAAAATCATGAGGACAGGTTGGCTGAGCTGGAAAAACAACAGAATGAAGTTAGTAATCCACAGGTTGACAAGATGGACACGCTGGAGGATGCATTGAAAGAACTCCAGGATCGAATAATACAACAAGAGGCAAGATCACGTAAATACAATTTATTATTTTACGGTATTCCAAAAGAAACAGGTGAAGTAACCCATGATATTATTGTAAAATTTCTTCATGAGAAATTAAGCATTTCATTAGAATCAGCAGAGTCAATCCTGATTGAAAACTCGCACAGAGTACAAAAGAATCCTAAAAGCACCTACAAACCAGATGCACCAGAGGCTATTATAGTGAAATTTGTCCGCATGGAGGACCGAAATATGATCTTAAACCTAGCAAGATTCAAAACCTTACCAAAGGGCTACGCTGTCCGAACAGATCTACCGGTGCATTTGAAGAAGAAGAGGGGGGAATTGGCTCGAAAGGCATATGAACTCAGGAAATCGGGAAGGAAGACCAGAATCCGTGAAACAAAAGATGACGTTATTTTGGAATATCGTCCAAGAGATGGAAAAGAATGGCTCGCATACAAGGCTTCTGTTTAGTTACGAAAAACGTGATAATTTTGTGATGTAATATTCCAGTGTTCATGGATGTGATTAGAGAATACCAAATAATTTAAGAGAAGAAATCTTTTGCAAGTGCTTTATTCATTATAATGATGTGATATGTAGTAATGACGCATAGGGACTTGCACTTGTTTTTTTTTCTGTCCCCCTTGTTTGAGTTTATATAAATAATTACACTGTTTACAAGTCCCAAGGTATTGGTTATTAAACTAAGATTTACAGGTATTCTCTTTGATATGTAGTATAATGTAACTAAACATAGGGACTTACATTTGTTTTGTTTTTTTCTGTGCCCTGAAGTACGATTGTTTAAAATAAAGGTGACATACCCTTAAAGCTTTGATACGTAGTAACGACGCATGGGGACTTATACTTGTTTTATTTTCTGTCCCCCTGTGTATGAGGTTATATAAGCAATTACATGGTCTTCTCATTTCAAAGTATTTAAGATAAGGTTTACTATCTTATTTAGAATTTCATAACATACTTTAAACTAGCGAGACCCAAATCTGTACATTATATTTTTATTTTTTTTGACATGTTTTGTTTCATTACCATACAGGAAGTATTTGTCTTTTTTGATGCAGGTGTGAAAGGGTTGAGTGAATGTATCATGCATAGGTGCTTACTTGCAATACAGTTTACAATTTATCAATGACTAAGTGTAAAATAACTTCTGTAAACTGCAGAGGGTTACATGATCCCATGAAAAGAAAAGATGTTCTTAACTATTTAAGAAGTCATAAATTATCCATCTATCGTTTACAAGACACTCACTGTACGGAATTAGATAAAAACTCAGTTTATGCTCAATGGGGTAATGAGATGCGTATAAGCCCGGGTAAATCGGATGCAAGAGGAACATTAACCTTATTTAATAACACAAATTAAATAAATATTTTAAAAGTTTTTAGCAATAATGAAGGAAATTTCATTATATCAAATATAATGATAGATAACAAGTACTCAATCACGCTAGTCAATTTATACGGGCCCAATAGGGATAATCCTAATTTTTATTCTGAGTTGAGTGATAAAATAAATGACTTTTTTGATACTGACTTTATAATTATGTGTGGGGATTGGAATGTTGTGCAAGATTACCAATTAGATTGTTTTAATTATCTTAGAGAAAATAATCCAAAAAATAAAATTGAAATAGAAAAACTAAAATCAAAGTTCAATCTAGTAGATCCCTGGAGAATCAAAAATCCAAATGTTAGAAAATATACATGGAGTAGAAAAAAACCTGTAAAGCAAGCTCGACTTGACTTTTTCCTTGTGTCGGAGGAACTCCTATCAATTATTGATAATGTACACATACTACCCGGTTATAGGACTGACCATTCTATTATTGAATTAGACATCACTATAAATGACTTTAAAAAGGGAAAGGGATTCTGGCGTTTTAATAATTCACTACTCAAGAATAAAGACTTTGTAACAAATGTTAAAAAAATTATTAAAGAAACTGATAATGAATATCGTATTAATGAATCAACACTGGAAATTCCAGACAACTTATTCTTAGATGTTTTATTGATTAAAATAAGGGATATGGCAATACAAATGTCGTCAAAATTAACACGAGAAAGGAGAGAACATAAAGTAAAGATTAGTAATAATTTAAAAATTTTACATGATATGTATTCTGATAACCATTTGCCACTATATTTAGATATGATAAACGACCTTGAGAGAGATCTGGAAGAAATTAGAAAATATGAACTAAAGGGGCTTTTGCTAAGAAGTCATTGTAAGTGGATAGAAGATGGAGAAAAACCTACAAAATACTTCTGTGCTTTAGAAAAACGAAATTATGTTAACAAAAATATTAGCAAATTGGATATCGAGGGTAAACATATAAATAAACAAGAAGAAATATTACAAGAAGTAAAAAAGTTTTATAAACAACTGTATGCAAATAAAGATCAAGATCTTGATGATGTAAACCTAAAAGATTTACTACAAAAAGTAGAGGTCCCCAAAATAAATAATAAAATAAAAGAAATTTTAGATGCAGAAATTACAAAACAAGAGGTGCTTCAAGCCCTCAAAAATTTTAAGAATGACAAAACACCTGGAACAGATGGCTTTACTGCAGAATTTTTTAAATTTTTTTGGATGGATATTAATTCTTATATTCTCAAATCTTTTAATTATAGTTATGAAATGGGACAGTTATCTTATAATCAAAAGCTAGGAATTATATCTATTCTCCCAAAAGGCAATATAAGCCAAGGGAATCTCTTAAAAACTGGCGACCAATCACCTTATTGAATATTACATATAAACTGCTCTCTAGTGTCTTGGCGAATCGAATGAAACCAACTTTAACGAAAATAATTCACGAAAATCAAAAGGGCTTTCTTGCTGGTAGATACATAGGTGAAAACTCTAGATTATTGTATGACATTATGCACTATTGTAAGGAATATAATAATCCTGGTCTTATTCTTCTGGTCGATTTTGAAAAAGCATTTGATTCTATCTCTTGGAAATTTATTTACAAAGTATTGCATTTTTTTAATTTTGGTGAGAATTTTATAAAGTGGATAAAGATTTTGTTTAAAGAGCCTAAATTATGTGTTATTCAAAATGGTATTTTTTCTGATTTTTTTCATATGGGACGAGGTTGTAGACAAGGGGACCCAATTTCACCATACTTGTTCTTACTTTGCGCAGAAATAATGGGTATAATGATTAGAAATAATAATCTAATTAAGGGAATTGTTATTGAAGATAAGGAATACAAATTATTACAATATGCTGATGATACAGTCTTATTCATGGATGGGTCAGAGGACTCCATCAGGTCAACTTTATCTTTAATCAACCAGTATTCCAAATTTTCTGGATTGAAACCAAACTATGATAAAACACAATGTATAAAGATTGGATCTACTGCTTATACTGGCAATAATTTATATGAAAAATACAAAAACCTTATGTGGTCACAGGAACCATTTACAGTCTTAGGTGTTACATATTGCATAGACTTAGATACAAATACTATGTTTGATTTAAATTTTTTACCAAAAATTGAATCAGTTAAGAAATTAATATCATCATGGTCAAGAAGGATTTTAACTACTGCAGGCCGCATAACAGTAGTAAAGACTTTGCTTATACCCAAATTCAGTCACTTATTGATGACTCTACCAAGCCCATCTAAAGAAAAACTCAAAGAAATTGAGAATTTATTGTTTAATTATATATGGAATAACAAAACAGCAAGAGTAGCTAAAAACATTATATGCCAAAGTTATGAATACAGTGGCATGAGAATGACATGTCTTGACTCTTTTTGTAAAAGTTTAAAAATCACATGGATTCGCAGATATTTTGATAATTCCTGTAGTTCACAATGGAAGGATTTAATAAAGGATTTAATTCCAGATATAAGTTATCTAGCTATATATGGTGTAGATTTTTATAGAAAGTTTAAGAAAGATGTCAAGAATGCTTTTTGGATTGATGTTTTCTCAGCTTTATCAGACTTGAGGCTATGCATTGATAATCTGACATCTGTTTTAAGTCCAGTATGGTATAATCAAGATATATGTATAAACAACAAAAGTGTTTGTTATAGATCATGGTTAAAAAAGGGTATTCAGTTTGTTTTTGATTTTTACAATACGGACGGAACCTTGCTAGGATATCATGAATTTTGTACAAAATTTGACTTAAAAACACCTTTTACATTATTTTTTGGAGTAATTGATTGTATTAGAAAATTACATTTGAATTATGACTATGATAATATTCAAAGAAGTCAACCTTTTTTCCCAAAATTCTTACAATTGATTACAAAAAGCAAACAAGGTGGTAGAGATTTCTATGATGTTTTTATTAATCAGAAGTACAGAAAGCCAAAAAGTGAAATCAAATGGGAAAATATTTTAAACTTAAATGTTGACAACTCCTGGTGGAAAAAACAAAATATCTTGTTTTTTAAAATAACCAATGATATACAATTAAGGTGGTTCAATTATAGAATTATACATAGAATCTTAGCAACGAATACATTCTTATGTAAAATTGGCATTACCAATACAAATTTATGTAGTTTTTGTAAGTTATATCCAGAAACACTGTGTCATATTTTCTGGGAATGTGAATTTGTTGAAAATATTTGGGAAAATGCATTGATTTGGTTCAAAGAACAGTTTGGAATAGATATATCTCTAAACAAAGTTGATGTTTTGTTAGGAAAATACTATAAGTATTACAATATATTTAATTTAATAATATGCATAATTAAAAAACATATTTATAGAAGTAGGAGCAAGAAGTGTAAACCCTCATTTGAAAGGGTTATATTTAAAGAGGAAATTGTTTATTACTTTCACTGTGAGAAACATATTTATAAAAAAAAATGGTGACGTGGAAAGTTTTAATAAGCGATGGAACCTGATAATGTTTTAAGAAAAAGGATAATTATTTTTTATGCAGTTGCAGATGATGTAATATAATTATCTATTGCAAAATCAAGATTAACGTAAAATTATAGTTGTCTACATATTTTCATATGCATGTGTTTGGATGAATGATGTATAAATGTTAAAGAGAAAAACCTCTCACGAAAGTGTACAAGTTTATATATTTATATATAACTGTATGTAACTTAGTACTTGGTGATCCCAGGGCCCCAACCCTGGCACCAATTATATTGCTTTATATTAAGTGATGGGACAATAAAAGGTTGAAAAAAAAAAAATAATCGAACTATGTCTTGGGACAAACCATCGCCACAATTAAAATGCCTCTCATATACCCGTAATGTAGCAAAAAAAAATGCACAAACGCTCCGAAACGATTTTCGAGAAATTAATACGATTAATACGATTTATTTTATTAAAAAAATAAATCTAATTGTTAAAGCGATGTTTCCGGCATTCCGGCAGTTATGATCCGCGCCTAATTTTTTTGCGCGTAATGGCATACCATAATTGACGTTTTTTCTGTTAGCTTTGACGTCATTATATTTCAAGCAGTTTGGATTGCGAGGTGGGTGTAATTTGTTTTGTAGATAAAAAAAACCCCGAAAATTCCCACCCTCCCAATCCCTTTATTCATATGTTACATCTGAAAAGTTCATTATACACATGTTTTGTTATACACAATTTATGAACAATTACATTCTAAGTTTCAGAGGGGCATAGCAAGAAGTGAGGCTGAGACATTTGTGTGTTATGAGACTTTGGAATAGTAAGGGACATTATAGTTGTGTGCAGAATTTGAATGGTCAAAGTGCTACCCGTCACGGCCTAAACGTAAAGACGTTTGGATAAGCGCTTATTCGAGACGCCTGTTATTAGATTTAAGTGCGCAGCACAGTTAAGGCTGTCAATAAACTCCGTTCAGACAAAAAGTACGGGAAATGTGCATTATGACATCACAGTATATTACAAACCTCGAAAGTACTTATTAATCTATTTATTAGTAAAATTAACTTATACTAATCTTTTAATTAAAAACAACAAATGCTATTACTTACAATTTTGATGTCCGTTATATCGTACACACTGAAAAATAAGCGAGATGTCGTTCTCGCTGTACTACAAAATATGACGTCATATGCTTCAAAATGACGCATTAAGTTAAATCATTGAAGGCTATCGTGCAGTTTTATAGCGAAGAAAAATAAATGTCATACATTAACGGAAAAGTATAAATGAATATTTTGTTTAAAATTATTATTAGTAGAATGCTACCTATATTATCTTATTTTCATTTTGTTAAAAGTATGCATCGTATAAAGAAGCCACCTCGGTTTTGTATAAAATATCGTATATCTAAAATCTGAGTACCTAAATAAATCACTTAATTGCAAGGGCATACACTTACCTGATCCCGACAAACTTTTACATGTGAATTTGAAATATGCTATGCAACTTAAAAACTTCTACGATCCTTGTAAAATCTTACAAATTAATTATTTTTAATGAAATTAACCCTGTGACCTTCAAAATTATTCAAAATATGCATTATAAATTACGGTTTCTACTAACAAATATTCTTATCTTAAAAAGTTCGCACCGTTTTTCAAAATGTACGATATAACATCAAGTTATTTCATAATTCAGTTGTGAATTTTGACATGATTATGCCCTTGCAATATTAAATTTTTTAAATGACCTCAAAACCACAAATACATCTGCTTGTACCATGCGACTGCCATATCACGTGACCACTATGAACATAAAATATTGTACTGTTATATATATATTTTAGAAATATATTGCATTTGAGTGACTGTTATTGATTTTAAAAAGGACATGCCAGTTTAACTAAAGTATACGTGTTTTCATCACAAAAATGTGCCCATATTTTTATTGACCGCCTTAACTGTACTGCGTGTTTTAACAATTTCTGATTAGTATCTGCTCACCCAGTACCAGTATGAATGTTGTCACTGTTTATAAGGTGTTTAAGGATAAGGATCCTAAGGATAAGGATTATAGGGATTATAAGAATAAGGATTATAAGAATAAGGTTTAAAAGGATAAGGATTATGAGGATAAGGAGTATAAGGATAAGGTTTATAAGGATAAGGATTATAAGGATAAGGATTATAAGGATAACATTTATTTTTAATATGCATTAAGAAATAAAGATTATTTGATTATAACCTTTATTATAAAATCATAAAATATATATAAAAATATTTTTTTGTATTATGTTGCAATTGGTCGTGGCGATAATCGCCAAATCACAAAATTAAAATATTAACGAATTATTCTATTTGTCTTCATTGTCTATAATAATGAAGTTGCATTTAAAATAAGAGTTAAATTATTCATAACAAACCATTTTGAGGCTAAAAATATGTTTCATCTTAAAATGTAATTCATATTAATAAAGAACTCAACAATTTTTCACCAACGTTTTTTACTTGCTTCGAATTTACACAGTCACCCTGCTGACATCCGAAACTCTCTTGATTTTTCAAATTAAATGCACGGAAATGGAGTTATCTCCCGTATTTCCTTTGATGAACAGTATATATGACAAATTTTCAATAAAATTACATGTATTTGTAGTATCGTTTATGAGAATATCCACGCAAATGTGATATTGTGGGAACATAAACTAAAGAGCCTCCCGTGATGGAGCGTGAATGTAATGCGCATGCGCAAGATTTTAAAATCCAAAAATTCCAAATGATTACCGGATGTTTTAAAGGAATTTTAGTTGATTATTAATTAGCGAAGCTTGATTGAGAAAATACAAAAACAAATTGGTAGTCTTCAAGTACCAGTGCTGTTTAAAATGTATAAAACAAAAGGCAGTACTCTTCCGATTTCTCGGTTTTAAAGCCCAAAAATTCGAGTCTATTATTTTAATATAGTAGTATAGATGACGAGTGAGATATCTTAACAGTATTATGTAATATTAAGGTTGAAGGCAATACATTTTTATATTTCAGGGTTTGAGACAAAGATGCTATCAGTGACAGGTTTAAAGGAGTATTGGCCGTATAAATTCCAAGTTAACGCTGCTACAGAAAAAGGAAATAGAACATCAGACTTTTCAAGTGTTTTTAAAACGAAATTAGCAGGTAGGGAAATCTCGTTTTTTAAAAAAAACCCAAACTATATGTATTTTTTAACCTTGAGCAACTTCCGATTTAGCCATTGAACTGTAGTTTCCTTCGACAAGCATGGTTTAGAATCACAAATGTAGTTTGCTTCGCTAACATTATTCATGTGAGGACATAAAATATCGTGCAATCTAACTAGACAAGCTAACATTAATAAAACCCTATATTCTTTCATTCATTATTTCCTCTTTCCAGAGATTGTAAACACATACATATCAAAAATATATTAGTAATATAACATTATACAATATATTAAGTTAATCTATATAC
Organism: Magallana angulata; assembly: GCF_025612915.1. Taxonomy (NCBI): domain Eukaryota; kingdom Metazoa; phylum Mollusca; class Bivalvia; order Ostreida; family Ostreidae; genus Magallana; species Magallana angulata. The sequence goes on along the minus strand of NC_069115.1, from coordinate 50,330,018 downwards.
AAGTATTATATATATCTACACACAGAATGTAAATAAATAAATAAATTAATTAATTAATTAATTTATAAGATTTGTTCGAGTTGCTGACTTTGTCAGCGGGCGACTCGTGATAGGGTCCGATAGTAGAGCGAGGCACAATCTAGCACTAGATGATAATTGAGTTTTTGGAAATTGCTTGTGTTATTTTCATCTAAATGCGCACACGTTTTGCGACCTAGGAGTATCAAAAAAAGGTCATCGTATGAAAGAGCACAGAGCTCGCTGCAGAGATAGACACTAAATAAGTTCGAGATTTCTGTCCACCAGGCATTACGGATTGCGTAGGTTACAGAACAGGAACATGTTACATTGAGTGAAAAAATCATAAAGTATGGCGCCACATAATTGACATGTATCTAGGTTTTCGTAAGGTTGATCCGAAATTAATTTGCAGATAAATTTACACTGAGAGATTTCGTAGCAATTTGCAGGAAAACGCCAAAATTTAGCTGGATCCTTGTCTTGGAATATTTGGTTAACTGCTTGATTCACGATTATTTTCCATGCAGGTTTGCTTACTGGGAAATGTTCCAGTATCCAACCACTGTTGTAAAGATTCTAGGAGATTATATTCTGTAAGCAAATTCAGAATATCGGGTATAAATCAAAGTTGATATTTAGATAGGTTTTCTAGGAAGGAGGTAAGGCGGGTTAAGAAAATCCTGTTTGCTAAAATCTCGTAGTTTAGAAGACAAAGTCGTCCCAAGAAGAGGAGCTTTCTTTTGTCAATTTCAGAACTGATGGGGTACACACCAAAGAGGCTTTCGCAAATATCTGACCTTGTTTTGCGTGGTAAATTTTGCGCCGTTTTACACACCGAGTGGTGGAGATGCTTTATATCTTTTGTCCAACGAGGACGGGTATGGTTATTGTAGCTAGAATGCGGAATATTATGTCTGGCGGACTTTGTAAGTGTTGAGACGAGATCGTCATACAAAGTGTTCATGTGTTTTTTGTCGAAATATTTCAGAAATATTTGATGGGGGAACTGGTCTGTTAGATATTTAATGCTTCCAATTTAAGGTCCGATTCATAACGTTTTTAGTTGTTGGGAGCTCACATTTTAGACAAATTTTGTATATCATACAAGAAGGCCTTTCCTCAAAATATGAAATTCATGTCCCAAAGGTAAAGTTTCTTGTGTAGGGGCACTCTAGTTAGTGTTTTATATAGTAAGTGTTTTTATGAAGTAAATATTTAGTACAAATTAGTAAAAAACAAAGAAACTTCTAAGATATATAGCCCAGGGTCAGGTGCTTTAGTGTTAGGGCAAAGGATTTTTGGTTTATAGTGTACATGAATAAACTTAAAAGAACATTTAAATCACAATATGTAAAGTTTGGTATTACTTTGTGCAATTAGTTAGTAGGAAATGCTAGTAGGCATGTGGATAATCAATCTTACCACATGATTTTGATAATTTTGAGTGTACAATTTCACATTTTTTTCTTTTAGTGATAAAAAATGACGAAACAACCAGTAAATCATCTATCATTGGAAGTATTGTTGCTGTTGTCTTAGTTGTAGCTGTGGTTGTGATCGGCATCTTTATATGGAAACGAAATCGAAGGTATTTTCATTATTAAATTAGATTTAGCAATTTTAACTTTGTTTACTACCATAAAGGTATTTGCTGACCTGTTTGAATTAGATAGTCTTTTACTTGGGATTTATTTTTGTTAAGAAGGCAATGTGAGAAGAAAACAAGTATTTTAAGTTTTAACTGCTCCTTTTAAAATATTAATAAGGACCTATATGCTGAATTTTCAAACTTAAATTAGCAGTAGATACATGTCTAGTTACATGTAGAAGATTGATGTTTCAATATTTCGTCTGATGAGACTAAAAGTCTAGCTCTCTGAGCGGAAACCAAATCCCGCCTCGTTTAAAAAGTCTATAAATTAGTTATACTGTAGAAAAAGTTATCAAGCTACAACTGTAGCATATAACCAATATGTCTAAATTGTTGGGTTTTTTTTTTACAATTTTGAACAAACATGTTTTATTACGATCAGATGATCAGTTAGCACTACAGTATTTTTTTTTATTTTGATGTATAGTAGAAATGACAAAAATATAATTTACTTTGTTGATAAGATCACGTACTATATTCATGTCCATATCAATTTTATTTTTATTTTATTTTAGTTTTTTTGTTTTGTTACCTTGAGGGAATTTGTTACTTGTATTATCAAGCAATAAAAAGCGACGCTACTAGAAAAAGGATATTCTTAGATATTAATGGAATGCTTTTAATTTTTTGCCTTTAAGTATACTGTTGAATAACCCACTAAAAATATAATTTCTATATCTCTATTTTAGACATAAAGAATATAAAGAACAGGCTATTACCTACGCAGATCTGAACCTTGATGAACGTACAAAAGTGTGAGTATCTGGGAATGTAATTAATCAATCGTGGAGTCTGTTTTGTGCTGTAAATTGTATCCTTATTCACTATCGTGGAGAAAAAGTAAATATAAATATATAAGCAAAGTTTTTTAGCTTATCTAAACTAAAGGTTCAAGTGAGCTATATAGAACACTTTGCATTTAGATATTTTTATTTTATACTGTGTTACACCTTTGACAAGTTGGTTATTTTTTATTTCATACTTAAGACTTTAGTATTTGTCTATTTATTTTAAAGAGATCAACCTTATTCATTATTGGAGCATGGAAGAACTGTAAAGAACAAGTGGGTATTTCAAATGTCTACCAATCCAAGTTGCACATGTCGTTTACAAATGATTGAAATGTATTAACAGTGTATAAACTGTAAGATTAAGCTAAATGTCAATTTGAAAAATTCATGAACCCTAAGACCAAAAGAAATTGATTAGTTAAACTGAACATGTGTAGGTCAGTTCCATTGAATTCTTTCTATGATAATGTGGTGGATCTTTTGAACAACAATCGACAAAAACTGACGAAAGAATATTATGTAAGACTCTGACTCTCTCTCTCTCTCTCTCTCTCTCTCTCTCTCTCTCTTTCTCTCTCTCTCTCTCTCTCTCTCTCTCATAGCTTTATTATGATTTTAAAATAAATTGTTGTTTATATCTGAATATTTGAAATGTCGTTGGCTAAATGTCGCTTATATTTCTAACCATACGTTCAATAAATTATTTTGGAATCTCAGAAAATATGTAGGAATGACACAGTTTTTAGTAAATGAGAAAGTATATTGAGAAAAGCAAAATAATGTAATGCCACAATTTTCAGTAATCAAACGAAAATTACTCAACAATTACGCAGAATAAGCATGGTAAATATTATAGATTGGTACACAACACATAATAACACGCAAAGGAACTGGAGAAAGACATATAATGCATTAATATAAAGTTGTTTCTAACAAATAACCTCACCTAAAACCATTGCCTTACAATTCATTTTAGGATTTACTACAAGATACCGAAAGATCCGCTTCGACTGCTGCTACTTCTAAAAATAATATCTCAAAAAACAGAGGCAATATCATTCCATGTGAGTTACCAATAAATGTGGACTTCACCTTTTCTTTTCTGTGTGATTTTAAAAAAAAACAAACGTCAACTTCTTCAAGTTTGTGAATTGTCTTTATTTTTAGATGACTTTAATCGTGTTAAATTATGTTTACCTGGGGCAAGTGACTACATCGATGCTAGTGTTATGTTGGTAAGTTGAAAATCCTGACATGATATTTTTGTTTTTCCGATCATATTCAATATTGTTAATTTTTTTTTAACCTTTTTATTGCTAGGACAAATGTTACATTTTGACGAGCTACCCTATCGCAAAAACATTTGGGATTTTCTGGCAAATGATATGGGAACAAAGTGTCTCCACAATAGTTGTGATCACGGAACAGAATGATGCTAGAGAAGTACATGAAATATTATAATTACCTATTAGCGTCATTTAAGAAGGCTGGTGGTCAAAAGGTTAGCTGGTCGATCTACTTTAAAAATTTCATCTATAATATATATTTGTTTAAGAATTAAATCACTCAGTGTTATTTTGTTAAGACAAAAATGAATTTAAGCTTTAAAATTCTAATGTTTTTCTATACATGTATCTATGGTTGCACATTTCTGCCTCTTGTGTGCAAGTTATTTTTCTTTCAATTATGTCGACATGCAAGATGAATATGTTCACTTGCAATTGAAAACTTCAATAAAAAAAAAATTATAAAAAATCTTTAAAAATCTCAAATATCGCCGACAGGTGACATCCAAGATGCTGGATGCTACTTATTTATGTTAACATGCGAGATAAATATGTTGACATAAACTTATTTATGTCGACATACAAGTTAGTTATGTTAACATGCAACTTCTTAATGTCCACATGCAACATCTTTATGTCCACATGCAAGTTAGTTATGTTTACATGCAAGATGAATATGTTGACATGCAACATACATGTATCTATGTCGACATGCAACTTAGTTGTGTTGACATGCAACAGATTTATCTCGCATGTGAACATATTTAAGTTGAATGTCAATATATCTATCTCGCATGTCAACCTAACTAAGTTGCATCTTAACATAGATAAGTAGCATATGAACATAACTAAGTTGTGTGTTGGCATAAATAAGTTGCATATCAGCATATTTATCTTGCATATTTGAGGGGTTTTTTAGGTTTGATTTCAATTTTTTTGCATGTCAACATAGTTATGTTGTATGTTGGAATAAATATCTTGCAATTTAACATATTTATCTTGAAAAATAACTTGCACATAAGGGGCAGATACTAGTATATGTCACCATTGATATCTTTACAAAGCTACAGTTCTGCTTCTAAAGGAGACCAATATCTAGCCCTCTTAAACATACTCTATAATCATCAAAAAATAATTTAATTCCTAAGATGTAAGATAGATAGCAGCCTTGGATAATTTGTGTAAATCACAACATATCAGACAAGCCTCTTTATGTGGGTTCTTATACTGGAAAAAAAGCCCTGCATGATTTGTTTTGCTTGTTATTTTCGTCTCTTTCTCATGCAAAATACACATGAAATTTATGCCAATTTCGTACTAGATTCATATTGCCATTGTTGCCTGTGTACGGAACGACTGGAATCATGTACATTTTTCTCATATCGAATGAGACATTCATATACATATATATTACAGGGTGTCCGATAATATCTTATACCATTGACTCGTTGAATACCTTTTCTATTAAATTAATTACCAAAAAGTCAAATGCATTTTCATAAGTCACTCAACAAATTCACTAAAATTCAAATATTTTTGAAATATTCGGCATTGTTGATAAAAAAAAACAACAAAGGATGACTACACTTAGCGCCGGGTTTGGGCCCTTTTTGGTTGCTTCTGTTGCGTTTATTTCCTAACCTACTATCACTTTTGTTAAAATCTTAAAGAGTCTAGTAAATTTTCAACATCAATTAAGATTTAAGACTATGTAACAATAAGCTCATTCTATGTTTATTCGCTTATCTGCCCTTGATCAAACATAAGATTGATATTATTATGCATGAGAGGTGAGGCTGATATTATTAGAATGAAACTAAAATTAGACTAGCATGAATAACAATGCCATGTATACAATTTAAGTGATCAATCTAGATATTTCACCATAACCCTATCTATTCTATAATTTACAAGTATACTATTTATTATTGTTTCAACAATTAGACCACGCCCATGTTAGTACAGAAGAGATTAAATCAATGCTTGACAACTTAACGTGTTCGAAAACATTGTCCTAGTTAGCACAGAACATGCTATCTGTCACGTCACGTGATACAATTTTGTATTCACAAAGTTACCTGAGGTGAGAAATCACGTGGTGAATTATAATATTGTATATGCATCAACCCTTGGTTACAACAGTGAAATCGAAAGTAGGAAAAAGCAATATTTTTCTCATTTAAACCATGAACGCATGTTTGTCTATTAATCTCCCTTTGAGACAACTTTGATAATGCAAATATACAACTACTGTTAAACAGACATGCGCTGACTGTACATGAGCGAATGATCCAAATGACGTTCTTTTTTTTATCATTGACAACCTCAAGTTGATGTCTAAAATTCCTCACAGCAGCCACTGCACGGATCCCATTTTGTGAAATCCTCTCACAATTTAAAGAATGTGTTGCTTGGTGAGTTGATACTCCCCTGGGTATTCTTTTTCAAAATTTATACAACCATACAAGAAGTTGGTGATAGATAATGCAGTTTGAAACGGAAGATGTCTGCTCTCTTGTCCGATTTAGCTTGATTAAAATTCAATTCAACCAAAACAATATGATGCTAATATTGTAGCATCATATTTTTATGCCCCCTTCGAAGAAGGGAGGGCATATTGCTTTGCTACTGTCGGTCGATCGGTCTATGGGTCGGTCTGTCGGTCGGTCCGTCCATCAACAGTTTCCGTTCATTTTCTTTGCAGAGGATAAACATATTGAAATGAAATTTTGAATACAGGTTTATCATGATCATATCTAGGTTAAGTTCGATACTAGGTACCATCGAGCAATGTTCGACAGAGTTATGGCCCTTGGACGTAAAAAAAATTACAGTTACAGTGTATTTGCAGTTTCCGCTCATACTCTTCGCAGAGGATGAACATATTGAAATGAAATTTAGTATACAGGTGTATCATGATTATATCTAGGTCAACTTCGATATTGGGTACGATCGAGCAATTTACGATAGAGTCATTGCTCTTGGACGTAGAAAAATTCCAGTTATTTGCAGTTTGATATGAAATTTATTATACAGGTTAATCATAATAATAATATCTAGGTCAAGTTTAATTGTGGGTATGATAGAGCAAATTTCGACTTAGAAGAATTCCAAATATTTGCAGTTTACGTTCATTTTCTTTGTGGATGTTCCCAGGGAGGGGGACATAAAAGTTTCACAAACATCTCTTGTTAAAAAAGCACATTGTTGTCCCAAAGTTTGTGGGGAAAAAAATAAAAGATTTACCTTTTATTAACTGGGTTTTCCAACGGAAAAATCCGGTTATTAAAATGGTGAAAATGGCGGGGGGCGGCTGCCAAAAGGGTACCCTCATAGTACGGATAACTCCTCCTACAGTTTTCAAGATAGGAAGTTGTTCTTTTGCAGATCAATTGTACATATATCAGAGGTGTGCATATTGCTAGGATTTTGATTTTCGATAATTTATCGAAAAAATACCAGCTTTTGAACTTAGTCTTTTTTTGGCAAAATATTGCATATAGGGTACCCTCATTGTACGGATAACTCCTCGTACAGTTCTCCAGATAGGAAGCTGTTCTTTTGCAGATCAATTGTACATATATCAGAGATGTGCATATTGCTAGGATTTTGATTTTCGATAATTTATCGAAAAAATACCAGCTTTTGAACTTAGTCATTTTTTTGCAAAATATTGCATATAGGGTACCCTCATTGTACGGATAACTCCTCCTACAGTTCTCAAGATAGGAAGGTGTTCTTTTGCAGATCAATTGTACATATATCAGAGGTGTGCATATTGCTAGGATTTTGATTTCCGATAATTTATCGAAAAAATACCAGCTTTTGAACTTAGTCATTTTTTGGCAAAATATTGCATATAGGGTACCCTCATTGTACGGATAACTCCTCCTACAGTTCTCAAGATAGGAAGTTGTTCTTTCGCAGATCAATTGTACATATATTAGAGGTGTGCATATTGCTAGGATTTTGATTTCCAATCATTTATCGAAAAAATACCAGCTTTTGAACTTAGTCTTTTTTTGGCAAAATATTGCATATAGGGTACCCTCATTGTACGGATAACTCCTCCTACAGTTCTCAAGATAGGAAGTTGTTCTTTCGCAGATCAATTGTACATATATCAGAGGTGTGCATATTGCTAGGATTTTGATTTCCGATAATTTATCGAAAAAATACCAGCTTTTGAACTTAGTCATTTTTTGGCAAAATATTGCATATAGGGTACCCTCATTGTACGGATAACTCCTCCTACAGTTCTCAAGATAGGAAGTTGTTCTTTTGCAGATCAATTGTACAGAGGTGTGCATATTGCTAGGATTTTGATTTCCGATAATTTATGAAATAAATACTAGCTTTTGAACTTAGTCATTTTTTGGCAAAATGTTGCAGATACATGTAGGGTACTCCATTTCACTGGATAAGGGTTGACATGGATTATGGATACAGTTTACATAAAAGAAAACCCGGTTTGCTGTCACATTGACAGCTTTTCACTTGTTAGAGTTATAATTCACAAATGGTATCAGATATTCTGTGACATCCTGTATGTTTGCAGTATCGATCTTGTATATTGACACAAATATTCACATTCGAGAGTGATTATTAAGAATTAAACATATTGATCAACTTCATATTTTGACATAATATGGTTATGGTAAAAACATAGTCACTTTCTCCTTTTAGTCATGGTACTTCTCGGATAATGAGGGAACTGTCCGTACTATAGAGAGAATCAATGTCGAATTGCTTGCCAAATTCCAATCATCTGAGAGTGTCACTATGAGGAAAATAAAACTGTCCAGGGTAAAGTATATATTAGAATGATAACTCGAGAAACAAACAATGTTTTTTAAGTCAAACTGTAACTAATTGTTAAAGAATGAAGGACTGCCATTCAGACAATGTATGAAAGGTAATTGAATGGTGACTGATTGGCATAGCGCTGTCCTTCAGTCCCTTTTGCAGGTCCCAGGATCATGAAGCTGTCTTAGACTTAAGCAAGAATTTCAATGCCTTATATAACATTTATTATAATAGGCAAGCAAAATTGGACACATTTTAAGATTTTCCTTATCTTGTTACTACCTACACATTTCCTGTGACAATCTATAATGATAAATAAAAATTTGGAGAGTAATTGTAATTTTAACTTATGGATCACGTTTACTCATGGGTCGCAAAACTATCACTAATAGGAACAGAAAACCAGCAACTATACATTGTAACCCTACTTCTGAAATGCTAAAATTCATTTTCAAATAACTAGGTCAATGACCTACTTTTTTGCTTGTGGCATTTGAATGTTTATTGAAAAAAATTTACAAATCGTAAAATAAATTTTGCGAATGGTAAATAGAAAAAATGAGGAAAACTTTTCTTATCGTAATCTGCAATTGATTACACAATGTTATCATGATCTTGTTTGTATGGAGAGGATAAAAATAGGTCATGCCTGCTGTTTGATCCTATTTCATTTTTAAATAAAATATTGTATAAAATAGTTATCACAAAATGTAACTGATATTTTACGGGCAAAAATTATGCAAAACGATATCTAAAATCCCACTTTTGTGATTATATTGCTGAAAAAAGATTTGTCGAAAAAAAGAAAATTTAAAATGTTGTCCAAATTCCCGTTGTTTCACTTTAATTCTCTCTTTAATTGTTTTTGCATATCTTCCTCAAATAAACAATATATGGATATTATTCAATCGTTGCTGTTTTTGAGGTCAATACAATGATTTACCTACCAAGAAGTATAATATTCACCGATCCGAAGGCAATGATTATGTTATTATATGATTTAGCGACGAATTTATACAGACTTATCAAATTAAGTGTTATCAAGCGAAGATTTTGATTTAAAGCCATTGGCAAACAAATTAAGAAACGCGCTATTTCATTAAAGTATCTATTTTTAGTCCAATGTAGATAACTGCAAATGTTATATATGTACTGACCTCATAGGTCACATGTAGGTGAATATATTGTTTAATTTTTTTCTAGATTGTTAGATACCAGCCAATCAGAGAGCTAGGAATTAATCAATCATGATATAACAATTGATATCTATTAATAGCATTGTTATTTTGTTGGTTTGACAATATTTGATTTAAAATGTTGAAATTGAAAACTAAAAAGTAAACGTATTTCTTAAGTCTCTTTCAAGGTTCTGATGCCAGACCTGTCACTTAACTGAATGACAGAGCTGTATCATAGGTATGTTTTCAACTTTTAGGGAAAACATTCAAAGGTAGTCAACCACTTCCATGTGATAAGCCTGGAAATGACTGACCTACCGGATCAGATTCTTGCTCTAATCAATACTGTTACCCAAAATAATGTAAAGAACATAGGACCACAGGTTGTACATGGCGAATGGTATGTATCGCTTTATATACACTTCGATGCCGTCATTGTTGTCATACATATACACTACCGATCAGACCCAACCTAACAGAAAGTAAACCCCAACTAAACCCTGGATTTACTTTCTGGATTTACTCTGGGTTAATAACTCCGGGTTTACTAGAGTGGACCCAGAGTAAACCCAAAGTAAACCCAGAGTGGACACAGGGAGTAAACCCAGTCATAAGTATACCCCTGAAAACAGACGCTAACTATGTATTTGGAATGTATTTGGAACATACAAGGGGCAGGAATAACAGGCAGTAGGATGCTAACATAAAAGACGGGTCTGCTTCACACTTCAGTGCGTACAGTTGACCTCAAAAGCAATTTCCAAGTATATCCAAAGTAAACCCCGAGTAAACCCAAAGTAAACCCCGAGAGGACCAAAATTTTCAAATAGTAAACCCAGAGTAAACCCAAAGTAAACTCCAAAAGTAAACCCGGGGTTTAGTTGGAGTTTACTCTGGTGTTAGGTTGGGTCTGATCGGTCCTGTATGTGCTTATACAATGTGGGTACTATTGTAACATGTTCTATACCAGTATATTTTAATTCTGATCGTTCACGGTCACCATGATAAAGATAGTCATGAATTAGAGTTGTATGATTTTGGTTAATATTGTGCATTCTTCTCTTATTTAATTTCATGTTTGATAACAAGCCTTTCTCAATTGATCAAGCTTGAAGATAACCGTCAAACAGTGACCTTTGATATTTTTAAGGCCATTTCCCTTTTCTTGTTTTCATTGCCTGGTACCAATTATTTAAATACTTTACCCATTCTTCTTCAAAAAAGCCAAGTCAGTATTAAATAAATTGACGCAATTTAACAAACTCAGTCAATCGCTTTGTCCATCCATTTCCTTTTTATCTTGTTATTCACCTCTACATCCGTTAAATTTACTTTAGTATCAAGCTAACTAACTACAATCTTTTTTCTAGTGAGGCATATGAAGGCCATAATTGTAAAAATAAAATAGAATGGATCAGGGAATTATTCACAAACACTTGTTTCTATAATAAACGTCCACACCCGTGTTAGTAAATACACATGTATACATGTATAGGGTTTGTTGAAGATCAGTTATGTTAGTGGAACAGAGTGTCCATCTTTTAACAACTGGATAAAATTGTACAGTAGATCATTTTGTAAAAATTGTCAATGAAGCACCATCTATTGTTGAAATGTTAATAGAAATGTCAAGTTTTACTTTTGAGTAAAATTATAATAATGATGTTGATGTGCACAGATCAGTCACATTCATGCTTTAAAAAAAACTAACAATGTAACTTTTTGTTACCGTTTTTTTCAGCACTGGGATCGATAATAGTGGTGTTTATATTGCGGTTGATCATGCAGTGAAATCTGTAGTTTCCGGTGGTAATGAAATTGATGTGTATGGAACTGCACGGACAGTGATGAAAGAAAGAATGTTTTCTATTTCTTCGTTGGTAAATATAAACCAATGCAGTATGTTTTAATATGTGTATTAATTTTTATTTAATCATTTGCATTTCTTTTTTTTATTTGAATATTTTATATAATTTTAGATATGTCAATCGAAATTATATATAATCATGTCGATATTAAAAGCGCTATGTTATATAATTGTGCAATAGCTTACACAACTAATAACAAATGTTGCCTTCATGTAATTGTGATAAGACATAAGAATTATTTTTAATTCTTTTTGGGTCGCATTTATATAAGGTCTCGAATACTAAATTCACGAAAATTCAATTTGAGTTAAAATTAAGTTATGTTATATTCCCATTGATTTACTTTTAGGAACAATATTCAGCAATATACACTTGTCTTCAGAAATATGTGCAAAACTCGCCTGCCTGTAAAAACGGTAAAGCTATAAATATATTATATTTGACGTTGCACATTTTGGTATGATTCTTTATCCATATATTTTCTTTAAAATAAGTAAAACATGTTAATAAACCTTTTTTGATAGTTATCTTCTGATAGTACATATCCGATTTTTATTGCATTTATTTCATTGCAGATGCTACAGGTGCTTACGAATATTTACCCTGAATTAAAACGCCAACCTGAAAAATACATTGCAAGACATTGCAACAAAAATTTGATAAATAATGGAGGATACCTTAATGTAAATGCCAGAACATTGTATTTTATCTTAAAGTGCCATTTTTATCCAAGACTGTGTGTAAATCAAAGTTTTGACGTAGCCAAATACATAAACTAATATATGTTATAATATTACATCCGAGTCAATAATTAACGTATAATATTGAAATTTAGAACAAATGTAGCTTAGATTTTCAAACTATTTAGTTACAGAACAATTTTTCATTTTTTCTGAGAATATATGTGCATTCTAACCTATGAGTCTGGATATAGTTATTTATCAACCTGTAAAATATGTACATGTAAAGTTGGACAATTGAACCTAGATGTGCGTATTTATTTTAGATAATTTGTTTTTTATAATAATTCAGTGATGCAGTTGATTCCAAACAATTAAAAGGATTTCATAAACTCCTGAGTTATTTCCATACCTACATATACGTATCTGCAATATGCGGGTCAGTTTTGACGCACTTCGTTTATTGTCCGTCTTAGGTTCTCATTTCTATCCATTTCTGTTGTTTCATTAGTAAAGCATGCCAATCGGTCAAGAAAAGGTGAAACCGATCTTGGGCAAAAATTCCGAGAATTCTTTTTAGCCGGGCTCTGCTGGAAGCAGAGTCCTGGCTATAGGCTGGCAAATCGCCAATGTTACTATAAATAGCACAACTTCAAAAGTAAACAAAAAACCAAACAACGTCAAGGTAAAGCTTCCGCTATTTCAAATAGTTACACAAAGAGCCACGTTTTGTCAAAAGTGTTGGCATTTTGTTTCTTTTTTTACAATTTCGAATGAATTGTCTTTCTTTTTTAGTTTTCTTATTCATAACGTGTTTTTAAAACATTACTTTGCATATTGGACACATACAATGCGCGAATTGTGACAGGGGGTAATAGACTAGCCTCCAAAACTCTCCTATACAAAGAAACAGGCTGGGTTCCTTTATCTAAGCGTCGGGAAGACCATCGGTTATTCTTTTGTTTAAAATGTTTCACGGCAAAGTTCCCAATTATCTCTTAAGCCTTTTGCAGACTCAACTGCTCTCTAATGAATCACATAATACACGAAGCACTAACTCAATACGAGAAATCTACACAAGAACTAAGCTATATTACGAATCTTTTCTTCCCAATACCATACGACTTTGGAACACAATACTAAGCAATGTACAGAACAATCCTTCCATAAGAAGCTTCAAAAAATATCTAAACAAAAACAACATAACTATTCCCGAATACTATCATATAGGGTCTCGCATAGGTAAAATTCTCCACTCTCAACTACGTTTAAATGTAGTACTTTAAATCTTTATATGTTCAACAGAAACCTTTGTCCATCCCCTTTTTGTTCGTGTGGGTCAGTAGAAAACACTGATCATTACCTTTTGCATTGTCCAAAATATGCTACAATACGAAATATAACAATAAACACACTCGCAAATTCTACAGACCCTAACTTTAATTACTACTCTACGGATCTAATTATCTAAATATTGTAGAAAATGAACAAATTTCTCACGCAGTACAAAGATTTATACTTGAGAGTAAAAGATTCAGCAATCATAATATCACGTAGAATGTTGTACAATAATAATAACTTTTTTCGGTTGCCTGTTTATCTTATTCCCACCACTTATATTTATGACAATAATTAATGGAAATCGGCAAAAATCCTACGGTATCTCTATGATTTGTTAGCATATATTGAGTTAAAATTGTACTGAAAACGTACACATAACTGGTGTAAGAAATAATTAAGCCACCTTTTCTTTTTTGTATGGATGTGTTTGAACATTAACACGTGATTATGTATACTAGATTTCTGTTTTGATGTTCAACCAACGAATATATTGTAATATTCTTTTCATGATATTTTATTTTGTTGACTTTTTTTTCATTACCTCATAAAATGTGTTTCCAACTTTGACTTTTGACACATTTTCCTATTTTGGTCCTTGTACTTACACTTCATTTCACACCTCTCATTTCTGCAGTGTATGCAAGAGAGGGATTAATATAAGCCCTATGGCTTGTTTCCCGATCTTACAATTGTAATTATCATCATGTAAATGTCTTTGAATCTATAATGAATAAATATTGTTTAAACTACAATGCGCATGAATTTCCATGAACTACTTTGCTGCGCGATGAAGAAATGGGGATTGAATATATAATGCTTGTTGCAAAATTCAAGCCAGCAACTGTTGAACTTTTTAACTTCTACTAGACAGACATATTTTTTGTTCATAGCCGCTTACAACATTTGGTCGCTCTCTGATGCTTTGTCGACATTAAAAGCATGAGAGAGAGAGAAAGAGAGAGAGAGAGAGAGAGAGAGAGAGAGAGAGAGAGAGAGAGAGAGAGATTTTCAGTCTTTACTACACAATATGCATAAAGACACACCAAAAGAGCCCGGCTTTCAGTACTTCGATTTTCCTATGTTCCCTCTGTTTTACTCTGAAAAAAGAAGAAATTATCTCTTATTTGGATTTATAATCATTGGGAAATCTGATATGGTTTAATTCATCGGCAGGGAGTTCACGTGTAACACAATTTTTCAAGTTGTCATCCTTGACTTCTTACTGTTCGCTCCAATAGGAGCTAGCATAGGAGCGTCATCCGTGGTCATCCGGGCAACGTAAATGATATAAAAACTTTAAATATTTTAAAAACCCGGAATATAAGAGTAAAGAACGTGTAATTCGATATATAGCCGTAATATTAGAAACTAAGGAAGTTACTTTTGGTTGTAAATTATATACTCAATGTCACTTTAACAGCCGTGCGAGGTGTTTTAAAGTTTTATGACGGTTCTTCACATAAACGAATGTGGCCATCATAAAATATATTTGCAAATTTACAATTGCTAGCCGATTAAACATAGCTAAATTAATATAAATCCACATGTATAAAAACATATAAAAGTGCTTTTGGTTTTAGAATGAAAATTTACATTATCTTAATTCTTCACCTATTAAAAACACATCAAAATAAACTCTTGGGTATTAAAAAAATAATGTCAAGGGGAAAAAAATCGAATTAATTGTATTTTTTTATTTACGTATTACATGGTATACTATCTTACATTTGATTCAATAGGTCCACATGAAACTGAACTAAAGGAAAGAAAAGCACGTTGCATTATACTGTACATGTGTGTGCAGGGTTGCAGAAAAACGAATTAAATCCAGACAGTGTAAAGTAACTGGGAAACGGATCTGGAGAGACTACGTGTAGTTGACATTTTATTTTTAAATGCATGCAACTTCTTATTACAGTGTTGGGTTGTTACACACAGGGACGTACATGTATAGTTTTCCGGGGCGGGATGGGGTAATTGTAATTAGTAACCGTAAGCAGTGGTAATAAATTACAGGTTGCTGAGAAATCAGTAATCATTTGTTTTTCTGATTATAAGTAATCGTATGTGTATAATTTAATCGATTACTCTTTAAAAAAAAAAGCCTGTAATAATGATAATATTTTTAAAAAAATACTTTTTATGATTACAATAGTAAGATTATAATGCTTGAAATCATAATTCATCAAAGATACTATATGAAAGAGTTTCAACCTTAGATAATTATGGTACATGTAGTAAGAAATTGGTATGAAGCAGGTGATTTAGCAGCTAAAGTGATACAGGTTTGTTTAATGATATATCAAAGCATGTCCATATTGTCTACCATTGTGTTGTAATTAAATGTAGTAAAAACAAATAACAATTTGATGTAAGTTCAACACGTCAACACAGTCAATCTTATGTAAGTGGTTTTCTGTTTAATCCATATAAGTAAAAATGTGTCTTATTTGATGGATAAATTATTGTCCTTTCTTTTTAGAACATACACAGAAATATCTACAATAGATAAAAAGAACGCCAAAATCTCAAATGCCTAATGTCACACAAATACAATTTAATCTTCACCAAAATGTTGATGATAAAATCTAATGAAAAAAGCTTGTAAAAATTGATAACCTGATATCCGAATTAATGCTCCTGTAAAAAATGTATTATTTTTTCTCTCCTTAACATTTAAACAAAGAACCCCCCCCCCCAAATAATCGTAATGTAATCTAAAGTAATCACAAGCTATCGTGATTACAAGAAGGAAATGTAATCTAATACTTCTATAATTGGACGTAATCAGCTTGTATAACTGTTTGATTTTAAAATCCAAGGTAAATGTAATTACTCAAAATGCTTTTGAAAGTAATCGATCCCAACCCTAGTGGTAGCTACATGAAAATTTATTTATAAAAGATTTGACTGTATCGCAATCTACAATATTCGCTATTGAGCTTGTACAAACTAAAAAATGAACTAAAAACATCCGTATAAAGTAGGCTGAAGGGGCTTCAAATTTGCATGTATGCATGTATTAATTTTTTTTAACTCGTCTTTTTTTTCAATACCGTTAGAAAATATAGAACATACGGGGAAGAATTACTCACTATATCACAATATTAACAGCTAGTTTTTCGCTATTGCCCATAGCATACAGTGCAATTAGAGAAGGGTGGAGAAATTCAAAGCTTGGAGATAAATTACAGAAAACAGACGCTAAATTGCATAAACGGGAAGGATATTTTACGATTTTATCGATCATTCTCGTCGGAATTATTTCCTTTCCAAGCGTACCGATTATAAAAACTCTAATCACGCAATGTGGAAACATGCACTCGATATGATCTTCCAACTAATATTCCATATATTATAAGATTCCAATGCATTTTACATGTATCCACGTATTAATCAATGTATAGAATACAGTGTGTATATTATCAGAACTGAAGACATCATAATTACAAGTTAATTATTTCTTCATGTATAAAATTGAATTGATTGCTTTTAAACTGCAAATGTCTCCCATAATATACATGTGTCTGGACTCATTGACAATTAAACATTATTACATGTAATCAGTAAAAAACACATGTATATATAGATCGATGTGAAGAAACGTGTTTTGGAATGTTCTTATTAATAACTTGAGTATTTTTAGCTCAGGGACCTGGCGTTAAAATAGTAAAAAATGTCCTCTATTTGAGGAAATTATTAACTATAAAAAGATACATTTTTAACGACAGGTGCCTGAGATTTTAAGATATATTCTATGTACATAATTAAACAGGCACGTAGCATCAGGGGGGGCCAGGGGGGGGGGGCTGCCCCCCCCCCTCACTTTTGATCGCAGCAACAATTTTTTTAAAATTTACATATAAAAAAATGAATTATAATGGAGTTGGCTCCCCCACTTTTTTTTAAGTAAGTAAAGAATTGATATGAAAATATGGAAATGAGTAGTCAAATTGAATATTACCCCCCCCCCCCCCCTACGGATTAGGAATTTCATGATTTGGAGGGGAAAAAATTTGGGTAGGGAAGATTTTTGTTTGGAAGTATAGCCTCCCCCCCCCCCCCCCCCCCCCCCCCCCCCCCCCATGGATTAGGATTTTGAAGATTTTTGGAAACTTTAAATTTCCCTTTATTTTTTCTTTTGCTTGTCAAGATTTTTTGGATGGGTCTGGCCCCCCCCCCCCCCCCACTTTCAAGAACGATGCTACGTGCCTGTTAAAGCTCACTGATGTTCCTAAAATACCGTATATCTATACGTCTTAATTAAGATGTTTCCTAAGTCGAACTAAATTAATTAGGATTTCCTATTTACCTTCTTCCTACGAGTCTAATTCAAGGAACAATCTAAGAACTCATCTTAGGAGTGTCATCATCTCCAAATAACAACAAATCTGAAGTTACTGCATGGTTTTTGTAAGTCTAACATTGATATTTGATAAAAGAGACTGAAATTCTCTTCGTTATATTTAGGACAGTCAAAGAAAAAAATGATATGCATTTTCAGTATGATACACACAATTTTCACAGATTGAATTTTCACGAATAAAATCATCAAAAAGTTAACCATTTAAACTACTAGCATTGTTTAAAGAGGACTTGAACAAGCTTTCCCTAATCAAATTGCACAGCAGTTCATAAACTTCAGTAAAGATAATATGACAATGGAATTAAAATTCAATTCATTTATTGACAATTACCATGTCGGCATACAGTCATGAATATGAGTTACATAAAACAAAACATAAAACATAGCATGCAAAAGTTAAACATTAACTAATAAATCTACACTACACATCTACAATGGACAAAACATTGGGTGAACAAAACTAGGCTTGTGTGAAGACTATTATTGGTATTCATAAAATTGTATAAGTGTTCATTGTTGACTTTCCTTTCTAGCATTGAAACAGTTTTTTTTTTTAGAAAACAACATATATCCTTCTAGCAGCTGTAATGTTTTTAGGATTGACAAGTTCCTTCATGGGATTGACATTTGTATATGTGTTCACATTGAATATCTCATTATAATTCAATCTACATTGGTCATATTTTGAATAATACAATACAAAGTGTTTCTCATCTTCAATAAACAATTTCCAAAAATTAAAGACGTTTTTCTCTTGGAATAGGAGGTTTAGAATATCTACCAGTTTCAATAAATAATGAATGAGTACTGATTCTTAGTTTTGTTATAGGACGATCTGACCTGTCTTGTCACATTTTTTTAAAGGTAGTTTTAAGTATTGTTGTAGTTCATATTCATTTTGGTTTACAATTTTGCTATAAAAAAAAACAATTTTCCAGAGTCAGCTTTACATATATTGTTTAGTTGTTCATGTATTTTGTTTATATGTTCTTTTAACTTGTTCTTTAAAATTTTGTGACAGATATTCAAAGAATTGATATTTAATTTTTGTAGCAATGAAGACAGTTTTCTTTGCCAAGATACCCAGTCTGACTAAAGCCAGCCCCTACTAATTCACTTCGTTGTGACAATATAAACATAAATTTAGTTCAGGCTCCATTTTACATTTCCCAAAGTAACATGCAAAGATACCAACAATGTTCTGGTTGTGAAGACATTTCATTGTTTTTTAAAATGAACGAAGTGAATTAGTAGGGGCTGGCTTTAGTCAGACTGCCAAGATACCCTAGAAGACAATTTTTTGGTCTTCTTTGAATGCAGATGTTACTAAGTAATTATTATAGTCATTTTTGTATTCCATATCTTCCAGTCTCTTATAAAATTTGAACATATTCTCAACACATAGATAATACAGAGGAAATTGTCCTAATTCACATAAAACAGCAAGATTTGATGCCTTTCTGTGTACCCCCAACATGTCTTTAAAAATAAGAAAATTAATGAATTAAGTGTTGTATATGTTTACTATTATAATTTCAAAAAGATGGCACAGAAGCTTGCTTCACGTGCATGTATTATGGGTTTTTTTGGTGAAAGAAGTACATGTATTAAAAGGTCTATTTATTGCATCAGATTGCCTTAAAAGAAAATCATGCCATGTTAATTTTTAAAAGTAAAGTAAAGAAAGAATCTTACATGTGCACGTATTTTATACTATTAAAAAAGTGTAAATTTTACACACTGAAATTGGTGTGAAATTTGCTGATTAATGTGCAAAAATAACATATTAATATATTAATAATATTAATATTAATTTTACTCATCAAAGTCTGGCTGATAAAAACTAATTAAGCTCTAATGTGGCACTTCCGTATTTTGCAGATTAAGATCGGGATCGGGATACCGCTTTATGTCATAGGTCACAACAAAACAGGTCTGCCGAAAATAAAGTCTTTAACTTGTAAATAGTTCAAGAATAGAACTTCCTGGTTTGTTAGATTAGGAAGTTAAACATCGAAAATGGAATCCGATTGATATTTTCTCCATTGTGATAACGATTGGCAGGGTTCGGCTGAAAGAAAACGAAAATAGGAGGGTGTGGACAAAAAGTAAACATGTCTTGGACAGTGGGGATTTTGGTAAGACCTGTTGTCAACTTTTTTTTTATTACTGTATTAAGCAAAATAAGACATTTACTAGAAATATAACGGACCAATATTAATTAAGGGCAAACAAGGTGGGTTAAAAACTAAAAATGGCCATTATAACTTTTATTTCACATGTTGACAAATCTTTGGGTGGGGGTGGGGAGAAGGAATCTTAATCTGCTTCCTGGTTCTTGAGCAAACGTTATTTGAGAATTGACTTGGACATTTTCCAACTTCTTAAAGTAGAAATGCAGTTTAAAATTTTTGACAACTCTTGATGTAGACATGACACCCCATGGCCCCTTCTCTCTTTATCAGATACGTTTATCTTTTTCCTATGTAATCTCCTTCTTTATAACTTTTAATTCTGTCCTCATCCTTGAACATGCCTGGAAGTAAGGAAAAATGACTGTTTCTCACTTTTTATGACCACATAAGAAAAATCTGAACTGAGGGTTTGTTTTAAGAATGTGTCTTTTGTCTGTACTTATCTTTGATTTTGACGTCATCAATTTTCACATTACTTGTTTTCTCAGTAACCAATTTCAACCAAGTAGCATTTTAGTTAAGAACTTTCTTGAAGGACCAGTCCCCTATCAAAGCAGGGATTGATTCAGAAAGAATGAAAGTACTGTAGGATGAGTTGTGAGAATTTTTAAGACACATCAGCCCAACAACACTTTAGCCCATGGACATGAAATTAATTCAAGACCAATGACATCATGTCTGTTTACTTTTTTTAGGAACCAAATAATCTGAAAGATCGAAACTTTTACATACGCTTGAGGTTATATGATTTGTGCACTATGTACAGGTCCATTTTGGAACATGTAGTAGCTCAGTATTAGAGCTCCTGACTATAGAGTTGCTGGGTCTAGAGTTTGATTCTTGGTCCACCGATCATCTTTGCTAGCAAAGGTTTTCTGATCCGCACCACTTCTCACAAACCCTTGGCATATCATGCTATCAAAAGTCAGGATTTTTTTCGTCACATGATTTTCTATCCTTTTTTTAAATCAGCTAAATGATGAAAGATGCCATACTTTATACGTACCTGGTGCAGAAATTGACAAGTTGGAAGAAGGCTTTAATTAATGCCTGGTGTATTCAATAAATAAGAATGAATTGAAATGTCACATATAGATCAAATTCATTTGAAAGGTGAAAGACTTGGAGCAGTAAACAGTTGGTAAATCTTAAATCTATGAGTACATGCGTCTGTTAATAAACAATTTGGTGTACTTGTTACTGCACCATTGAATGATACATGCATCATGAAGGCTTAAACAGAAAGACTAGAAAAATAAGGGTTTTGAGCTATTCTTTTTAGAGACACTTGTGAATAAAGAGTAGGAAAACATTGTTCACTAAATCAGATATGCTTTGCATTTTTTGATTGGTTGAACAGTTTCAGTAAACCCAATCAAAATTTCAGGGAAAAAATCCCTGACTTTTGATAGCACAATATGCCAAGGGTTTGTGAGAAGCTGTGCAGATCCGAAAACCTTGGCTAGCGAAGATGTCAACCAATATGAAATTTTACTGTATATTTGCCCATTCGTCTTTTCTTTACTATAATTACAAATTGTGATATGGGTTTCCATGTTTAGGCTATTTTAATATTATAAAAAATTAAGTCGTGCATTCATGGCAAGGTAAACTTGTGATAAATATGTGTCTTCAAGGGCGTAGACAATTCAAGGGGGAGGAATGTAGTTATTTTGACTATATAGAAGATTGATATTTCCCATAATGAGTATACATATACATACATCTCTGGAGTAGAGCTGACTTGAGTTGGATGGGTTTGATTCATGGTCTAAGCCATATATCTTCATAATGTGTATTTGCTTATTCTTCCTTTCCTTCCTTCTACACTTCCTTATCTTTGGTATGTTAACTAAGAATTATGCAGAAAAAGGAGGCTATGATTTTTTAAAATTAAGAATGAAGCATAAAAAGACCATATTAACTAGCATGGGGTAAGTTTCAAATTTACATAGAAATACTATAAAAAAAATCTGATAAGGAAAATGGAGGCTTATTTATTGGTGATGGTCTGATGGAATATGTGAGTGTTACTAGTAACTTATTTTGGAATTTTAAATTCTTTTACCACTATTGTGATACATTGTACTATAAGTTCTGTAATGATATTTGGATGTGAAATTTTTGATAAAGGTGTATGCAGGAATACATCTTCATGTAAGATGGGCAAGCTGAGAAATCCTGTCAGAAGTTAGGGATTATTTTAAGTTAAAGTCAATTTATTAACACTTTATGATATTGATTTAAGCTGGATGAACGGTTACAATATAAGATGAAATTTGTCCTCAGTTATCATTATGCTTGAATAGCACTAAGCTTTTTCACCTTTGAGATTCAGGTTAAGGGAAATTTAGATATTTCAATAGGTGACATTTACATTTATAATCATGTTGTAGGCACACTCCTATTGGTAATAAAATGATTACTGAAACAATTCATTAATAGATATGATCTATTTATAATATAATCTAATAATCTACTTGCATATACAAATATATATATATATATAATGAATGTATGTTACAATGTAAACTAGAATTTTTTTTCAATCATTTATTATTTTGTAGATTGTGTCCTGGTTGTGCATTTTCTCAGTAAGTGGAGCTACTTTAGGGGAAAGCTGCATTGTGACAGAAAATTGTACAGCGACTGTTGAAATCTGTACTGATGGCAATTGTGAATGTAATAGTGGATATTTTAATGTCAGTGATGTATGCAAATCAAGTAAGTTTCATTCAATACACTTACATACCTTTGAACAACTCATTCTACATTTTTAGCTCACCTGAGCTGAAAGCTCTAGTTCGGTGGGGCCACAATGGGGGGAGGGTTGACTTTTTACATTGGAATATATAGAGTAAATCTTTAAAAATCTTCTCAAGAACCATTTGGGCAGGAAAGCTTAAACTTGTTTGGAAGCATCATCAGGTAGTGAGATTTCAAGTTTAGGATGGGATCACAAGGGGTCGGGTGGGGGGGGGGGGGGGAGACAAAATTTTACATTGGAATATATAGAAAAATATCTTTATATCTTTTCCTTAAAAAACATTTGCCTAGAAAAGCTGTAACTTTAGTCAAAACAACTTCAGATAGTGTAGATTCAAATTTGTTCAAATCACAATCTTTAGGAGTAGTTTGGGCCATATTGGGGATTCAGTTGTACAAAGGAAAACATTTAAATTATTCACAAAAACTGAAATGTTATTAAGTTCTTCCGTTTCCAACGGAAGACCTTATTGTTTTCGTACTGTTTATTAAGGTCTTCCGTTTCCAACGGAAGACCTTATTGTTTTCGTACTGTTTCTTATTATTATTTTTTTCCACAAATTTTGTGCACGCAATTTCTCAGAAACTATTCGGCCGATTTTAACCATTTTTTCACAGATGATTGCCAGAGGTCATAATTCTAGACGTTTTTTGAAATTTTGAAATCGTCACTTTTGGTACCGAGTTACGGCGGATTTCTTATTTTTTTACGACCTATTTTGTGCAGAGCTGATCTCAGAAACTATTAGAGATATGAATACGAAATTTTCAGGATAGGTAGTCTATAATTTGAAGTTGTGCACTATTATATTGTTTTACGCCAGTGGCGCCATTTCTGTGAGCTCGCCTAGGCACGAAAAATGAGTACGAATTTTCATTCAAAATTTTGATACGTTTTGATCTGTATCTTTTTATCAGTTGATATTTTGTTAAACAATATATAACAAAAGTGGTAGAGAATCAAAAGTTCTTTCTAATAAAATCAAGAAAAAGGGGCTGACCCCTTTAATTAGGGGCCAAGAGACTCGTAAAATCTATTACGAATAACTTGAAAACGATAAAAATTTTGTTATGCACTATAGAATCAAAGTTGTTGAACACTACATTATCGGTTTGAAAAAGTCATCGTCAGACCCATGTTTGACGTAATTAGGGATTTGTATTCATTGCCTTAAAAAAAAAAAATTTTTGGGGGGGGGGGTGTTAATTTTGAAATTGTATCGATATTTCATGGTATCATTTAAAATAAAAAAACAAATCGGACGGAAGGCCTACTCGTTACTTGTAACGAGGTCGTATCTAGTTAAGGTCTTCCGTTTCCAACGGAAGACCTTATTGTTTTCGTACTGTTTATTTTTTTTTTTTTTTTTTAAATTTTGTGCACGCGATTTCTCGAAAACTACTCAACCGATCTCAACAATTTTTTCACAGATGATGGGACATTATCTGAATTTTATATGTTTTTGAATTTTTGTCGTCGTCACTTCTGGTCCGGATTTATGGTCAATTTTGTAATTTTTAACGACCATTTGTGCAGAGCTGATCTCAGAAACTATAAGAGATATGACTTTGAAACTTTCAGGATAGGTAGAGCATGGTTTGAAGTTGTGCACCATTTAGTTGTTTTGCGCCAGTGACGCTATTCCTTGGAGCTCGCTTAAGCACGAAAATGGGGTACATATTTCGAATCAAAATGTTCATATGTTTTGATCAGTATCTTTTTATCAGTTGATATTTTGTTAAGACATATAAAACAAAAGTAGTAGAGAATTAAAACGTTCTATCCAATAAAATCAAGAAAAAGGGGCTGGCCCCTTTAATTAGGGACCAAGAGACTCGTAAAGTCTTTTACGAATAACTTCAAAATGATAAATATTTTGTTATGCATTATAGAATCAAAGTTGTTGATCGCTACAATATCTGTTTGAAGAAGTCATCGTCAGGCCCATGTTTGACGTAATTAGGGATTTTTATTTATTATCTTAAAATATTAGGGGGGGGGATGTTAATTTTGAAATTGTATCGATATTTCATGGTATCATTTATATTAATAATAAAAAAAATCGGACAGAAGACCTACTCGTTCCTCGTAATGAGGTCGTATCTAGTTATATATGCTTTTACTTCTATGCAAGAATTTTTATATATTGCTGATTCTTTAAAGTTGTTTAAACTTTGACCCCTGGACGATTATTGGGCCTCACAAGGTTCAGTGTTTGATGTAGGTTTATATCCTGTATATAAACAATTGTTTAGGGTCTTTTTGAGAACTGCAATGCTGAATGTGGTATGACTATAAAATCATCCTGTTAGAAAAGGGAATATAATTATAAGAATATCCAGGGGGAAACAGAATATTTTTGTATAGGATCTACATGTATTATACCACATTGTCCAGATATTTTGTATTATGACTCCTTGAAACTGATTTTATCATGTCTATTGTTGCTCAGGTGAGTGATGTGGCCCGTGGGCCTCTTGTTGGAACAAAGGAATTGAGATGGCATTTGTGATCTGTGGAAATTGAAGTTCATTTTAAAATTTGAATAAGAACAGATTGCCACAAGGGAAATTTTATATGTATCAGAATGAATATTACCTTAAGATATTGATATGTACTGATTTATTCAGAACTTCATAATTATTTGTTTCTCAACATAAGAAGGTAAATAACTTTTATTCATATGAGAGTTCCTTTGTTTCTTTGCATGCAAAATGTATGATACATAATGTACATGTATACATGTATATACATGTGCATGGATATGATTTAGCAACAATGGCATATTGTATTAGATGCCTTGCCTTTATTCTAATTTTATCATTATAGATTGATAGTATTTTAAATTAAAATATATTGTTCAGGTTCCATAACAGTCAGCCTTTCAGCACAATCTACCAGTGTGGTATATGGATCAGAAGTGGTACTTACAGCTTCAATCACATCAGAAGTACCTTTAAACCTTTCAAACACTATCAAATGGCTTAAAGGACAAACAGGTGGAAGCCTTACAGAGTTTGAATTAACTCCATCTAAGTACACACAGAATGATGTAAGCCCAGGCCAAGTCACACTGACCATACAAAGTGTTAACTTTAATGATACGCGTACCTACCAGGTGAAAGTTGGTAACATTGCAGGAGTCACCAGCAATAGTAACCAGGTGTCACTAACTGTGACTGGAGGTACATTTGAATATTTATGATTATAAATATTAAGCTATCATCCTTTATATTGTACATGACATTGTATACTTTCAAAATGAATACAATACAGATGGTGTCATTTGTGATATTGCCCCAAAAAACTCATCACAATGTCAAGGTTTTGTGATTACGGAACTCCACACAAACCCTTGACATAAGTCACTATTTAAAAGTTGGGCTCACGCTCAACAATGTGTAATAATTCTAAAAATAGAATATCCAATAAAATTACTTCTTTTGAAACATAGTTTGGGTTGAACACAAGGATGGCAGATCTCAAACAAAAAATTTGTGAAAAATTCAATATTAATTGTCTCACTGAAAATCAAAAGCATGCAATATCATATTTTACTTTAATAGATAATCGGGATGCATTAATTGGAACTAAGCACATTTGACATACATATGGTGACTTTCTATCATTTTCCATAGGTATGCAACATATTTTTAACTTCAGAAAGTTTTAACACAGTGAATGATTTCAAAAAAATTATTCAGCGATATTTGTATAAGTTATTATCCATACAAATGAACAAGAAGATTGAGAACTTGCTATATTCCTAGATCAACATAAGTTTACATCGTTTCTGATATGAATGAGAACCGCATTCTGATTGGCTCCAAATTAAGACTTGGAACCAATGAAATACGATGGCCTGAGCCTATGGAGGGTAATCATGTTAAAAAATCTAGACATCTAAACTTGTAAATCCGAATATGCAATCGTGTTAGTGTGTGAGCCTGAGTATAAAAGTGTGTAATTCTGATCGTGTAACCTATAACCCTTGAGCATAAACACATGTAAGATTTGACTCAGTTAGTTCGTATGATGTACATTTTGCAGCTTTATTGTTTTCATTAGTTAATTAAACCTTCAACTTTGCACACTTTCAATCCGTAGTTTCTGCATTTGCATTTCTATTAAAAATACTGGTATTATTTTTAGAAAAATTATTGAGGTATGATTGAAACTGGACCAAACAGGAAGAGGTACAAATATATAAAAATCGTTGCCGATGTGATTAATGCGCTATATTCTATTGGTATTATACGACAAGGGTTAAAAAGAAATGCCTAATATCTTATTTCTCTAAAATAATTTGACATATAAGAAATTTCATAAGGGGGTGAATATATTTTGAGTGGTAGGGGTTCGGAGACCCCCATGAGGTCCCATGGAGCTCCATTGCTTCTGAATTTTGGTTATTGAAATAGTGAAAATGATTATTGTACCGATAACTCCTTGTACAGTTTTCAAGACACGTAGTTGTTCTTTTGCAGATCAATTATACATATTATATCAGAGGTATTGCAAATTTTGATTTCTGATAATTTATGGGGAAAAAATACCAGCTGTTGAACTTAATCAATATTGGCAAAAATATTGCATATAGAGTACTGCATATCTCTGGATATGTAGTAATTATCAATTCAGGATTGACAAATGGATTATGGATACAATTCATGTAAAAGAAAACATGGTTTTCTGTCACATTGACAGCTTTTCAATTGATATTTTTTTTTATTTTTCTGAATTCGTTAGAATTAAACGACTTGCAAAGATTTCGTAATTTTTCGCGGAAAAATGTATGTAACTACATGTAAATGTATACATGTACATTGTATTTATACTTTTTTAAAATATCAATATGATTTTGTTTTGCAAGTGCAAAATAAATATTAAACAATCTAAAATTGTTATAAAAAGAAGTTTTATAATTATCAATTAAAGCACAAAGATTTGTTAAAAATTTTAAGGTTTTGAAGATATAGTAAGGGTAATATACTAGTTCATGTATGTTTATGTTTTTGTAATTATGTTTTTTCTTCGGAAATTGGATTTCTGAAATTAAGAAACCAGGTCTGGCAGATGATTTTGATCGTATATGAACTGGTAGAGTTTTAATTATGAAATATTTTAAAATATATACGTAATGACGATAATTTTACAAAAGTAAGTAGCTGCTATATGGTAAACAGTACATGTTCACAAGTGGCTGTAAAGCTGTATTATAATAGCTCTCCGGAAAATTTTTATCAACTGTGAACTTCACTTAGTGATTCTGTATTGAACTGACATTCAGGACGTCATACTCTTATTCCCTAATAATTCCTTTAAAAAAATTTGCAAGTTTTCACCTGCATGCTTTTTTCCCTATATATTTCCGACAATGCAAAATGAAACATTTTTAAAAATAATTTATACACATTTTAATTTCACGACAGTTAACCTTATCTTTGGATTTTTTCTTTATTTTTTTTTAAAGGGGGGGGTGTCGCTTCGTATCTCTCATATTAATCAAAATCTCCAAACCAATACCAGTTTGTTTCTCTTATTGATAACTTTGAAACTCAGTAATTTAATTCCCCTTGGGTTATTGTTCCAACTTTGTGGTAGCGATAAAGATGCTTTTTGAGATAATTTCTTCATTCAGCCGAGCTGTATACGTTAACAATTTCTTGCATGTACTCTAATGTGTGTACATCTAATTCATGTTTATTCAAACAAAGTAATTTTTTTCAGTTCTAAGAAGATATCTGAAGCTAATCCAATTCTTCACTCGCATCTTTTATACATTCTTCTGATAAAATGTACACCAAGCTCATTACTTATTTTTTCGAGAAATCATACTTCCTAAGAAATTTTGTTATCCAGAGATAATATAATTGTAGGCCTACTTAATATATTTTTTTTTATTTATTCCGCTCCCATTCTGACGATTACGGCATGCCTTTACCTGCAGCTAGCCTTTTCTATCGGTGACCTCACTGTGTCCATATTTGGTCATGTCAAAATTCGACAAACTTGTGGACTTAACATTTGTTGATTTGTAACATGTCAGCCGTGCTATTTTAGAAAAAGGAGATAGAATTATGCAAAGACTACAGTTGAAAAGTGTGTAGTATAGTGGCAGGTTACATGTAAATAACAAACAGCGTTTTACAGCTGCAATTGTGCATCTGTAGAAAAAAATAGATTGAAGACCTGTGGGGTCAACTCTAGATTGTTTATGCCTGAGTTTTATAGGTTATACAATAAAAAATACACTCATTCTTACTCAGGCTCACACACCAACACGATTGCATAATAAGATTTGCAAGTTTACAGGTCTGGATTTTTGAACACGATTTCCCTCCATATGAGCCCGACTTTTGAATAGCGACTTATGTCAAGGGTTTAATTGTGTGAAGTTCTGTAATCACAAAACCTTGACATTGTGAAGATGCAAATAACTCGGATGAAAAGTTTTGACATATGCAGATATGTCAATTATCGGCCACAGAAAAAAGTGTTAGGAAAAAAAATAGATTTGAATGATATATCATTTTTTTTTCATATATAGTTTTTTTAAAACTAATATGATTTTTGATGCTGTTGATTTCAACATCATATCTGGTCATCAATCCATGCATTACAGTCCCTGAACAGTTCTACTTCCCTCTTGAACAGTGAGTGAACGGTGAGTGAACAGTGTGCTCATGCTGAACGTAATTTGGTGAGTGCTTATGAACAGTGAATGGTGAATGGGTGCAAAGTGCAAACGCACATTTAAGAATATGTGAAGGGCTTGTGAGCGCAAGATGAAAGATTTAATCAGAGTGCCTCAGGAGTTTTTCTTACAATGTATTTTGTCAGTTATCCAAAAAAATTACAAATGAACTTCATGTATGTATTGTTATCAGTCGAAATACATGTATAAAGTTATCCTAGCTGTAATATCGTTAAAAAGAACTATATATGATATGAGTCAAATTTGGCCCCCATAATTTGCCATTTTTTAAAGTGGTTTGGGTACAATAATTAAATTGTTATGTTATTTTTAGAAGAGTTGTTATAAAATATATTGTTCACCTATTTTTTTTTTATTTATTTGCAATCACTGGCAGTATATGACATCAGAAGTGATGCTATTTTTACAATCCAACCAAAATCAGTCAAAAATTGACATTTTTCTTATCTTAATTTTTACAAATGGGAAATAAAGAGCGACGCTTTGAACAAGGAAATTTTTTTATTCACTTGGCTGGATACATCTCCGATTGAACAGTGTACATATGAATAGTACCACTGATGTGCATTTTATATGAACTATACAGTACTGTAACATTTAATTCATTTCCTGCATGCTCAACAACTGGGAACTATGAGAGAAAAAAATTATAGAAACATGTAGACTGATGTTGATAATGAATTAGCATTAATCAAGAAATACAGTGCCTAGTTATTCACTGTTAACTTACATGGATTTGCTCAATAATGTGTATTTCAAATTCTACAAATCAAATTAAGTCTGATCAACGTAATGTTTCTGATGTGAAATGAATTAAGTTTCCTTGTTGTGACTTGCAAAGACCGATCCATTTACTTTGGAGTTGATGTTCTGAATGTAAATGAATGAAAAGGGGCGGAGTGAAAAGTGAATGCTGAATGAAGCGTGGACGCAAGGTGAATGCATGAATGCATAGTGTGAAAGGTGAGCGCGTACTGAACGGAATGGAGAGCGCAAGTGAACGCACGAGGAGCACACAATGAGCACATGGTGAACTTACAAAATATTAGGAAAATGGAACATTTCAGGGGCTGTAAATAAATGTAAATACGGATAATATACATGTATATTTCATTCATACCTGTAATTTAGTAATGGTCCATAATGATCATATTGATGAAGATACATAGCATAAATGATAGTCAGTATTGATAAATATTACCGTTGATTGTTATTGTCATATCCATATCTAGTAAATAACGTTTTGATTTACTTTTTTGTTTGATTGATATTGAAGTCAATATTGTTGATTCTGTAGAATACTATTATTTGATTTATATTGATGACCATGCATGTATTGTCAGTATACAATATACAATATCCCGATAGTCAATGTTGAAATTTGGGTTGGGTTAAATGAATACATTTGTACACCAAGATGATGGTAAAGATATGTATTTTGGTTGACTCGGGCTTGAAAGCAATTTTTTGAAAATATATTTTAATGTAACATTTTAGAGAAACCAACTGTTACAGTACCTAGGACAATAGCAGAGACAGACACAACTGTAACCATCCACTGCATTGTTAGTCTGTCACAGGAATCTCCTGCACTTACATCTGTATATTGGTTGTTAAATGGAACAAATCTTAATATCACGAATTATGCCAAATACTCTGGAGGAACTGTGAGCAACCCATCACTATCTATTAATAATATAGCATCTGCAGATGCTGGTGAATATCATTGTGGGGCAACCAATCTTGTTGGATCTTCCATAAGTTCACAATCTGTAACTCTGGGTAAGATCATCTTAAAGATTATTCATCTATCCTGACATAGAGGATTATATTTTAGCTAGTTATTGTGTTCCAAAAAATACTTGTAGATTTGATGTTAACATTATAGTATAAACCAATTATGCCAAGTTGTTGTTAAGCACAATAAGTAGCAAATCTAAAAAAGAGTCTGTTCCCTCTATTGCATTAAAATATTTTTCTCTTTGCATAGAAAATGATATTCCTTAATATGATAATCAGTCATATTTAATACAAACAACAAGAAGTTATTTAGAATACATGTAACTTAAGTTATAGTGCCATAACTTTTTTTTGTCCTATCAAGCTCCTCCATCTAATGTGCATATATCAGCTTCACAATCTGTTGATCCAATATATAATGGAAGCAGCATTACAATTACTGGATCCTTCTCATCAAATCTAAGTACAGAAAACAAGTGGCAGAAACAGATTGGAGCAGAGTTCACAGATATTGATATCACAGATGGGCGATATGCAGGGAGCTCCCTTGCAAGTCCCACTCCTAAACTTGTGATTACAAAAGTAGACTTCATTGGTCGAACATCTTTTAGACTCGTGGTCACCAACAGAGTTGGCTTCAACCAAAGTGAACCCATCGTATTAAATGTGGTAGACGGTTTGTATGAAATTTTCTACTTTGGTATACATGTATGGAATATTGACTTTTCAGTTTGTTTTAATTAAATTGACATATTTATTTTAATGCAGATATGAAAGTTGATAAAAGATATATTTTCATTGTTAAAATATTACACATTGTTATATTCAGTTTTCAGTTTTAATCTTTTTTATGAAAGGGGTTTTGGATAAAAAAAAAAGTGCATTTGAAATTGCACTTGATTTGAAAGAGAAATACTTCAACATTTATTATTTAATAGATCATTAAAATATCTAATCTAAAGTTTATTTTAATTTCATTGTGCATGTTACAATTTCATAGGAATTATATGCTGCTCAGTTATAGACTAATGTGAATAAATTTAACTTTTTAATTATTTAATATATATTGAAGATTTTATAATAAGATGTAAAGGCAATGTAATTACACAACAAATATTTTTAAGTTATATGTCACATGTATTATTATGCCTAAAGAGTGAAATGCTTTCTATTGGGCCTTGTGCATATGGACTATGAAAATAGTAGACTAAGTCATTTCAGAAAAAAATCATTTTCACTGATACCTTTTTATCCATACAAAGTACAAAAACATTTATTAATTTGATATTCTACTGTCAATGATTGTATATGTGTGGACACTTGATCAATTTCAACAGGTTCTATCTTGGTCACCTTAACACCACCATTAATCAGTGTGAAGTATGGAGAAGATGTAACTTTAACAGCAACGATTGAATCACCTGCAACTGTAACTAATATCAAATGGCAGAAGGTGTCAGGGGGATCTACATCAGACTTAGATATAAACCTGGATAAGTACACACAAACAGATTCAGGTTCTGGTACAGTCACATTAATGATAAAAAATGTAGTCTTCACAGATTCTGGTAATTACAGAGTCCAAGTCAGCAATGCTGCAGGAACCATCAAAACTAGTAACCAGGTGTCACTGAATGTGAAAGGTAAATGGAACAACTCTCTGAAAAATGAAAATTTTATACAGTTTATATGTGTACATGTATTTATATATTCGTGTATATGTTGACAAAATTAAAAATAATGACTTGTATTTTGTAGCTCTAGAGTATAATGACAATTGTATCAACACAGTTTCGTGTGATTCCTCCAAACAGCTTGAATGTAGCAACAATAAATGTCTCTGTGTGAGCAATTACTACCATAAGGAGCAAGTGTGTTATGCAAGTATGTGTATACATCTTTTTAATATTTCTGCTTAATTTCTAAACTGAAGGTTCAATTCTTTGATTACCCATTGCTCGTCATCAATTTGCTTGTTAAAAGTGTTTTCAACTTCTCCAGAAGCATTGGTCAAAATTCAGCCAAAGCATATTAGTGACGAGCTTTAGCAGCTTTAGTATGTTCAAGTAAAGAAATAAAGGCATGATAAGGAAATTCTTTAGATTCATTTTTCAAAATTCAACTAAAACATATTGAGTGAAGGGCTTTAAAAGTTTGTTCAAGTGAATGAAATAGGATGGGGTGTTTTAAAAATCTTGATAAATTTAATAACCAGATGTATCAAAACTTTTACATAAGGTATATTCAAGTTTACCTGACCATAACACCTTGGGTAAACATCTTCCACAAGTTTGCTATCAATGTTTTCTATCACAAAAAATTTGTTTAGATACCTTTCTCCCCTGTATATGTGTTAATATATATAGATGTCCGCGCTGCAGGCATTCTGAAAGTGAACATTATCCATCCATCTGGCCTTCCAATGTCACTTGCATATTTTCTCTACACTTTTGAATTGTCCTAATCTGACTAGCTCATACGTCATCCACCCAAATCCTTTAAGAAGAGGGTGTGCAGTGACATGTTTTGGATAATTAAGTTCTACCTTAGGCCCACAAATCTTGTTAAAGAACTAAAAGAAATGCCTGCAGATGATAGGGTGTGCAGTGACTTTGAACCAGGTTTGAAGTTCAGATGACATGGTCATAACAGATTATATTCAAGAATAAGAAATAATGTTCTCTCCTTGACTAATATTGGTCAGATTTTACCAAAGCCTGTTTGTAGAAAAGAGGAACATGTGCATGTATAGTAACTTAAGATATAGTCAAAGTTTTTGTGAAATGTCAAGGTCATAGCAGACCTCTATATCCATGCCGTATTTTTTTCTCTCCTCAACCTTCACAGTATGCATTATTCACCCTAGCTTGCTTGTTTGGTAAAGTATGTACAGTGACTTTGTAAAAATTGATTCTATGTCAAAGATGGGGGTTTAAGCAAAGTCCTCAAATGCTTATATTCTAGTGTCCTTTATTTAAGTTGGGCATTTTTTAGATGCTCAATGATGTCTGGTTAGTATTATTATGTTATTACCTGTTTATCAAATTATATGGTATTGCATAAAACTAGTGATTTGACAGTATAGCTTTTCTAGTTGGCTGCTTCGATCAAAGTGACATATTTGCTCAGGTTGAACAATGTGGGTTATTTAAGAAATAAACAGCAATTATAAAAAGTTCACCGCAGTATGCAGTTGGTTGGTCACGTGTACAAGTCTTGTGAGGCCCAAAAGGCTTCTGAGTAGATTTGATCACGTACCAACCAACTTCATATCCCAGTAAACTTTTTAACATTATATAAATAGTGCCTGTTTGAGAGGGTAAAAGTTGAATTTGACACCCTGATGAAAACGTTTATTTCTGTATGAACTTTTTCGTGACGTCACAATGATCATAGCATGTGATTATTGCTTGTCGCTTGGATTAATGTTAACATAAAATCTCGGTAATTTTTTAAAGTTCTTTTGTGTTATATTTCTTTAATTTTGTGATATAACTAGACGACCAATATATTTATACCATTTTATGAAGAAATTCATAATTCAGTTTTTAGAACAGAAAAACTTTTTAATAATTGAATATTTTTTTTTACATTTTTAGAATCTAGACTGGCTCCGACCATTACTAGTATAACCAGCACAACATCTTCCTTTTCTGTTTTCTGGAATCCTCCGAACATTGACTCAGAGCTTGTCACCGAGTATGAAGTGAAATGGAAAGTACCTGGTTCTTCAGATGAGTCATCAGGGCGAGTAAACAAGACGGTAAACAGCCTTACTGTGTCTAGTGGTCTGATGTCTGGACAGCTGTATACAGTATACGTGATCTCTCATGGAGATCTCACAAACCCTGCAAAGGTCTTCGTTGTAACCTCTAATGACTCTCAAGTGAGACTAGGTAAGATATATGATACTATAACAATTACTAGAATAGTATTGTATCTATGAATTATAAGTAATAGTTTTGATATATTTGCTTATTAAGATTTATTTGATTTAACAACATTATATGTATATCTGAGTTAGAATAAAAAACCCAGCAATTTTTAGATTTTGTGCATAAAATCATGATGTTTAAATTATTAATTTGATAGTAAATGAGTATGTACTAGATGTAGTGATATAATACAATCTTGCTGTTTTTTGAGGTTCTTACAATGATTTAGTTACCAGAGAAGTACAATATACATGTACCCTAATTACAGTAAAACTCTACTACAGCGAAGTCCTAGGGACCAATGGATTTACTTCGTTATAATCGTAATTTGTTATATCCAGATAACGAATTCGTAATATTAACTAAAGCGAATTCACTATATACATGTTTTCTTTAACAAGAGTACAGTTTTTGCTAACTGAGGCTAAGAATGAAAAAAACACATTCTTTT
The DNA here is from genome assembly GCF_025612915.1 of Magallana angulata. Classification (NCBI taxonomy): domain Eukaryota; kingdom Metazoa; phylum Mollusca; class Bivalvia; order Ostreida; family Ostreidae; genus Magallana; species Magallana angulata. The sequence goes on along the minus strand of NC_069115.1, from coordinate 50,294,224 downwards.
TGATACCTTTAAAAATCGGATTGTAAGTTGAACTGTTTTTGCGAAAATAAATTCTTTCAAACTACCGGTATTATGTTAAATTGTAATGCAAACTTTTTAACTGAAAAGAAATTGAAGACCCAAATAATTTCGTTTGAAAAAATTTAGAGCATATATCCTTTTTATGCTCCCCTTCGAAGAAGGGAGGGATTATTGCTTTGCTGCTGTCTGTCGGTCGGTCGGTTAGTCGGTCCACCAACAGTTTCCATTCATTTTCTTTGCAGAGGATAAACGCATTTAAATTGAATTTGGTATACAGGTTTATCAGGATAGTATAGGTCAAGTTTAATATTGGGTACGATCGAGCAATTTTCGACAGAGTTATGGCCCTTGGATGTAGAAACATTCCAGTTTTTTACAGTTTCCTCTCATTTTCTTCGCAGAGGATGAACGTAATGAAATGAAATTTGGTATACAGGTTTATCAGGATAATATCTGGTCAGGTTCGATATTGGGTACGATGGAGCAATTTTCGACCGAGTTATACCCTTGGACGTAGAGAAATTCCAGTTGCAGTTTCCGCTCATTTTCTTCGCAAAGGGTGCACATATTAATATAAAATTTTGTATACAGGTTTATCTAAATAATATCTAGGTCAAGTTTAATATTGGGTTTGATAGAGCAATTTTCGACAGAGTTATGGCCCATGGACTTAGAAAAATTCTAAATATTTGCAATTTACGTTGATTTTCTTTGTGGATGTTTCCAAGGGAGGGGGGCATACGTGTTTCACAAACATGTCTTGTTGAACAACAGAATAGTGTTTCCGAAATGATACACTAACGATCCATATAATTAAATTTTTGTGTTTCATTCCAGTTTGAAAAGTCTGATCAATGGTTACTGCCAAATATTTTTAACTTTCTCAAGTGGGAAAGGGATGGTTTATTCAATATTTCACAACCATAACATATTTTGAACCCTTTCTACATTGGTAATGGAAATTAGAGAGAGAAGAACGGTTACAATAGTTCATGGCTGAAATATTTTGAATCCCCTCTCCAGCGAGAAAGAAAAATAAGAGAGGGTTTACTATTTCACAGGAATAATATTTTAACCACTTCTTCAGGGGAATAGAAATAATGAGATGGTGATTCAATGTTCTAGCTGCCTTTTTAGCTCACCTGAGCCAAAGGCTCAAGTGAGCTTTTCTGATCACAATTTGTCCGTTGTCTGTCGTTGTCGTCGTCGTTGTCGTCGTCGTTGTCGTTGTTAACTTTTCACATTTTCATCTTCTACCCAAGAACCACTGGGCAGATTTCAACCAAATTTGGTACAAAGCACCACTAGGTGAAGGGGATTCAAGTTTGTTCAAATGAAGGGCCAGGCCCTCTTTAAAGGGGAGATAATTGAGAATTATTGAAAATTTGTTGGTATTTTTCAAAAATCTTCTTCTGAAAAACTATTCGGCCTGAAAAGCTAAAACTTGTGTGGAGGCATTCTCAGGTAGTGTAGATTTAAGTTTGTTCAAATCATGGTCCCCGGGGGTAGGGAGGGGCCACAATTGGGGGATCAAGTTTTACATAGGAATATATAGAGAAAATCTTTAAAAATCTTCTTCTCATAAACTATTGGGCCAGAAAAGCTCAAATTAAAATGGGAGCATCCACAGGTAGTGTAGTTTCAAATTTGTTCAAATCATGGTCCCCAGGGGTAGGGTGGGGCCACAATTGGGGGATCAAGTTTTACATAGGAATATATAGAGAAAATCTTAAAAAATCTTCCTCTCAAAAACTGTTGGGCCAGGAAAGCTCAAATTTGAGTGGAAGCATCCTCAGATAGTGTAGATTCAAGTTTGTTCAAATCATGGTCCCCAGGGGTAGGGTGGGGCCACAATAGGGGGATAAATTTTTACATAGGAATATATAGAGAAAATCTTAAAAAATCTTCTTCTCAAAAACTATTCGGCCAGAAAAGCTCAAATTATAATGGAATCATCTTCAGGTAGTGTAGATTCAAGCTCGTTCAAATCATGATCCCCGGGGGTAGGGTGGGGCCACAATAGGGGGATAAATTTTTACATAGGAATATATAGAGAAAATCTTTTTCTCAAAAACTATTAGGCCAGGAAAGCTCAAATTTGAATGGAAGCATCCTCAGGTATTGTAGATTCAAGTTTGTTCAAATCATGGTCCCTGGGGGTAGGGTGGGGCCACAATTGGGGGATCAAGTTTTACATAGGAATATATAGAGAAAATCTTTAAAAATCTTCTTCACAAAAACTATTTGACCAAGAAAGCTCAAATTGGCAGGTAACCATCCTCAGATAATGTAGATTCAAGTTTGTTCAAATCATGGTCCCCGGGGGTAGGGAGGGGCCACAATGGGGGATACATTTTTATATAAAGAGAAAATCTTTAAAAATCTTCTTCTCAAAAACTATTAAGCCAGAAAAGCTCAATTAGGCCAGGAAGCACCCTCAGATAATGTAGATTCAATTTTGTTCAAATCATGGTCCCCGGGGATAGGGTGGGGCAACAATTGGGGGATCAAGTTTTACATAGGAATATATAGAGAAAATCTTTAAATATCTTCTTCTCAAAAACTATTTGACCAAGAAAGCTCAAATTGGCGGGTAACCATCCTCAGATAATGTAGATTCAAGTTTGTTCAAATCATCGTCCCTGGGGGTAGGGCGGGGCCACAATGGGGGATACATTTTTATACATAGAGAAAATCTCTAAAAAATCTTCTTCTCAAAACTATTAGGTCAGGAAAGCCCAAATCTGAGTGGAAGCATTTCCAAATTGTATAGATTCAAGTTTTTTAAAATAATAGTCCAGTGGTATGGTGAGGCCACAGTGGGGGATGAATTTTTACATAGGAATATATAGAGAAAATCTTTAAAAATCTTCTTTTTAAAGACCATTTGGCCAGAAAAGCTTTAACTTGTGTAGAGGCATCCTCGGGTATTGTAAATTTAAAATCACAGTCCCTAGTGGTAGGGCGGGTCCGTGATGGCGGTTTGAATTTTTACATAGGAATATATTGAGAAAATCTTTAAAAATATTCTGGGAAAGTTTTTCGGTCCAAAACTTAGTACTTAGTGTGAAAGCACAGGTTATGCAGATATAAGTTTGATGAAACCATGATACCCTAGAGAAAAGTGGGGCCACAAAATGGGGGGGGGGGGGGGTATATAGGAATAGAGAACAATCTTCTTACAGGTACAACAACAAAAGGGGCTTGGTATTTACCAAAAGAAAGAGGTGGATAAAAATTGGCAGATATTCAATTTTTTTAGCAAGATCTACTGTACCTAGTTGTCAAGATATTTTGAAACTGTAATGCTAATTTGATCAGAATTAAGGCAATTATTGCTCAGGTGAGCGATGTGGCCCCTGGGCCTCTTGTTATCTTTTTTTTTTTGTTTTTTTGAAAACCCTCTTTAATGGTAATGAAAAATAGAAGGGAAGGTTGAACATTTCACAGCAAAAATATTTTAAACCGTCTCAAAATTGGAAGAAAATTTTGAGGTGGTGGAAGGGTATATTATTTATAGGTTTAAATATTTCGAACCCCTTTCTTAATCAGAATTGAAAGTAAGAAAAGGGTTCAATATTTTTTCAATATTTCCATGCAAAAATATTTTTAAGTTATATATATATATATATATATATATATATATATATATATATATATATATATATATATATATATATATATATATTTCCCTCTTCAATGGGAATGGAAAATGGGAAAGGGAGGGGGGGGGGTTCATACTTTCAGGGCCATAATATTTTGAACCCTCTATACAATTGGATTGAAAATCAGAAGGAGGGTTATAATATTTTTGGGCTATAAATATTTCTGACCTCCTACTCATTAGAATTGGATAATCAGAAGGGGTTCAGTATTTCGCAGCCATAATATTTTGAAGCCCCTTTCCAAAAGGAATTGAAAATAAAAGTTGGGTTCAATGTGTGGCAAATTGGAATTGAAATCAGAGAAGGAAATATTAAATATTTTGTGTCCAATGTATTTTGGACCCAAAAGGAAAATATGGTATGAAGGGGAAGGGTTCAGTATTTCACTGTCATAATATTTTGAATCCCCTCTTTAATGGGAATGGAGAATCAGAGGGGAGTTCAATATTTTACGCTATTTTGAACCCTGGGTTCTATATTTTATAGAGGGAGAGCGGGAATAGCGAAATATTGAATCAATTTGCAGAATATTATCGCATCATATTTCAAACCTGGATTTAATTAATATTTTGCAGTATCAAAATATTATATGACATCAGTAAAAAATAGTTAAAAAATGATTTTAGTTTCTTATATGTAAAATCATTTAAAATAAATAATAATTGTAAATCCATCAAAAAGTATTATTGAGGGGTTAAGCCCCCTAAAACACTCTATATTAAAAGTTTGATGTTTTAAAGTAAGTTATATATATAATTATAGTAGGTGATTTGTTTCTATATTTCAGATTCACGGTCTCCAGGCCCAATTTTGAATGAAAGTAACTTTACTCACACTGCCCTTAGAATAATCTGGACTGCACCAGACAACACGTTTGTGACCAGATATGAAGTAACCATTGAATCAGATGATGCTACATATGTTACAAGTAGTAATAGTATTACGTTGGCACAGTTTAATGGAAAGAGTTTCACTCCTGGAGCATACTACAATGTTAGGATTGTTACTGTTAGTGGTGAGACACTTGTCAAGAGAAGCCCTGCACGTGCCGAGGAGATTAGAATTATTCCAACACGTAAGAAAAAAATGTTTTTGAACATAATAAATAAAATGAATAGTTCAAATAGGGACAAAAATTAATCCGACAAGATTTTAATAATACTGTAAATTCCTTATTTTACGCGAGTACTTAATTCCGCGATTCAACGGTTTTCGATCAAATCGTAAGAACATTAAATCGCGAATGTCGAAATTTTATCATAGTTTAATGTAGTTTACATATGTTCAAAAATTAAAAGCGAGATTTTAAAATTCGCGAGAAGGGCTTTTCGCAAATTTTACGCGGATATTATTTCCTATCGTTTAATTAGGAATTTACAGTATATGAAATCATTTACTTCGTTTTATTTTAAATTAAATATAGTATGAGTTCATGTAATTATTAGATTGAGGATAATTAAAAAAACAGTATTTTGTGACTTTGTAATGTTACACTGAGTTCAATATTATTGAGGCGGGTTGAATATTTCACGGCGAAATATTAAGCATGGGTTCAGATTATCGCATAATATTTTGAACCAGGAATCAATATTTTGGGGTATCAAATTCTCATACAACACCAAGGTTATGCAATTTACTGGACGAAAAAATACTTTTAGTAACTGGGCTTTTTATGAGATGTACAAGTGCACTAAAACAAAGAAAGAAAACTTAATATATTGCATAATTATGAAAAATTTATTTATAACTTTAAAGCTGTACTTAATGGAAGTGCATGTAAATATATTTCATATCTCGTTATTTTTAAAGGGAAAGAACATTCTAATGTACAATCTATTTAATGTATAGTTAACCTTCAATTCTGAATACATGTAACTTCTCCCTCCTCAATCCCATACACCAAAAATTAAACTTAAATACGTATAGAGCAGCCCGGTTCTCTATAATGCAGTGACACAAAATATTAATCTGTTGGTTTTTTTTTTTATAAATCTTTACAAGAAAGTGTAGGGATAAATTGATTCTTGCAAATATGTAGGCATATACAGTAGGTAACATTACACAGTGATAAGTTGGTCTATTCTAGTGGATCATTAATTTTTTAAATAATATTTTTCAATCATTACAGAGCCAGGTCCTCCAATCAATGTTAGATGTCCAGATAGCCCATTAGATGTCTCACTTCATATGACATGGAGAGCTCCCACCAACCCCAATGGAGTTATTCAAAGTTATTTGATTGCTGTATCTTCAAGAATACCTAGCAATATAAACACTTCATCAAATATTACAAACAAAATTGTTGATGGATTACTGCCAGGTATTGTATGTCTGACATTTAATGTAATTACATTAATGATGGAGTATCTTTTGAATATTCCCAACTAACTGTACAGAGTCATGCAAATAGTATTCATTTAAATTGTGTCTAGTTTTGAGAAACGCAGTAAAATCAACTCGTAAAAATTGTCACTCCGTTCAAGCTGTGACAAACCATGTAATTAAAAATAACATTAAAAAAAAATAAGGAAACTTAAATAAACTCACCTAATACTCTGAAAGATGACCTGCATAATTCATCTGGAAATGGAGTAATGTTGTATAAACTTTGAAGATATTTTAGGGTTACATGTATAACAAACCAAATGTTCCCGGAATAATTTTGCCGATGAATTTATGTTGTGTTTTCTTGACTGGAGATTTCTTTTAATTAAAAGCCATAAATTTTCTATTATGTAGAGATCGGGTGACTGGGCAGGCCAGGAAAGTGACGGAATATGGTTTTGAGTTTTGTATTTCGACCGTCGAACTAGCGCGAAAGGCCAAACATTTTTTTTAAAGATATTGTGGTATTTATTTGCATTAATATTTCCCTCCACAGATGCAAATGTGCCTGGTCCGAACCAAGAAAGCATCCCATATCATGACTTCAAAATTCTAACGCGGGTTTTGTGAAACAAGATCTGGCCCGCTTTTCTCCTTGCGTACGCTCTTGCTTGCATCGTGGCCAATCATTATCTTACTTTCATCAGAAAAAATACTTCTTCTCCAAATATTTTTAATAGACCATTTCCGCTTTAAGCGACTCCACAAAAGCTGTTTTTTAATACACGTCTTTTATCATCAACTTTTCCCTTTTTACTGCGACGATTTTCTATTTCACCACGCAATTAATAACGTTTAATAAAGCTACTCACAGAACTACGGTATCTCTGTAACAAGCTTATCTTTTAATAATTAAATTCTGGTTGTAACGCAGCATTTGATTGGATCGAAAAAAATAGTTTTTGTATGCACATCACAAGACATGTCACAATGCACCAACGTCAAAAACGTATTAATCAGCTTGACATTACGTTTGAATTTCGAACAGATTAATATAATTTTTAAAAGTAAAACGGACTCTATTTATACAGCAAATTACAGAAAATTAAATTATGAGGAATGAACTCAATATCTACCCAAGTTATACTTGTATAACCTGGGTTGGAGCAATTTACGCTTTTTAGCTCACCTGAGCCAAAGGCTCAAGTGAGCTTTTCTGATCACAATTTGTCCGTTGTCTGTCGTTGTCGTCGTTGTCGTCGTCGTTGTTGTAAACTTTTCACATTTTCATCTTCTTCTCAAGAACCACTGGGCATATTTTAACCAAAGTTGGCACAAAGCACCACTAGAGGAAGGGGATTCAAGTTTGTTCAAATGAAGGTTCACGCCCTCTTTAAAGGGGATATAATTGAGAATTATTGAAAATTTGTTGGTATTTTTCAAAAATTCTTATTCTTAAAAACTATTCGGCCTGAAAAGCTTAAACTTGTGTGGAGGCATCCTCAGGTAGTGTAGATTCAAGTTTGTTCAAATCATAGTCCCTGGTGGTATGGTGGGGCCACAATGGGGGAATGGATTTTTACATTGGAATATATAGAGAAAATCCATAAATAATCTTCTTAAAAAACTATTAGGCCCGAAATGCTCAAATTAAAATGGAAGCATCCTCAGATAGTGTAGATTCAAGTTTGTTAAGATCATGGTCCCCGGGGGTAGGGTGGGGCCACAATTGGGGGATCAAGTTTTACATAGGAATATATAGAGAAAATCTTTAAAAATTTTCTTCTCAAAAACTATTAGGCCAGAAAAGGTCAAATTAAAATGGAAGCATCCTCAGGTAGTGTAGATTCAAGTTTGTTCAAATCATAGTCCCTGGTGGTATGGTGGGGCCACAATGGGGGAATGGATTTTTACATTGGAATATATAGAGAAAATCCATAAATAATCTTCTTAAAAAACTATTAGGCCCAAAATGCTCAAATTAAAATGGAAGCATCCTCAGATAGTGTAGATTCAAGTTTCTTAAGATCATGGTCCCCGGGGGTAGGGTGGGGCCACAATTGGGGAATCAAGTTTTACATAGGAATATATAGAGAAAATCTTTAAAAATTTTCTTCTCAAAAACTATTAGGCCAGAAAAGGTCAAATTAAAATGGAAGCATCCTCAGGTAGTGTAGATTCAAGTTTGTTCAAATCATAGTCCCTGGTGGTATGGTGGGGCCACAATGGGGGAATGGATTTTTACATTGGAATATATAGAGAAAATCTTTAAACATCTTCTCAAAAACTATTAGGCCAGGAATGCTCAAATTTGAGTGGTAGCATCCTCAGATGGTGTAGATTCAAGTTTGTTTAAATCATGGTCCCCGAGGGTAGGGTGGGGCCACAATTGGGGGATAAATTTTTATACAGGAATATATAAAGAAAATCTTTTAAAAAATTTCTTTTAAAAACTATTTTGCCAAGAAAGCTCAAATTGGCGTGTAACTATCCTCAGATACTGTAGATTCAAGTTTGTTCAAATCATTGTCCCTGGGGGCAGGGCGGGGCCACAATGGGGGATAAATTTTTATATATAGAGAAAATCTTAAAAAATCTTCTTCTTAAAACTATTCAGCCAGGAAAGCCCAAATTTGAGTGGAAGCAACCTCAGATCGTATAGATTCATGTTTGTTTAAATATTTGTCCAGGGGTAGGGTGAGGCCACAATGGGGGATGAATTTCTACATAGGAATATATAGAGAAAATCTTTAAAAATCTTCTTTTTAAAGACTATTTGGCCAGAAAAGCTTAAACTTGTGTAGAGGCACCTCGGGTAGTGTAAATTCAAGTTTGCAAAATCACAGTCCCTAGTGGACTGGTAGGGCGGGGCCGTGATGGCGGTTTGAATTTTTACATAGGAATATATAGAGAAAATCTAGAGAAAAGTGGGGCCACGAAATGGGGGGGGGGGGGGGTTATATAGGAATAGAAAAAATCTTCTTACAGGTACAACAACAAAAGGGGCTTGGTATTTACCCCCAAAAAAGATGTGAACAAAAATTGGCAGATTTTCAATTTTTTTTAGCAAGATCTACTGTACTTAGTTGTCAAGATATTTTGATACTGTAATGCTAATTTGATCAGAATTAAAGCAATTGTTGCTCAGGTGGGCGATGTGGCCCCTGGGCTTCTTGTTTATAAATCGCTTTGCAGATTATACAGCGTAAATTGCCCCAACCCAGGTTACACTTGTATAACTTGGGTAGACATTGAGTTTATTTCTTAAAAAAGACTGGTAAGCTAGCGCTGTAGTCATCTAAAAACATAAAAGTAGATGTCTAAACCATTGGTTTAATTTTCTGAATCGAAAAATTATAAATAGAAGTGTACAGTGGTGCACTTGAATTGTGTTTTAGGTTGGGGGTTGGGGGATCTCAATTCAAAATGGTGAATCTAGAGTGGGCTTAACATCGACAATGTAATAACTCATTAACTATGCTGTAATCATTCTGTAAAAAAATAAGAAATAAGTAGAACCGTTGAAACTGTTTTGAAGCCATCATATTTTCAGAAATACATTCAAACGTCATATTGTTCTGAAAAGTACGTCACAATTGAAAAATGGCCAACTTTCATAGCAAAAACAAAACAACATGAACTAATTTAACTAGGTAAAAGTTGCTTTTAAAATACGCAATGACTGTCAAAAAAACTAAAGGGACGCCATTTTAACGAATACTCTTTGTATGACCGTGCACATGTGGATTTGAAAATAACTATGTGGTTTTTAGAGGGCTTGATGTTCATGGCCGTTTATGACTGTCTTTGACTGTATTGATCTTCTTTAGAAGAAGAGCTCTATATAATTATAAAAAAATCCGAAATTCAAAAGGTAATCAACATGTATAATTATAAATTCTTTCTTGATTAAATAATAATATTTAGCTTTATAAAATATCTCTTAACTTTAGGTATATAAGATAGTTAATATGTAGACCAGTCTACTTATTTTCACTATACTTTCATGATATGGGCTTTTTAATATTACCAGTAGTAGGTTTATAGTGACAGTTAAGATTTTTATATGAAGCAAGTAGTGAGGCTTTACTATTTAGTTAACACACTTTGACAAATTTTACATTCATATTGATTATATTTTTTTTAAAAATTCCGCAATAATCACAACAGTTACTCTTTATTGTTTTACTGCACATGCTATAAAGTTCGGTCTAAAAGTATTTGGTATGAGAAAAATGATTTAAAACAGATATTTTGCAAACAAAAGGTTTGAATCTCACACAAAGCTAGAACATATATGGCTGAAATTCTTTAAAAATTTCAGAGAGCCAAATAGATTCTTCTTCTATTTTTAAAATTCCCCTTGCTATCGCATCGTCAGGATGAACTCCTTGATAGCTTACGTGATTTGCAGTTTTATAAACTACACAATGGTGTCGGAAGCAAATTGATTTGGGTGCTAGACTTATTTAAAATCTTGACAAGCAAAAAAAAGGTCTTTGGTAAGTGTTATGTATAACTTTGCAAAAAAGAAATGGGGGGGGGGGGGGGGAGGGGGGCTCAACGCCTATACTACACAGTTATGTGTTTTCCGACATATTTGTAATTTTTAAAAATCTTTGACAAAATCTTTTTTATATCAATTTTTGGCAGTAGATGTAGTTAGGATGAAAGTACTAGCAAATCATCGAAAATAGGTTACTGAAGCGTTGAAGCGAGAGGCTGTGTCAAAAATAGTTCTGACCGGAAGTATTTGATAAAGCATCACCCGTTTGATAAAGCAAAGGTTTATCACACGGGAAATATACACCACACGTATGAGATAAAATATTATACAATGATGTTCAAATTATATTGTATCATATGACTCTATATCATACTATATATCATAAATGATACAATATCATACAATACAGTATTGTTAGGTAGCATACACTATTATTACTTATTAGGTTAGTTACTGACTCACTACGGAAATATATTGCGTTGATCAATCTCATAGATGGCTCGGCTTCGCCGAGCCGTCTATGACATTGATCAACCCAATATATTTCCATAGTGAGTCAGTAGCTAACCTAAGAAGTGTTTTGTTTTCCCGGGGACTATCAAGCGATATATTCATTCAAAAATAGCAGTGATCTACGCAAAGCCATGTACAAGCTTTAAGATGCCTTACATCTCGTCCAATTAAAATCATTTAAACTCTTCAAAATTATCAATACCCCCTTCAAATACGCATTATAATCTTCTAATCTTTTCTTAACCCATATTACTTACAATGCTTTGTTGCTATTCAATTTTAAACCTCTGCAGAGATTTGAGCAAATTTCGACGCTGCCATTTTTGTTATGCGTCAATATTCAAAGGGCAACTACTCTAATTTAAAAATGATTCCAAAGGGCAACTACTCTAAATATTTTAAGGACTTACTGAACACGATTTTTATGTTAGATAATATGAAATATCCGGCGGTGGCCAATGACGGCCATATTGCATAATATTAATCCTCAAAGAACCTACATAGAGATATGTGTCAATCACGTGCCATGTTTAATCAAATGTAATTGTGACATTTCAGTCCAAGGGAAAACAAAATATATGTCACAATATTGTGATGTTTATTAAGGTCTTCCGTTTCCAACGGAAGACCTCATTGTTATTTTTTTTTCCTACGCTTTTTTGTACAAACGATTTCTTGAAAACGACTCGACCGATTTTCATGAACATTTCAGATCTTGTAGATATTGATTAAAACCTTATATAATTTTTTTATTTTAATGACGTCATTTCCGTTCGGAAGATATTGACGTATTAGCGATTTTTAGAGGGTCAGATTGTCCGGATATCTCCTCCTAAACGAAAAAAGATATTGAATTTAGATTTTCAGGGATTGTAGACGAAAGATTGTAGATGTGTTTAAAGGCATTTTTGGTTATCTGGCTTCAAAGGCGTCGAAGCTCGCCTGGACCCGAAAATCGAGTTTGAAAAAAACGGTGTGATTTTGAATGGTTTTCGTTCTTTTTAGCTCACCTGAGCCAAAGGCTCAAGTGAGCTTTTCTGATCACAATTTGTCCGTTGTCTGTCGTCGTTGTCGTCGTCGTAAACTTTTCACATTTTCATCTTCTTCTCAAGAACCACTGGGCAGATTTCAACCAAATTTGGCACAAAGCACCAGTAGGTGTAGGGGATTCAACTTTGTTCATATGAAGGGCCACGCCCTCTTTAAAGGGGAGATAATTGAGAATTATTGAAAATTTGTTGGTATTTTTCAAAAATCTTCTTCTCAAAATTTATTTGGCCTGAAAAGCTTTCACTTGTGTGGAGGCATCCTCAGGTAGTGTAGATTCAAGTTTGTTCAAATCATGGTCCCAAGGGGTAGGGAGGGGCCACAATAGGGGGATCAAGTTTTACATAGGAATATTTAGAGAAAATCTTTTAAAAATCTTCTTCTCAAAAATTATTAGGCCAGAAAAGCTCAAATTTAAGTGGAAGCATCCTCAGGTATTGTAGATTCAAGTTTGGTCAAATCATAGTCCCCGGGGGTAGGGTGGGGCCACAATTGGGGAATAAAGTTTTACATAGGAATATATAGAGAAAATCTTTAAAAAATCTTCTTCTCAAAAACTATTAGGCCAGGAAAGCTCAAATTTGTGTGGAAGCATCCTCAGATAGTGTAGATTCAAGTTTGTTCAAATCATGGTCCCCGGGGGTAGGGGGGGGCACAATTTGGGGATAAATGTTTATACAGGAATATATAGAGAAAATTTTTTTAAAAAAAAATTCTTTTAAAAACTATTTGGCCAAGAAAGCTCAAATTGGCGTGTAACCATCCTCAGATAATGTAGATTCAAGTTTGTTCAAATCATCGTCCCTGGGGGTAGGGCGGGGCCACAATGGGGGATAAATTTTTATATACAGAGAAAATGTTTAAACTTCTTCTCAAAACTATTAGGCCAGGGAAAACCCAAATTTGAGTGGAAGCATCCCCAGATCTTATAGATTCAAATTTGTTTAAATAATACTCCAGGGGTAAGGTGAGGCCACAATTGGGGAAGAATTTTTACATAGGAATATATAGAGAAAGTCTTTAAAAATCTTCTTTTTAAAGACTATTTGGCCAGAAAAGCTTAAACTTGTGTAGATGCATCCTCGGGTAGTGTAAATTCAAGTTTGCAAAATCACAGTCGCTAGTGGTAGGGTGGGGCCGTGATGGCGGTTTGAATTTTTACATAGGAATATATAGAAAAAATCTTTAAAAAATATTCTGGGAAAGTTTTCGGTCCAAAACTCAGTATATAGTGTGAAAGCACAGGTTATGCAGATTAAAGTTTGATGAAACCATGATTCCCTAGAGAAAAGTGGGGCCACGAAATGTTGGGGGGGGGGGGGGGTATATAGGAATAGAGAAAAATCTTCTTACAGGTACAACAACAAAAGGGGCTTGGTATTTACCAAAAAAAGAGGCAGATTTTCACATTTTTTTTTAGCAAGATCTACTGTACTTAGTTGACCAGATATTTTGATACTGTAATGCTAATTTGATCAGAATTAAGGCAATTGTTGCTCAGGTGAGGGATGTGGCCCCTGGGCCTCTTGTTCTCCTTTCCTGAAAATATTTTACCATAACATATAGAGCAAATAAAATAGAAAATGGGCCTGGTCCCTCAAATTAGGGGTCAAAGGGGCTCTAAAGTCTTTCTTCCATAGCACTTTACTGAGAAATATTTTGTAATATGTTTAAGAAGCAAAAATGTTTATCTTTCACTAATAAAACTATACATTATAAAATTGTTATCTTGCGTTACGTAATTAGGGGTTTTAAGGGACCAGAAGTCCAAAACTTCGATCAATTATATCTCAAAAAGGACACTTATTTTGAAAAGCAATATAGAATAGAAGATGCTTAGAATGATGTTTTAAACAATATTCAATCATAAAAGTTTCGTTATCTGGCCCCAAGAAGGAGATAAGGGGTCGGCCCCTAAAACGTCCTATCCCAGATAGCTAAAAAACGGCAAAGAATTTCTAAACACTTGTTGAACAAAATATGATTGATATCAAAAGACCTTTCATATAATGCCAAGAAAAAGGGGCTGGCCCTTCAATTTAGGGGCCAAAAGGGCTCTCAAGTCTTTCTTCAATAGCACTTTACTGAGAAATGTTTTGAAAAGCAATATTGAATAATAAATGCTTAGAATGATGCGCTTGTCAATATTCAACAATCGAAATCTTGTCATATGGCCCCAATAAGGGGATAAGGGGTCAGCCCCTAAAACGGTCTTTACAAAATAGCTCAAAAACGGCTAAGAATTTTTGTTGAACAAAATATTTTTATAAAGACCTATCTTTTTATTTTTAGGGGCCATACAGGCTCTGAAGGTCTTTCTTTTATAGCACTTCACTGAAAAATATTTTGTTATATGTTTAGGAAGCAATAATGTTCATCTCACATTTATTTAACAATAAATTATAATTATTTTATCATGTGTTCCGTAATTAGGTTTTTTTTTAGAGGTTTTAAGGGGCTAGAAGTCCAAAACTTTGATAACCTATCTCAAACAGAACAGATATTTTTTAAAGCATCATTTTGAAAATCAATATAGAATAAAAATGCTGAGAATAATGTTCCTAACAATATTCAACCATCAAAATTTGTTGTTGTTGCCCCGATAAGAAGATAAAAATTCAAATATTAAAGTCAAGGTCATGTTACCTTTAAAAAATCGCACGGAAGACCTCCTCGTTGCTCGCAACGAAATCGTGTCTAGTTTTATTGTTATATTCAGTAGTATATTCTCCCTATATAACTTTATATAGACGAATAGTCAATAATTGTAATATTATTGTAATATTAGCTCGTCCGAAAAATATTGACCGGTCAATACCGGCTAGGAGTTATATCTAGAGAATATTCCCTATATTTCAATTAATCGCCTCTGATTTGTTGATTCGTAAACGATGACGTAAATAACTATTCACGACTACAAAACAAGGTGACGTCATAATAGACAGCCAGTAAGTTAACAAAGGCGCAATGCAACGGTTTTCTAACATAACGGATATAAGGATTTGCGAATTACTGTGAAGTAAAATCAATTAGAACATCTGTATGTTAATATTCTTACGGTCGGCGGAACATCACCAGTGACCGTTTGATGCCGAGGATATTTTGGAAATGAACTTTGCGCAAAATTGAAGGTATTTGAACGAATCGAATTACAGACGTTTAGGCCCCAAAATGTTTAGGCCCAAGCAAAGACGTTTAGGACCTAAGATGTTAAGGCCCCAAGATGTTTAGGTGTGAAGGCACCTGTTGTTATAATAAACTATCTAATTATGTATCTCTTGAGCGGTTTTAAGCAAACAAATGCATTTTTGTTTTTGGAAGAAAAAAATTGCGATGTCAGAGCTGCCATTATGAGATTCATGACTAGAACACAAATTTAAAGTTATATGAGGGTATGCATTATACTAGTATTCAAATTCAAAATTTGGTTTGTTGCCTATCATTATTGGAATAATACAAAGTTTGAATATTTAAAAAAAACAATCTTTTATCATTGATATTCTTCACACGGCAGCAGATTTACCGATATATAGAACTGAGAATAAAATCCCTGAAGCAAGTTTCTACTCAAACAAAGTTATTTCTGTAATCATTACAGTAGAAAGATATTTCGACAATTGTACTACTTGGCTGTTATAATTACGCTTATTCTTGACTATAGATGCAGGGGATGAATATATTTCTAAGGGATATTTTTGGAATATTCTTTAAATGAAATTTAATTAACATTTAATTAAATGTTTGAGTAAATTTATTATTTTCAATGGAAAAAACCCATACATGTATAGAATATGTGATATTTATAACAGATTTAGATTAATCATTGATTAAAGAAGACTAGCTAGTCTCTTCATAATTTACTTCTTAAGAGTTGTTTGAAACCCCCATTGTATTGCAGGATCTATTCACTATCTCTCCTTATTAGCCCCTATCCAGAGAGGGATCAGGATATTGGGGTGGAGGGTGGATGTTGTTTTATTAATTAATAGTAATGGTGGTTTAACAAATGGTAAAGAAATTATCATGATTTTATCTTTGTTGGATACAAATTATGCAATATTCAAAATTCAAATACCCTTTGAGTGGAATTAAATAAACTTAAGAAACTGAATTTGAAAATAATTAGAAAATCAATTAAAAAGATAAGACACATAATACGGACTTTATTTATTTTATTTTACAAAAAATAGGGAGCAATTTTTTTTAATTCACATATATACAATAAAAAAATTGTTAGAGATACATCTCAATCTCAGTCTATTTAATTAGTCAATAATGTTAAACAAATTTTAAAAAAAGAGGTTGATGCCTAAACATCTTAAGATAGGTGCCTTAACATCTTGGGTCCTAAACATCTTAACACATGCCTAAACATATAATCAATCAAGGGCCTAAACATCTCTGGGCCTAAAAGGCCTGCAACTGTTAGAACTGCCTTGTGAATCTATATTTGTTATGAAAGCTTGTGAAGGTCAGCCTCTTAAAAAAATGTTTTTGAAAAAAAAGTGGTATTAGTTTTGCTAGAAAAAACCCAGAAAAATATGAATAAATATACATTTATGAAATACCAAAAAATGAAATAATACATGTTGATGTAGATTTTCTGAGAATTAATTATAGTACATAACATGCAGAACATTTCATCATAATAATTATGGTTATATTATTTTACGCGCAGTGAATTCGTGCTGGCTGTGGCGCTGTTACGTCGCACTGCTCACCAACTCTGCCAACCCCCCCCCCCCCCCCATTTATAAAAAAAATTTCTGGGGAAAACACTGAAAAGAAGGCAAGAAATTCTAACGTCATGACATTTTCGCGCCAGTTAATAATGCATAGGAATGCAAGGTATACTGATATTTGAGTGCATGTTGGTTTGAAGTGTTTTTTTGTGTCTTATATCGTTAAATAAATTTACTGTTAATGTACTTCATTCGTTGGATAAAATAAAGAAACAATTGTCTCATATAAGAGTTTGCGTCTCTGACATCATCATAATTATTTCATGCAGTCCATGATTTTCCTTAAAGCAATGGTGGTTTCAACCAATTAATAAAAGAGGCGTCTAGATTTCAATCCTGTCTGTTTCGGTCACCAAGGTTTGACCAATCAATTAATGGGGCTTGCTGTTAGTTTCTATTGAGCGATGAATTAACTAGTTACTTTCTATAGAGCTATAAATAAACTAAAGTTTCCGTACGAAATAGAGGGAATCATACTCGATACATGTAAATATAGTCATATCAAACCCGTAAGCCAGTATGGCCCTTCAGGCCTTTAATTGTATTGTAGTTATTATTATATATAAATTGCCTTTACAGGCTGCACTGTCTAGTCTGGCGTTGAACTTTAATAATGACGATTCTATAACATCGTAGTCCTGGGTTTACCTGAAAGTAATATGCCGTATTCACCGTTTGGTCAGAAGGTATAATCCCATACTTCATCAAAATATTGCTTGTGCCTCTTGTGGATAATTTTGATTTTTGTTTCCTGTTTCCTCCATCGTTTGTTTTGTTTCTATTGGTATTTTACCTCAGCCGACACAATATTATGATGGCGCGCCGTGTCGTGTTGTCAGCTGACGTCCCTTTTAGGCGTTTGAAAAGACATTTCCTTGCCGTAATATCCTTTAAAAGTTTTAAATGGTTATATTCGCTCGGCAAGCCTCGCGAATATATACACCATTTCAACTCGTTGGATAAAGCAAATATAAAATCACACAATATAAATATCCTCTATAAACAATATATATATATATATATATATATATATATATATATATATATATATATATATATATATATATATATATATATATATATATTTCGATTTAAAATGAAAAAAACGTGATGGTACAATACAAAAATGTAGTATATAATAAAATATCGTATTATTTTATGTGACCCAATATCATATCTTGATAAAATATCATATAATATGTAACAATGTCATATTGTTTCCATATATATTACGGTATTTTATTGTATCATATAATTTATATTGTATTTTATCCTATAATGCAATATTATATTTTATATTATTGTATTAATGTACATTGTATCTTGCAAAACCATATATGAATGAACATATGGTTATCAAATAGTTTTTTGAACATAAGATACACGATATAGTGACAAAAGAGTATCCATGAATATCAAATATCAGTAACTTAGAATGATTTTCATATAATATTATAAAGGTGGTCTCGTAAAGGTGAAGTATCGTCTTTGTTAGCTTTTTAACCTGTGATTACCTATGCATTGTTTTTGTTCATTCAGAAATCATTGAATGTCTTAGAAAAAGTAAGATAATGATTAATATTATTATATACTGTCAATTTATGTTATATTTTTACAGAACAAACATATACATTTACTGTACGCACAGTCAACGATGCAGATGAATCCATCAGAATTAGTGAGCCAAGTCAGAAAGTTTCCTGTAAAACAAGAGCTGGAGGTAATGAATTTGAAATGAAAAGTACATATATTACAGGTTTTAGATATTTAATTTCAATGTTGATTTGTAGTTATAATCAAAGGCATTTGTTTGCCATATTAGTTTTGTCACCCAACTGCTACATGGGTTATATTTCTGGTTAAGAGAATTGAGATTTGTTTCTTTCCAATAGAACATTCAAATTGCAGAGACCTCTAAATACATGAACTTTGTAATTATTTTGTTTTAAAAAATTTTTAAGGAAATAAACATTCCACACTCTATAAAATATTTAATAAATCATTTAAGAATTGCCACCATATGTGATTTTTTTATGACGTCGTGTGAAGCTTGAAATCATTCTGAGAATTGAATGACCGGAAGTTGCAAATTTAAGGAATTGAACAACTCATGCTACACAATAAAAAAATCAGCGCAAATGAGTGCCAAGTTTTTGACTTTTACAATAAGATGACATACTTCCATTTAGAGCAGAACTATACGTCAATATAAGGAGTTTGCAGATAAAAATTAGTTGATGTCTTTGAATGTTGATTAAAGATTGAAATATTGTAAAATAAATATGTCTGGTTTTCAGCGGATAAATACACTTGCACCGAGACACATGCCATAGTTAGGCCTACATACTCAATTTGTTTTTAAATATACCTGCCTGCAAAACAGATTATTTTGTACCCATATCGAATGTAGACAATGCACAAATGCTTGATCTTTTAGAAACAAAACTTCGTACATCGAGCGATTATATCTACATCCAAAAATATTTTTAAACCAACTACGTTCACTTTATACTCGTGAATGTAAACAACGTGAATAGGTGCTTTCTTATATCTACCCCTGATCTTTTCAGTCCATGTCATTTGATCCTTTGTGATTTTTAAATCAATTGATAATAAGAGGGTTTTTTCAGCAATATACAGTATATAGAATAACAAACATACTTTTGATACTAATTTATTCTTTTTGAATAGAGAAAAAATATCTACAATTTTTTAACTCCTAAGATATTTTAAAATTAGATTTGTAACTAACATTGAAAACTTTTTAAGAGTTATGTGAATTCATTTGTAATGAATTGTAATTTAATTAATTATGTGATAAAAACATTTTTTTATATATTTGAAAGCAGTCAACTATTATATTTATCTTTAAATTTGTTTTTAAAAAGTAAGTATAATTGATAGTTTTAGATGAATGGTCAATATCCAGATTGGAATGATTTTTGAAAGCAAAAAAAAATCACACTTCAATTCAATATTGTCGACTGGATAAAATCCCTAATGAATTTTAAATTTTTATTATTGTAATATTGACGCCCTACTCAATTAATCTCCAGAAAAAAAATAAGATAAGTCGGTCTAATGTTTATGTACATGCATTACTTATAGTTACATAATTTGTTTTAAGAATTTCTTAATCTATAGTACCTAAATGTACGTGTGATCAATAAAGAAGAACCATATATAACACGAATAAAAAAAAATGCATATTTGCTTTGGAGATTAATAAGACTTTTATTAGAAATGTTATTCAGGTTTTTACTTTTCAAATTAGCTTCAACTCCACGCCATTTTGGCCCTTCACACCTTTGATTTTCTTTCTCAGAACCTGTACTCTGCCTTCCTCTAAATTTCACATTCACATTGAACAATTTTATGCAATTCCCACAGAGTGCAGAAGGTTTTCACTATACTGCAGACCAAGGGGCTATATGAAGAATAGATATTCAATTCTAAATCCAAGCTTGTAACAACTTGTGATCTCCTTTTTGTATGGGGGTGGGGTCTTTAAACATCCCGTCTCTGCACAATCTTATCAAGGTTATTGTTAACACATTTAAGACATCTTAAAGCTGACATGAATTCTTAAAAGCATTGGTCGCCATATTATTTTCGATCGCTCCTCTACTGCCACTGGGGTATATATACCGGTTGAGAAAGTTACGGTCAGTTGCTCTCCCTTCAAGGCATTCAGGTTGCACGGACTTCTAAATGCATGAACTATACATTGTAGTAAAATGTTTGTAATAAAAGAATAAAGAAAACGACAATCAATGAAATACAAAAGTTGTTTATTCTTTGAAAGGATTTCGCAGGTATCCATATTAGTTTTGCACTGACAGTGCTGCCTTACTTCGCATGCACATCGAACACGTGTGTCGTTCATACAGAGTGCATAACATCTTCTTGATAACCCCGGCGGCACTACAACCAACACAGTAGCTAAATGATAGTAAATCCAAGAAAGTAACAACGTTACATCCGTTCCTGCAAAAACGCTCCGTTTCTAAAATCCATGGGATCATTGACATTGCTCGATCTGTCACAGTTTTTTGGTGTTTCAGAAATAAAGGCAAATGATTAGTAAAATTAGCATGTTTTAAGTTGGTAGAAGTTTTACAGTCAAAGAAAATGAATACCTTTTACGAGTCATGTTTAGCTTAAAAGTAGATTAAATACCAAAAAATCAGTACTTAGAGTATATTTTAAACAAAATTTCTAAAATAATTAATTATTACATGGCCAATAAAAGTAATAAAAAAAGGTTATGATTGCAATAAGGTTGAATTAAACGCAATGACTAACTATGTGCTGAAGAAGGCTGGGTGGTCAACAGATTAACCATCAGATCTTCATTAAGTTTTTAAATGTGAGTTGTTAAGCTATAAACTATCATTTAGAAAAGAAAAAAGGGACTAAGACACGATTTGAGATTAAATATTATTTCTTTTTTATTTTTTATGTCTTATATGGTAAACTGGTGCTTTTTAAATGATTGACCAAAATATTGAATGTTAAAGTCAGGTTACAAGTGAGATACAGAGGTAATAATTGATTGTTATGTAAACAAAACTCAAGTCTGTTGTTTACAAAAAATGTAATGTAGATAATTACCATTTCTTAGACAAAAAAAACAATTTAAACTAATTCAATATTTTCATAAATACTGTTATCAATCAAAACAGATACATTTGATTGAAACTTACACCAATGCTAAAAAATGGCAATATTCGAGCTTTGTTTACGAAACAATGAAATATGAATTTTGTATCTTGCTTTTAACTTGATATTTGACCTTCAAATTTTTACATAGCATTATAAACTTCTGTATTTATTATTTCAGAAATTGAAAGTGGAAAATAAAATTTCAAAATTTTAAGTCAAATCCTGTCCAAGTCCCTTCAAGCTTTGATATTTAAATATTTTGTTTTATCTTTATATATTATACAATTATTCAATGCCTGAGCAGTCAATAGACCCGAATATTTTTCCCCAGGTGCAGGGAACAGCTCAGTATGATCTATTGCCCGAGGCCAACGGCCGAGGGCAATAGATCATACTGAGCTGTTCCCTGCACCAAGGGAAAAAAATCGGGTCTATTGACTGTTCAGGCATTAAATAATTGTTTTATTACCTAATTCCGTTTTTAGTATTTTGTGCTCACATTTATAAATTACGGGCTTTCATACCAGTATGCATTCAGGTCATTGTTAATCAATACTAAGATGACCTAAAAGATAAATTTTAAGAACAATAGTAAAATAAGCATAATAAAATTATCTTTTAATTTTGTAGCAATTAAACTTTTTTTTCTAAAATACGTTGCCGGTCCAATAGATCACAGTCTATTGACCGGCGGTCTAATAGATCACAGTCTATTGACCGGCGGTCTAATAGATCGCAGTCTATTGACCGGCAGTTCAATAGATCACTTTCAAACCTGTATACACATACTAAATAGACGAAAATATTCAACTAAGTTTATTTACTTTGTATTTCAGTTTCTAGTTCACCAACAAACCTAGTTCTTGATGAAGTCGAAAGTCGTAAATTTATGATTAAATTTGGTCATCCTTCCAATGTAAACGGTGTTTTAGCTGGATACAAGATCCTTATTCTACAAGGACAAGAGTGCATTCAACAGATCCTGGTCTTTGAAACCCCATTATGTGACCTGTGTGTGGTAAATGATTTTAATATGAAAAGTTTATAATTCACATAGAAATAAGATCTTTCCATTAGAATTCATCCTTAGTAATACTTCTTTATGGGTTTTTTTTTAACCTTAACCATGAAGTTTAGCTTACATGAGCCACAGGTATTTCACTTTTTCTTACTTTTTCCAACTCATAGCCTGCAGAAGTTATAATAATGTTACTTGACCTTTTTATCTTAAGCTGTCAATACATGTAGTTATATGCATTGATTCTCTTATACCACTTGATGGAAAAGATAGCAATTGTTTTTAGTTTTAAGCTCACCTGAGCTGAAAGCTCAAGTGAGCTTTTTTGATCACGTTTTGTCTGTTGTCCGTCTGTCCTTCTGTCTGTCTGTCTCTCTGTAAACTTTTTACATTTCCAACATGTTCTCAAGAACTCCTGGGCCAATTTCAATCAAACTTCACACAAATCACCCTTAAACAAAGGGAATTCAAAGTTGTGAAAATTTAAAGTGCCAGCCCCTTTTTTAAGGGGAGATAATTAGAAATTATTGTAAAATTTTGAGAAATTTTCAAAAATCTTCTCCCAAACCATTTGGCCAGGAAATCTGAAACCTGTGTGGAAGCATCCTCAGGTAGTGTAGAATAAAAGTTGTGAAAATTATGAACCCGGGGATAGAGTGGGGCAACGATTGGGGGTCAAGGCTTTACATAGGAATATATAGAGTAAATCTTTAAAAAATCTTCTTCTCATAAACTAATCAGCCAGGAAAGCTGAAACTAGTTTGGAAGCATCTTCAGGAAATGTACATTCAAAATTGTGAAAATCATGACCCCTGGGGGTGGGGTGGGGCAACAATGGGAGTCGATTTTTACATAGGATTATATCTTAGGAGGAGTAAATCTTTAAAAACCTTCTTCTCAAAAACTTATCAGCCGGGTGATTCTTTTAAACTGTGTAGACTATGGCCCCTAGACAATTCTTAGGCGTGAAAAGTGGTTCAGAGTTTGATGTAGGTTTATATCCCATATACATAAACAATGTTGTTCAGGATCTTTTTTAAAACTGCAATGCTCAACAAATGTTATGACTTTAGAATTATCGTGTTACAAAAGGGATTTACGATAAGAATATCCAAAGGGGAAAATGGTTTTTCATTCATACATGATCTACATGTATTATACAACATTGTCCAGATAGTTTGTATTGTGATTGTTCCTCAGGTGACCCATGTGGCCCATGGGCCTCTTGTTAAATAATTCGTTATGGTGATTTTCACTAAACAATTTACTGTCTGCATGTGTTAAAATACTACATGCAAGTGAAATTTTTACTAAACAGTTTTCTTTCTACATGTATTTTTATTTAAAATTGGACAAACTGCTATACCCTTTAAAAAGGACGTTTATGAGGATGTTACAAATGTATGTATCCAATTACTTTTACTACTTATGGACACTACAGTCTGACTGGGAAGAGGTAAATTTTGACATATAAACGAATCCTTCTTAAGAAAAATAAAGGCTTAAGGTAGCTTAACACAGTTTCGTATAAAATCCAGGGGGGGGGGGGGGGGTTCCGGGAAAAAGCATGATGGGTAGGGATTTTCCTGCTAATTTTAGTCGGTATACATGAAAATTAATTTTGTAACTTCTCAAATGCATAATAGTATAACTTATTAGGTTAGTTACTGACTCACTACGGAAATATATTGGGTTGATCAATCTCATAGAGGGCGAGGCGAAGCTGAGCCGTCTATGAGATTGATCAACCCAATATATTTTCGTAGTGTGTCAGTAACTAACCTAATAAGTGTTTTGTTTTCCCGAGGACTATCAAGCGACATACTTATTCACAAATAGCGACGGTTAACGCAAAGCCATATATAAGATGCCTAACATCTTGTCCATTTTAACTCATTGAAACTCTTCAAATTTTTAATCTCACCTTTCAAATACTTTTTAAAAATCTTTGCTTCACCCATGTTTACTTACAATGTTTTGTTGCTATTCAATTAAAAATGTTTTCTCCCTTTCCTCTGCAGAGATTTGAGCGAATTTCGACGCTGCCATTTTGTTCTGCTCCAGACAAAACAATTTGACGTTAATATTCTAAGGGCAACTACTCTAATTTTAAAGAATTTCAAAGGGCAACTACTCCAAATACTTTAAGAAATTACGGCATGCGGATTATGTATTAAATACTATGAAATGTCGAAATGAGTAAGCGAAATGACGGCCATATTGCCAAATATTATTTCTCACGGAACAAATTTAGAGATATATGAGGCAGTCACGTGCTATGTTTAAACCAATAAAAGTGTGACACTTCAGTCCAAGGGAAAACAAAGAGGTTTATCTTTCTAATACATGAAAAAGCTAAGTAGAAAAATATTAAAACTTAATTTTGTGAGGCTTTAAAATAATGGGAAGTTACTTCAAAAACCTCCGGATTTTACGCGTGTAAGATAGGAAGTTGTTCTTTTGCAGATCAACTGTACATATATCAGAGGTGTGCATATTGCTAGGATTTTGATTTCCGATAATTTATCGAAAAAATACCAGCTTTTGAACTTAGTCATTTTTTGGCAAAATGTTGCATATAGGGTACTCCATTTCACTGGATACGGGTTGACATGGATTATGGATACAGTTCACATAAAAGAAAACCCGGTTTGCTGTCACATTGACAGCTTTTCACTTGTTATTTTTTAGTTTTGAATACAGACAGGTAAAAGAAATTTACAGGTGTTTGAATTTTTAGATTAGGATTATAATCCCATAGAGAGAAAGAGAGAGAGAGAGAGAGAGAGAGAGAGAGAGAGAGAGAGAGAGAGAGAACCTTGATGGGGTAGAATTTCTAAAAGAATTAAAATACCAGTATAAAGACAGATAAGAATCTATTGAATAATGGGGGTTTAGTTTATAAAATCAAGATAGATGCAACCTTTTACGAAGGATATTTATAAAATTCATAATTCCTGGATAGCAGAAAGGGGCTACAAAGAGGGAAAAGAGTTTTTAATTTTAGTAGAAAATATTTTTAAAAAAGATGCTATTTAATAAAAATGTAAATGGGAGCTTAAATATCATTTCCAGATCTCTTGAATTTCATTATTTGTTCATTTACCTTTAGTGATAGCCCAATTTTTATATTTTCCAAATGCACAACGTTTTATAAACTTTAAGACAGCAAATTAAAAATATATATATTTATTTATTTTTAGAACACATCAAGTGGTTGTACCAATCTTACCAATGAAAATGTTGCCAATATAACCTTGCCTGTGTCATATACAGCTACAGGCTTGAATCCATACACCACATATTTCGTCAGAGTAACAGCTATTAATGGAGTTGGAGAAGGTCATCCTGTTAATGCAACAAGAATGACAGATCAGGAAGGTATACGACAGTTTTTTTTATATCAAGTAAAGGAATATCTACATGTACTATATTAAATATTTTCTGCATGAACACGGAAGATTCATGTGTTCATGGTTTCATTACAGATGTTGGATATTTTCTAACTTCTTTATATCGCCTGAGTGAGCTATTCTGATCAAGATTTGTTCATTGTCTTTTTTGTCATTGTTGGCGTCATCATTTAAACTTTTACCATTTTCATCTTCTCTAAGACCACTTGGTCAATTTCAATGAATCTTGGCACAAAGCCTCATTGATTGAAGAGATTTAACGTAGCTTGCGGGTTTGCTGACGTCACAATAGGAATCGACGTAAAGAGTTGACCGTCATAGTAAACTCATAATTTTATTTTAGAATGACAAATGAGATATTTAGAAGTATAAAAGAAAATATCTTAAAAAGTTGTTATGCTGTTTATGACTGTTTATACAAAGATTTATAATATCAAGTGCTGAAAATTTAAAGATGTCACATACATTGTCACATTTTGTTCTATATAGATAAAGAATGAGTTTGCGTAAGAACTCTTCCATTTAAAGTCATGTTTTAAAATAGAATGTATGCATTAATTTCGCTTTTTTTTTTTTACAATTATAACTTCCGTAATCTGTACTTCCGATTAAATTCTTAAATTTCTTTTGGCTTGAGATAACTGTTTTATTCGATTACTTACTTATAATGTCAGTAGTTGCCTGGCATTTTATTTTTGCGTTGATTGACTCAGAGTTTCATAAAAATAAAAATAGCAATTTTCTGTATCTTTACAGCGTTACATTAATTGCATTTAATAACATTCACAATAATGTCTAATAAGCATTAACATGTTCTAAAATGTGTTAAACAGCTAGTCTTGTCATTAAATGCATTTCAATTTTGGTGTTCTAAGAAGTAAGGAAATGATGACGTCAGGCTATCGTCGTAATGAAAATATAAGGTTTTGAGAAATCTTTTAAATCTTTAAAGTTTTTTTGCCAAAAATTGGCCGAGAACACATACTGATATTTTTTTATGAATTGATTCATAATTATCTCCTCTGTTTATGTGTTGAGTATGATTAATTTCGTCTGAATCGTTTAAAAGTTTGGAGCATAGTTTTGTAATGCATTTCTTGGTTAAAATGTGCATTTTACTATATATTTCATTGAAATGGCGTTGCTTGATTTTATTAATGGCACTGTATTTGAAACACGATAAAATTATTACCGCGCAGACGAATCTTAAACAAATTTTAGAAATAAAACTATAAAACCTTTGGATCACGTGGACAAATTTTCAAGGTAGGTTTTCTCACAAGCAGGTAAACCCGCGAGCTACCTTAATGTTAATTAAATGAAGGACCACTAGTTCCCTTTTATAGGTTGATATTTTCGAAAATGTAAAATTAGGGCGGTTAGTTTAAAAATCCTCTTATTAGGAACCATAAAGCCTAAAATGTCCAAACTTTATCATTAGTTTTCTGATACAGACATGTATTATTTCTTTGTGGCAATCTGGTCTGATTTTGAATAAATCAAAATACATGAAATTATTTTGGGCATTTGAGACATGACATATTGTACCATTTGATTGATTGGCTCAATTACAGATGATACCTTAAAAGCAATATAGTCTGATGGACCTCTAATCGGAGGGTTTAATGATACATGTACAAGCAGAAAGTCTCTATAGGCTGAAATATTTAAATACAAAAATCGTTTTCTGTTTCACTTGATGAAAAGAATGTTGTAAAGTATATGTATCATACTATAAAAAATAGCATGAAGTTGTGGAAATTGCATTCGCTGTGTTTACTTAATACTCGGATTGTTTTTATGTGAAAGTTTTTGATATTTTATATTTTCTAGTTCCAACACAACCTGAACAAATCAATGCAAGCAATATAAATTCCAAAAATTTGACATTGTCTTGGAACTTACCAAAACCATCACCTGGTGACACAACATACACTATTTATGTGGAAGAAGCTACCGATGACAAGGGAACAGACTATACTCTCTTAAAAACCTTAAAAAATCATGGTGTGTATTAAGATATAAATGTATATGTATGATGTTTTTGTATTATAAAAGTAAATTTTCTTGATCATGGTTAAGATTAGTGATTAATTTATAGCATTTTTCTAAGCTGTATGCATGATTTTCTTTTAATTTCATTTAAAAGCAATATGTTTTCTTTTTTTCTAGTACACATGTACATATATTTTATTAATAAATTCTTGTATTCTATTTACAATATCATTTTCATTCAGGGTTATATTTCAAATTTCTGGGATTTTCCCTTTCTTGCTATATTTCATTCATTTTATCTATCAATTTTACCCTTAAGGGTGTTGTTTACTCAGGGTTTGAGTTCTCGAATTCGGATTGTTATAAAGTTCAATGTCATGAGTAAAATTTGTTCTAAACACAAAAAGTATATGTGAAATGAATTGTTATTGACATAACATTCGATATTTCTACTATATTATGGAATTATGCCAAAACAAAAATAGACTTTTAGCCAAACAGAGGAAATTCGAACTAAACTTTGCAGATTTTGTTTTCTGCTAAAACATTTTTGGAAGTACTCTAATATTAAAAGTTAAGATTTTATTTTTTAGTCTATATAATTTTGCATGTTTTCTGGTAGTGTTTCCTCATTTATTCATTATAATAACCGTATGGCATGAATTAAAAAAATATTGAAATATGCTTAAAAACGAGAAAAGACACCATATCTCAAAATTTTGATCATTGACCTTATATGAATTATATGCCAACATAATAAGATCAATATAAATAGTTTAATATTATAAATGTTTTTGTATTATCATCATTCAATTTTTTGTAAAATTGGATCAAAAATGGGTAGGAATTTGAAAAGTGATAGAGGAAATTCGGACTGGAATATTTATAAAAATTGTGAAGGAAAACTTAATGCTTTGTATGTATTTAGTGTCAGTGCCATTCATAAATTGTATTACATTTTCAAAAGTGCTGAGCAATTTGTATTATTTTCACAATTAAGAAAATCTCAATCATAGTGTAAACTTTTAAGTGATTTTCCTTTAATTTTCCAAAAATATACAATGGCCATTAACTCAAAAAGTAGGTCATTGACCTACTTTTTTGAAAATGAAAAATAACACTACAATAAAAGGTCTATAACACACAATAGTTGGTTTTTCATTATCATCAGTGGAATTTTTTTTCATTCTGAGTAAACGTCATCCTTAACTAAATTTTTGAAAGATACTTAGAGATATCTGTGCATTATTCATGATTTAATTGTCATAATGAATAATTGACGTTCAACTTTGACTATGGAATCAAAAGCACTATTCAGATCATTTTCACAAATATAAAACATTAACATTTTTTTCATATATGAGCTTTTAAACGTTAAATATGGTTTATGACAGTATTGGTGCAATTAAAGTTAATATATTGCTTTCACAACAATGAATGTATAATTTCAGTAAAGCATTTTATTTCTTATCTAGGGTTTGAAAACCAGTCTGTACCTGTGATTGGCTTGGAGGAATATTGGCAATACAGATTCAAAGTTGATGCTTCCACTGTGAAAGGAAATGCAACATCAAATATTTCTAGTACTATTAGAACAAAACAAGGAGGTGAATTATTCTTCATTAATGTTCAAGGAAAAAGTGTTATAAAAAGATAGGTCCCTACTCAAGTTATATTATCACTGATAGTTTTGTATATACTTTAAGTAGGGGAAAAAATGTAAATTTCATTTATTTTCTGGTTAAGCACATAATCATTTTATAGATTTTATGATATTAGTATTACATTTTTAGCAAATTAAATATTATTTATAATTCTCAGGCATGTACACATATATATAAAAGATTATGCAAAAGAGTTAACGCAGTAATCGAAATATTTTTATTAAGTATTAAACTCAGGTTTAAAAATACACATGACTACAAAAAATATCTTAATTGTTTGTACCATTTAGAATCTGACTATCTTCAAGTAGTTTATAAATAATCAAATTTCCTCCAAAACAATGCTTCTGAGCACATATTGTATCGAAAAAAATCGATTATCTTCAAATATTAAAGGGGCATGGTCACGATTTTGGTCAAATTTTATTTTTCTGTTCTTATTATTTACAATGCTTTAGCAATGTATTTCTAATGATCAAATGAAATTTGGGTGCCAATTGATAAGTATTAAGCAAGATACAGGACTCACAATTCTTCGTCATGTAAACAAGGCTCGTGCCCTGTTTTTGTTTACATGGGTTCAATATACCAGTAAAAAATCTTTTTCAAGCTAATTTGTCTATCTTCTAGTTTATTTTAAGCATAAAAAACAGTTCCTAACGATTAACTCATTCATTTTAGGCCTAAAACTGGAATTTTTACTTCAACACTCAAAATGTAAACAAAAGCTTTGTTTACATAGCGAAGAATTGTAAGCTCTTTAACTCGCTTAAAACTGAACAAATGACATTAAAATTTTGGTTGCTTATTAAAAATGCCTTACTAAAGCATTGTAAACATTAAAATCGAAAAAAGAATTTTTGACCAAATCGTGACCATGCCCCTTTAAGTCATGCCAATTGTGATTGCTTGTGCTTAGGTTTGATCACTGTTTCTCTTCTGGTTTGCGGCACTAACCGCATAGGAGAGATGATAAAAACCAATTCCCTAAAAATAACTTTGAATGAACGTTTACCGTATACTAGCCTTATTTACATACCTAAGACTTGTGAGCTCAGTATCTTACGAGTAACTTTATGACTGACATTTAAATTGTAGTTCATGGCTATAAATTCTTACTTAAACAGTGTAAACAAAAAAAAAATTAACAAAAGTTTTGATCATGCCCCTTTAAACTGCAAAAAATAGTAAAAATAAATTGGCTGGAAACTTGTTTTGATAAAAGAAAAAAAATTACATAATGTAGACTTAATGGTTATTTGTTGTTATTTTTATTTATTTCATAGTGTCAAAATAGAAATTTAAAGGAAAAAAACATCACCCTCCTCAATTAATGTTTTATTTAACCCCCCCCCCCCCACAAACGAAGTTTTGGAGGGTATATAGGGGTCACCTTGTCTGTATGTCCATCTGTCTGTCTGTCCGTCTTGTTTGTGCAAAATTTGTGTCCGGTCCATATCATTCTTAAGGAGAAACATTTGAAGTTCTTACTTCACACAAAGATTGCTTATGACCAAAGAGTGTGTCTTGACCTTGATACAAGGTCATTCAGGCAATATCAAGGTTACTGGCAGAAAAAGTGCAAAATTGATGTTCGGTCTGTATCTTTTTAATGGAGAAACATTGGAAGTTCTTACTTCACACAGATTGCTTATGAATTTAGGTTGTTTCATGACTTTGACTTATGGTCATTCGGACTTAGTCAAGGTAATGGCAGGAAAAGTGCAAATTTCTATCCAGTCCATAATTTTTTAAATGGAGAACCATTGGAAGTTCTTAATTCACACAAAGATTGCTTATGGCCTTAGGGTGTGCCATGACCTTTACTTAAGGTTATTTGGGACAAGTCAAGGTCACTGGCTGGTAAAATGCAAACTTTTTGGCTGGTCTATATCTTTTTAATGGAGAAACATTGGAAGTTCTTACTTCACACACAGACTGCCTATGACCGGAGGGTTTGCTATGACGTCGACCCAAAGTCATTTGGGCATGGTCAAGGTAACTGACAGGAAAGGTGAAAAAATTGTCTGGTTAAAACTTTTATGTGGAAACATTAAAAGTTCTTTTTTCACACAAAAATTGTTCATGTTCAAGGTCATTGTTTATAAAAATGCTTAATTCCTGTCTGTCAATTTTTGTATTAATGGTAATGATTAGAAGGTAAAATTTGACATAAAGCTTGCTCATGTCAGGTCACATGAAAAAATGACAAACCGTGAACCATCTCAAAAATCCATTAAACGAAAGAAAAAAAGAATTCAAAGCAGAGCAACACGGACCCCTTAAAATATAGAGGAAGGATCAGAAGCCTAGGAGAAGTGAACGTCCTCTGCTGACCGGTTACACCCGCCGTGTGCTCTTTGTCGTAATCGGGGGAAATGTAAAAAATTGATTTAATCATAAAATTAATCATACCTGTCCCTCTGAACATGGCCTGCTCCAAAGCATTTTATTGTTTGTTTTTTTTTAGTTGTGGAAAAAAAATTGGACACGGTATACTAAAAACTCAAAACATATATTTTAAAAATTTTAAATTTTGCTATGTCGCTTACAGTACCTAATTAATTAGTAAACAGAACTACTTGATATGTTAACACACCCTTTTACTTATCAACTAAATTTTCTAGTTAATTTTGTATCATTTTAATTTTCATTTACAGCTCCTGGACAGGTTGTTGGATTATCTGTTCAGAGGAAAGAGACAGACTACCGGACAGCCTATGCTTCATGGAGTCTTCCAGCTTTGATGGACCGTAATGGAGTTCTCAAAAGCTACTTATTCTCCAACAATCATACTGGGGTACGCCTCCTTCAGAGTAAATTTCAAAGCTCAGTGAACATAAAGTGTTTTTATACAGTAATGTAAAGTTTATAAGCATGCACTCACAATTTTAAGCCTTGTAGAAAAAAGGGTCCTAAAAAAAGAATAATATACATGTTTTAAGCAGTAATTGTATGCATGTACTATAGGACATTATCAAATTTTATTAAAAGGAAATGAAAACAGAAGAAATAAATGTATCTTTGACTGTTGAAAAAAGTTTCCCTGTAGAACCAGAGAACATTTATGCTGTGGAGGTAATTATCAGTTTCATTATTTCTTTCCAAAACAGACATTATTTTGATGAATCATATTTATATATCCAATAACATAAAATGATATGTGAGCTAGTCCGTAGTTCAATAATAAATTGAAAAATTAAAAGGCAATTTTTAAAAGTAACTGTTAAACTTTTGATTTACATTCTGACAAATGCAGTGAAAAAATATCTTTTTCATTAGGTAATATTAATAAACACTGAAAATATGGAAAGTGTTGCATCTAGACATATTTACCAAGCATCACCTGGACGTGAGTATATTATACACATTTTAATTTAAGACACAAGAATGTTTACATTGATGCAAATTTAAGACAATCAGAGAAATTAAAAATGAAACTGTATTTAAAATTCCAATTCATATATCTTAAAACCAAACATTTATCAGGCATTTGGATAAAATGATGTCAGAGTAATTCACATAAAGATTACTCAATGGTAAATAGTAAATTGATATGCCAGAACAATTATTAATTTTGAAAACTAAAAATATATTCTATGCAAATAGATGTTTATTTATCTGCTATAGTTATAGATTGTAGATAAGGTTATGCACGTATCTGTACCTGTAAAGCTCTGTAAACTGTATTACATTATAAGGTTTTCATAAATTGATATAAATATTATTGCGTAGTATGTGAAACAATTTGAAATGTGCATGGATAACAATTATCATATGACTATTTTCAAATTTGCAGCTCCAGATGTTTCTAACATAGAACCCATAGCAACCAAACCTGGAGAACATATTAAAACACAGAACACAATAACTCTAGAAATTAATAAAGAATACTTCAGGAATGATTTAAATGGGAAACAAGTTCTTTTTGGAATTGCTGTTTGTGCAGAATCCAAATGTCAAGGTGAGGTATAAAACAGTAAATTAATTTCATTGTTAAAAAAGTCATGTCAAACCAAGTTTTGTATCTGCTTAATACAATGTATGTGCAACAATTGAATGCTTTTAATTATTAAATTTGTTCTTATAAAAAGATATGGATCCAAACACAAGAGACAACGATTGGAAAAACTTACCGACTTGGCATGAGGCAAAGGATAAAGGTTTTCCACTGTATCGAGCCACTAATGAAAGTTACATGGAAATGATCAAGAAATTCAATGGTAATGCTTTTAAGATTGGGGAACAGAAGCCTTTTTGGTTTTTAGCTAACCGAGACGAAGTCAGGGGGAGCTTATGCTATACCCTCGGCGTCGGCGTCCGGACCTGGTTAAAGTTTTTGTTGCAGGTCCTGTATCTAAGCTATTTCTTGTCCTATCTTCACCACACTTGCATGGATGATGCATCTGGACCTACTAATTGACTTAAAAGACTTGGATGCTGAATCTGAGTCCTAAATTTCAGATGCTGGAGGAGGTTAAGGTTGTTGGACCAGGTTAAAGTTTTTGTTGCAGGTGCCCTTTGATAGCAATATCTAAGTTACTGCAGGTCCGTACTTCACCAAACTTGCATGGATGGTGTGTCTTATGATACTGATGCACCATACAGGCTTGAGTGCTGAATCTGAGCTATAGGTTTCGGATGCTGGAGGAGGTTAAGGTTTTTGGAGCAGGTAAAAGTTTTTGTTGCAGGTGCCCTTTGATAGCAATATCTAAGTTACTGCTGGTCCGTACTTCACCAAACTTGCATTGAGGGTGTGTCTTATGGTACTGTTGCACCAGGCAGGCTTGGATGCTGAATCTGAGCTATAGGTTACAGATGCTGAAGGAGGTTAAGGTTTTTAGAGCTGGTTAAAGTTTTTGAAACAGGTGCCCTCTGATGATTTTATCTTAGTTATTACTTGTCCTAACTACACCAGACTTCCATGGATGGAGCGTCTTATGATACTGATGCGCCTGACGGGCTTGAATGCTGAGTCTGAGCCATAGGTTTCAGATGCTGGATATGGTTAAGTTTTTTGGAACAGGTCACATGTTAAATATATAATAGTACTATTTCAAACTTGCATAGTTTATTAAACTGTAATATGAATGAATCACAGAGGAAGCTTCAGATGCAGAGCTTGATCTCCATTATCAAGGATGCTAAAAAATATATCTTAGTTATTACAAGTCCTAACTTCACCAAACTTGAATGGATTGTGTGTCTTATGATACAGATGCACCTGACAGGCATGGATGATGAATCTGAGCCATAGGTTGCGGATGCTGGAGCAGGTTAAGGTTTTAATTGCTAGTGCCCTCTGATGATGATGTCTTAGTTATTACTGGTCTGAACTTCACCAAACTTGCATGGAGATGCGTCTTATGTATACTGATGCACCTGACAGGCTTGAATGCTGAATCTGAGCCATAGGTTTCGGATGCTGGATGAGGTTTAGTTTTTTTGGAACAGGTCACATGTTTTATAGATGATAGCTTGCATAGTTGATTTTACTATATTATAAATGAAACGCAGAGGTTGCTTCAGATGCAGAGCCTGATCTCCATTATCAAGGATGCTAAAGAAATCTCCTACCTCACTCAAACCTGCTCGATAGATAGATGTGTTTGTTGATAAATGATATAACATGATTCCTATGATAAAGTATTGTATGGTATGAAACAATATTGTTTAATATGATACAATATGATATTATATGTAATATCATTAAAAGTTATATAATACAATATGATATTGTATCAATTTTTTTGAGATTTTATGTTATGATATTGTAACATGATATCGTTATGTATAGTATTGTATATAATGATACAGACCCTGAAACGTACTACTACACCAAAAAAGCGTGCGACTTTCGTGCGAGAAACGTTTCGTGTAAACCGTTTAGCGTTTCGTGTAAACCGTTTAGCGTTTCGTGTGAATCGTGAAGCGTTTCGTGTAAACCGTTTAGCGTTTCGGGCAAAGCGTGCAGCGTTTCGGGCAAAGCGTGTAAATCGTTTCGAGCAAAGCGTGCGAGAACCGTGTGAAACGTTCATCAGATTTCATTCGGAACTCTCTGACAATTTAATTGTTTCAAAATAGCGCTCGAGTTAAACATTACTTTAAACTGATTGGCAAAACTCCTTAGAGATATTCTCGTGAAATAAATCTATAAGAAATAATATACTTATCTTTTTACAAACTTGAATTAATTTTTAACAAACAAAAGAAAAGTACGCGTATTGAAAGAAGACTAGTTACTGAGACTATTAGGCTGTGTACAACCAGTACACATACATGTAACCTCGGACATCGGGTGAGACCTGCACCTGGCTGAACCTGTCAATCAAACTCTGTGTATTCGTTTTCATTGGATGGTCACGCGTCTCTTTTTTTGTCAATAGCCAATAGAAATTTAATGACTTCAAGGTAGTCGGAATCAGTATTTGATGATGCACACAATTTCAATGATAGAATATTTAACATTAATTTAAACAAAATTAAATGTAAACATAGAAAGAAAATATACTGTTCATTTCTATGAAATGCGGGAAGTAAATTCTTCTGAATCCCGATTAAAAATATTTCTACAAGTTATTATTTTAATTATTTAAACACTGATACCGGAAAACAACAAGTAATTTACACACTGAAATTTTCCTACAATGTACACATGCAATTAATTATTATGGGAATCTATATGCATGGTACTTAATTCAAATAGATTAATTTATGATAGATATATTGTACGCCGTTATGCAGGGCGCCGGTTATGTATACGAATATTGAGACAAAAATCTAAATCATTTTTTATTTTTTGTTCTTTCCGAAATCCAAAATAGTAATGACAACTTTCTCTATTGTTGAATCCATTGATTTTTCTCTGTGATATTATGTACGGAACATTTATTTACGCGAATGATTCGACATAAAAAAAATTAGTTTGTTGTTTTATAGCATTTTTCTAACTTATGTGACTAATTTAATTTTACATAACTTTCAAAATTATCAATGTAAATAATTACAGGTTTATTTACAGTTAGTTTTTTTTACATCGTATTCTCTGAAACCAATAAGAATATTAATGTGAGAAGAAAAAACAAATCCCGCCGAATACTGAAAAACCAAATTATCAATGTAAATAATTACAGGTTTATTTACAGTTAGTATTTTTACATCGTATTCTCTGAAACCAAGAAAAATATTAATGTGAGAAGAAAAAACAAATCCTGCCGAATACTGAAAAACCGATTTCAGTTTGTAATCATACGGATTTTATTTTTGGTATTGAATATTGTGTTACGGTAACTTTTTTCTCTAGAATTTTTATTATTTACCGGACTAATAAGAATCATGGATATTTCTTTTGAGCAATAAATATTTTTATAGAAGTAATATTTTTGACTAGTTCTGTGAATAAATAATTTTTTGCTTTAAATATAAGTACCAAATTAATTTAATTAATCAATTCAATACTTATGTACATATATGTTTCTAATATCAGTATTTCAATTATTTCGTGTTTTCTTAAAATTAATTCCTACTAACAGAGTAAGAAGAAAGAGAAAGGGTAAAATCCGAGAGGACCTGAATCGATCAGGATAAAAGCGTGTCCAAAGCGTGTGAAAAGCGAGCAAATCGTTTCGTGCGAGAATCGTTTCGTGTAAACCGTTCAGCGTTTCGTGTAAATCGTTTAGCGTTTCGGGCAAAGCGTGCAGCGTTTCGTGTAAACCGTTCAGCGTTTCGTGTGAACCGTCTAGCGAGCGTGTAGCGAGCGTGCAGCGAGCGTGTGGTGTAGTAGTACGTTTCAGGGTCTGTACATTATTGTATAATATAATATTGTATTATTAATTTATTATTTTATCATATGATACTATTACATAAGATATGCAAAATATAATATTATATCCTATGAAACAATATTGTATATTCTATAATATTGTATCATACGATATTGTATAATATGATATTAGTTTCTGTTATATAGAATTATATCACATGAAATTGTATAATATGATACCGAATATTATATAATATCGTATCATACGATAGTGTATAATATGATGTTGGTTTATAATATGATATATTATCACATCACATGAAATTGTATTGTATCATATTTTAAAATATAGTATTGTATCATATGATACAATATGTATAATATAATGTTGTATTATATATTTTACTTTATCACATAATATTGTATCATTTGATATGATACAATGTTGTATCAAATTATATTGTTTTATATACAATACACAATGTATAATATCATATGTTTCAATATTATGATGTATTATGTATAATGATATTATAATATAATACTATATTGTTTTATATATTATGATATTGTATTATGTGATCAAATACAATAACGTATAACACAATACAATGTCATATCATACATTACAATATCATATCTCATCATTGTTTATTATGGTATTTTATTGTATTATATGATATATGGTGTAAATATGATAGGGTGCAATATTTGATTTTATATTATTGTATTGATTAACATATGAACATGATTATCATACAATTTTTAAACAGATGATATACGATATTGTGTCAAAACAGAATCCATGAATATCCAAGATCATAAAGTATGATTTTCATTTAATATGATAAAGGTGGTCTCATAAAGGTGAAGTCTCATAAGGGTGATGTCTCGTCTCGGTGAGCTTTGTAATCTGTGATTACCTATGTTTTCTTTTTTATGTATTTTTTTGTCAAAATGTTTGCCATATTTACAGCAATTTTCTTACGGTCTGGAAACTGAAAAAAGTTGCGAATTTGATTTTTGGCATGCTTCCACATTGTAGATACTCGAAGGAAACGGTCAACAACTAATCCGTCATTGTTAGAATACAAAATTGGAGAAGATTCAGTCTGTCCTCAATTGGAGAGGAATGTACATTGTAATGGACCACTTAATCCAGGAAATCAATACAAGTATGATGAATTCATTACAACTAAACTTATTGTAAAATTAATTCACAACACATGCATGTATAAGCTGAGTTGGTTTAATTTCCTAGTCTGTGTAATGTAATGAGCTATTCGCATTTGAGATCAGTATTAAATGCTAAAAAAATTTTTTTTACTTAACTTAAAAACTTCCTAAGCACAGATAAACCATATTGCTCTAGACAAATGGCTTAAGTGGAAGTTTTGATGAACATGTCAATTGTGTGTGCAGTCATTGTCATCAGTTTGTTTGCTAAACTTTTCTCAATTTTATCTGTTCTAGAATAAAATGGGCCAAATACAAGTAATCATGTGATTAATTTCGTTAACTGCAGTTACGTATTATGTTTGAAAGAAGGTTTCTTGAAAAAAGTTTTTTTTAA
Organism: Magallana angulata; assembly: GCF_025612915.1. Lineage (NCBI taxonomy): Eukaryota > Metazoa > Mollusca > Bivalvia > Ostreida > Ostreidae > Magallana > Magallana angulata. The sequence continues at coordinate 50,255,314 of NC_069115.1, read as the reverse complement.
TGATTTAAAATATTTATATAATGATCATGTTGCATCTGAGTGCATTCTTACACACAAACAAAATATAGGCGATCATTTAACATATAAAAATGATAATCCAATAATCCCCATGAATAGCTAGTTTTTACAGGATACAAGAAATTAAATGCAGGTGCACAAATGGATCAAAGTGAAACAATTAAAAATCAAAGTAAATGCAGAATGTGATTTCGTTTTTAAATATTAATCAGATCTACGTTTATTCAATATTGGAAATATGAAAAAAATCCTTTACAGTTTTACTTCTGCTTTTTATTGTATTTTATTTTGTTAATCTACTTAAAGCTGAACACCGCTCGCAATTAACTAAACAAACTGAACACAGTTCACCGTACTTTTACTTACCTGTTTACCTTATAAGAAAAAGAGAGAACTCTATTGCAAGAACAAAACTTTGTATTAAATCTACTCATATTTATTTTCCGTGATTTGGAAATCATCGCGAACAAAGCGGAAATTGGATACACGCGGAAAAAACTGATATACAGTTTCTTAATGATTATATGTTCAATTGTTCAGTATTGTATGTGAAATCTTTTTGAACAGTTTATTTTTTAACTTAATTATTTTTTAGGACAACATTTTTATACAACTGATACTAATCATTTGCTAACCAATTTAAAAATGAAGAATTGTTTAATCTTGCTCTTTCAGGGTTATCATCTTTGCATGTACTAGGGGAGGATGTACACATACAGACCTAATGGGACCTTATGCTACTACAAGTAAGTAGTGGTTTAGTGTGTGAATCATTAACATGTACAAGATTGAAAATGACGAAATATCTATAAAGAAATGGTTGACATCCCACCCTAAACCATATATATTTTTATTCCTTGTGTCAAGACACATCAAAAGGTATGTAGGTAAAGAGCCCCAGGATGGTCTGCGCCCCCTTCCCCCCCCCCCTCCCCCCCGAACAAGAAATGACAAAATATCTTAAAACGGCTGAGCTCCCATCCTAAACCATATACAATGTATATTCTTGTTTCTTGTGTCAAGATCAACAAATGGTACACGTATGTAGTTCATGAGCCATGATGTTGGTTCTGACCCTTTCCAACAAGGAGTGCCCAAATATCTTGAAAACTTTGAGAGCCTCACCCTCAATAAATATGTATAATTGTTCCTTGCATCATTTAGGTTTACCCGATATATAGTAAATGACCCCTCCAGGAACACGATGAATGGTAATTCTTATCCCCAAATGATGGCCTCGCTTCGTATGATAGACTTTATAATCGTAATGTTTGTATAGATTTACAAAATTTTTAAATTTTCTTTCAGAGATTCCAGAGGAACCAGATTCTAAATTAGCAATAATAATTGGTGCTTGCGTGGCAGTTGTTGTTTTTCTAGTTGTTGTTGGAGTGGTTGTTGTTATTTTAAGAAGGAGAAACAGGTATTAGAATTTTTGCTTACATACTTATGAACTAATTATTTACTATAATAATATTAATTTGGAAAAGGAGTTGCGTTTTAAATATTCTTAAAATAATGAAAGCAAAAAAGATAGACGCGTTTTTTTTAAGTATTAAGTAACATGCTGTCATTATGCCATTAAGGTGGTATGGGACATCTGTCGATATTAATGTGAATTAAAGTTCTTGTACAATATAATTAAAATTCTTTTATCGGTTTAGACTTTCAAATTTTTCAATATTTATGAAAAAAATAGCTTTTAAAAATATTTTGAGTTAAAAATTGTAAAACTTCCAGCGGGATTCCAACTCATGACTTACAGATTCGTAGTAAACCCTCTTACCCACTACGCTGTTAGGTGACAATAACGGGACAGAAACTATAATTACACTTGGTTTTGTTGTTTATTCCGATAAACAATACGTCACAATATGGAAGAGTCCCATACTACCTTTAATGGTTCTTATTTTATATTGCTAAATGAAATTTTCAGAATGACAATGTATACATGTCATGTAATTCTTTAGATTAAATGATATACTATGTTTTGCAGTCAAATTCTACTAATGCAGTCTTTCTTGATTTTATCTGGTACAGATTAGGTGAAACAAAGAAATATACAAAAGGAATAGATAATCAAATAACCATAGACGAACCTGTTGCTAAAAACATTCCACGTAAAAGGTACAAGTTAATTGATATTTGTGTTAAATGTTTCAAAATATCTTAATGATTATTCACAAAGAAGTAAAATGAGCAGACACTGAGTTAGCCAATCTACCCAGTTTATTAAGTATTTATTTGATTTTCATTTAATAATATAATTTGGTAAAATTTATGCTGTTTACTATGGCAAAAGATCCTTGATCTTTCCTATCACATTAAAGACCGGGGTTGGGGTATAAATAGCAGCCAATGAGTAAAATGGAGGAAATTTCAATTTTCTTGCCACCTTTCACTTCAGAGAAGAAATTTCTGAATTTAAACATTTATCAACAAAAATTTTAAAATAATTTTTGTTCCATAACTCAAGTCAACTGAAAGGCTTTTTCAGATAATAAAAGATTAATTATAGATGCTTTATTTCTCTTGAAATTTTCATTTAAAGTTTTGAAGTGAACCAGAAATTCAAATTTCCTCAGATTTGATTGACAGTTGCTTATTGTTTACATTTCTACCGGAAATGCCTATTGCTATAGACGCACTCACAATAAATGGCGGACAGCGTGTCTTACCTCAAAACTGAATAACACAAAGTAATCCCTGTAATTGTTTTATTACTTCGTTATCACTTTGCTAATCATTTACAAATAGAAAGAACACACATGTTTACAGCCTAGTGTCCGTCCTTCTGCTTTACTCTCCGTATCAAGTTTCTTATCAATGAATGCATGGGGCCTTCGTGGACGGATTAATTACAGTCGGACTTCGAGATTATAAAATGTTATCAATGATATACAGCACACTGATCGAAAACATTACAAATTATCATTAAAAATGTATGAGGGTTTTACTCCCAGCGATGTCCCATATATGGCACATTTTTTAGATTTGGAAGCCACCTTCTCACTGTCTCTAAAACACATGAAGGTAAAACATCCCTACGATGACAAACTACGCCACGCAGCCTCGGATTTTGGTGCATAATCTCAAGTTTTCGGCTTTTGTATCTTGGGTCTTGAAATACACCTCTGTGGAACAGCATAGTCCAGAAAAATTTATATTTTTCTTTTCTTAGAGAACTATTCCGTCTGCTTGGTGGTTCACATTCCGATTTCCACCACATCTGATGGTTTCTTTCATTGGTTATACAGGGTCTGCATAAGCAATGGGGACATTCCTCAACATTGTTGTCCTGGGGAATGTGAAATGTCCGTTCAAAATTTCCCAGCACTTCACCATTCTCATCTGTCTCATCAGCATTGCTCTGAATTCCTTCACCTGTTGCTTCTTCCAAATCCCAATTATTGAAGTTAAAAAACTGTATAATTGCTTCTCTTTGCTCTGAATTTACCCTCAGTGAAATTACACTTGTGTCTTCTTTTTCCGCCATTATTTTGTTTCTGAGTATTTTGGAGGGAATTTTATTAGGGCAGAGGTAAAACAAAAGGATATTTTAGTACTGGTATATTTTAAAATACTTCACATCAAATATTCACAGTTATATTGTAAAACAAAATTTGAATGTATTGGGAAAAATGTTTTTTTCTAATACAAAGATAGTTCAGAAGTAAGTTTACAGCCAATAATTTCATGGTAAATATCTCATTATTATGAAAACACCTCTGTGGAACCTCACACAAGTTTGCTGATTTGGAGGCTGATTTATTGACATTTGGCGGGAGGGATTCCCCACTGAGCCAGGACTCATGTGCATTAGACTCTTCCAACAGAGCGCCCATGGGGGTGGATCATCTTTATTTTTACCACATTTTTAAAAAGTTTTACATGTATCATGAATTGAGACTTTTGGTCTTTATTCAAAACTACATTTATTAAATAATTTTCACAAGCATATTCAGAGTTATTGGATTTACCATTAATTGTGGAAAGTACATTTTAACATCAAGACTTTCACAACTCTAATAATGGCACAGCCCAGTGAAATATGATACTAAGAGTATATATGTATATACATATCTATTTTCATTTGTTGCCATCCATAGCAAAAAGTACATATATACTGTTATTATACTGAGTCTTTAATTTAAATCATGGAAGAAAGCAAACGAAAACGTCCCCCAACTTTTAAGTTGGAAATTCCAGCAAGTGCTGAAAAGAAGCAGGAAATGTTGCACAATCTCCAAAGTGTAAGAGAAGTTCTTGTAAGAAAATTGGGAAGACCTGTCAACAATACAGATATAATGGATGCTTTGTTGAATTCTTGGAAGTTATCTGCTGAAGATGAAGAACAAAGTCCTAAAACACCAGGAACCTTTATCAATGTAAAGAGAGGACAGGTTAACCAAGACTTTTTTGTGACATCACTATCTTCTATCCAGAAGCTTATGGATATAACTGCTACTCATGGAAGGTATTGTCATGGAAAATTGGAAGTTAGAAAAGTGACAAAACGTGGACATGTCGTCTCTTTGAAGTTATGCTGTACAAAAACCAGGACATGCTCCACATAAGTACATTTGGGCATCATCTCCCTATCTGCCAAATGGAAAATATTTAATAAACCAAAGAATAAACCATGCTTTCCTGTGTAGTGGCATGCTTCCTTCCCATTACTCCCGATTTTGCACTTCTGCAGGACTTGGAGTGCTGTCGAAAGAAAAGAGAACTTCTTTTTTTTAAATGTACAAAACGTTTGTACAACAGGAGTATGAGGATTCCATAAGTACTGCGCTGTTGGAAGAAATCGGTATGTACGAAGATTTAGATGGAATTGATATCATCACAGATGCTCGGCACGGGTGGCGGAAAAATGCCAAGGATACCAGTGTAGTAGCAGTTGGCGAAAAAAGTCACAAGATTTTAAATTGCGTGCACATTACCACTGCTGATGATCCTGTAACACAGCGACATGAAAAAATCGGGACTGAAAAAATTTACCCTATTAGGAAGCAGAACAAGTCACTGTTCAAAATCACACCCATGACCGCAACCTTTCCATCAATAAAATGGTGAAGGAAGCAGTGAGTACAACAAACCAAAATGATATCTGGGATTAAAAGTGTAAAAAAGGCAATGTCATTAGTTTCTAGCGGGCCTAGATACAAAGAGGGGAAAACCTGGTCCGAGGAGTTGTATGACAAACCTGAACCTGTAGCAACTCATTTTTATTGGGCGATAAAGAATTGCAATGGAGATTCCAGCACTTAAGATCAATGTTAGAAAACTGTGTGGAACACTACAAAGGGAATCACAAGCAGTGTCATTCGGAATCAAGATGTAAAAAGGACCCTAACTATGAACCATCTAAAATTGTTATACAGAACCCAGTGGCTGAAAAATTATTGAGAAATGTCATTATCAATTCACTGATTTATAAATACCTTGAAGATTTTAAATTAGGACGTGACACTTACTATGTTGAAAGTTTTAACAACACTTTAAATATTTATGAAGACAAAAGGATTGCTTTCGGTAGTGACCAGTATAAAGTGCGGGCATTTTTAGGTACATGTCACTGGAATGAAAATGTTGGGAGGGATTTCACTTCAGTTTCTTACAAAATTGACCCTAAAGCCCCAAGAAGAAAAGTGGGTTAAAAGAACTACAAGAAACAAACATATCAGTTCAGAAATAACATTTGGAAAAGATACATTAAATCTGTGTTTTCAAAACGAAGGAAAGAATTAAAGTTAATCAGGTTTCTTGTGATCTTTTAATTCTCTTATCAGCACGTGCTTGTGGTATGCAGCTATCTATAAATAACTTCACTCTGCAGTGTTATCAGTGAGGAGGTGTGGCCTGCCTCCTTATATGCTTAATTGCCGTCCGTGTGGATATTTTACTAGGTCAACCCCGGTCTTTAAACTGAGTTGTAAGCATAGCATTAAGGATTATGGCAAGTCTACTGTAAAGCAAAATTTCAAATCTTTTCATTCGGCCAATTAAGTTGCTTTTTTCTAAAGAAAAAACAATTCTAAAGAAATATTTACTATTTAAATTAGCTTTATCAGAGTAAACAAAGATTGTTTAAAAATTGCTTTAAAAAATCCATTATTTATGATAAATTCCGAGTAATTCGACATTTCAAAATGGTACAGTCCATTTAGATTGCCTAATTATTTTGGAGGGGGGTTGATTTAAAATCCATTCTTTTCATGTATTTGAACTCACAATTTATGACATTAAAATGACTTATTTATGGCATTATTAGACAAAAATAATTTAATGGTTTATTAGTTTTTTAGTCAGTTTTTAGCTCACCGAGACGAAGTCTGGGGAGCTTATGCTATAACCCCGGCGTCTGCGCCCGGATCTGGTTAAAGTTTTTGGACGAGGTCCTGTATCTAAGTTATTACTTGTCCCACCTTTACCAAACTTGCATGAATGGTGCATCTTGACCTAATTATGGACTTAAAAGACTTGGATGCTGATTCTGCGCTATTAATTTTAGATGCTGGAGAAGGTTAAGGTTTTTAGAGCAAGTGCCCTTTGATAGCCATATCTAAGTTACTTTTGGTCCTAACTTAACCAAGCTTGCATGGATGATGCGTCTTATCATACTGATGCACCTTACAGACTTGAATGCTGAATCTGAGCCATAGGTATCGGATGCTGGAGGAAGTTATGGTTTTTAGAGCTGGTCAAAGTTTTTAGAGCAGGTGCCCTCTGATGATTATATCTTACTTATTACTGGTCCTAACTTCACTAGACTTGCATGGATGGTGAAGGTTTTTGGAGCAGGGCACTTTGATGGCCATAGCTAGTTACTACTGGTCCAATCATCACCCAACTTGCATGGATGGTACATATTTTGATACTGGCTGCACTTGGCAGCTTGGATGCTGAATCTGAGCAAAAGGTTTCGGTTGCTGGAGCAGATATAGGTTTTTGGAGCTGATTAAAGTTTTTGGAGCAGGTGTACTTTGATAAAAATCTTAGTTATTATGATTTTAATTATTGGATATATGAAGCATATCGTGATACTGATGCACTTGCCAGACTTTGATGTTGAATCTGAGCCAAAAGTGTTGGAGCCTGAATGAAGTAAACGCTAGTTTAAATGTTGGGAAAAATGATGTCCTGACCAATTTTTATGGTTCTTGTATCTTTAATTTGGATTAGAAGTTTTAAAGGTAGCTAAGATACAGAACCATCCATTATCAAGGATGGTAAGAAAACTTTGATCTAACTCACTCGAACTTTCTTGATAGATATGACTGTTCATTTATAATACAGCATTACAATCCTATGATATTGAATCATAAAAATACTATTTTATCATATGATAAGATATGAAGATATGATTCAGTATTGCATTTAATTATCCGATACTATATTATATCATATTGTATTTAATAAAATTTTATGATATTGTATTATGATGTAATATTGTATTTTACGATATGATATTGTATCATGATATTGTTTCATATGATGCAATGTCTGTTTTTATTGTCATTTTACAACAATTGGTGTTTTAGTTTAGAACCAAACACTTATTATATTTAGCAAGTTTGATAATATTAACCGGTTAATCGTTCAGAACAAATTGTGATTAAACAATTAGCAAATCTGCAATCGATTGCCTTCCCTATTTTTAGCTCACCTGAGCCAAAGGCTCAAGTGAGCTTTTCTGATCACAATTTGTCCGTTGTCTGTCATTGTAGTTGTCGTCGTTGTCGTCGTTAACTTTTCACATTTTCATCTTCTTCTCAAGAACCACTGGGCAGATTTCAACCAAATTTGGCACAAAGCACCACTAGGTGAAGGGGATTCAAGTTTGTTCAAATGAAGGGCCACGCCCTCTTTAAAGGGGAGATAATTGAGAATTATTGAAAATTTGTTGGTATTTTTCAAAAATCTTCTTCTCAAAAACTATTCGGCCTGAAAAGCTAAAACTTTTGTGGAGGCATCCTCAGGTAGTGTAGATTTAAGTTTGTTCAAATCATGGCCCCGGGGGTAGGGAAGGGTCACAAGAAGGGGATCAAGTTTTACATAGGAATATATAGAGAAAATCTTTAAAAATCTTCTTCTCAAAAACTATTAGGCCAGGAAAGCTCAAATTAAAATGGGAGCATCCACAGGTAGTGTAGATTTAAATTTGTTCAAATCATGGTCCCCGGGGGTAGGGTGGGGCCACAATGGGGGATCAAGTTTTACATAGGAAAATATTGAGAAAATCTTTAAAAATCTTTTTCTCAAAAACTATTAGGCCAGAAAAGCTCAAATTATAATGGAATCATCTTCAGGTAGTGTAGATTCAAGCTCGTTCAAATCATGGTCCCCGGGGGGTAGGGTGGGGCCACAATGGGGGGATACATTTTTATACATAGAGAAAATCTCTAAAAAATCTTCTTCTCAAAAATATTAGGCAAGGAAAGCCCAAATCTGAGTGGAAGCATTTCCAAATTGTATAGATTCAATTTTTTTAGCTCACCTGAGCTGAAAGCTCAAGTGAGCTATTCTGATCACATTTTGTCCGTCGTCCGTCTGTCCGTCCGTCTGTCCGTCTGTCCGTCTGTAAACTTTTTACATTTTGAACTTCTTCTCTAAAACCGCTTATCCAATTTCAACCAAATTTGGCACAAAGCATCCTTATGGGAGGGCGAATATAAATTGCAGAAATAAAAGTCCGATCTGTATTCAAAGCGGAGAAAACCTTGAAACTGTAGAAAAAGGGGGGTACATTTTTAAAAATCTTCTTCTCAAGAACTACCGAGTTAATCTTAACGTAATTTAGCATAAATCATCCTTAGGGAAAGGAAAATATAAATTGCAAAAATTATAGGCGATTTCTGTTCCAAATTTGAGATAATTGCGAAAATACTTATAAAGAATGGCTCGTTATTCCATATATCGTAGACTGGCAATTCATTGCGATAGACTGGTCTTATGACAGGCATCGCCAGTCTACCGCATCTCGAAAACGAGGTTCTTTGTTTGAAACTGGCAGTTTGTTGTGCAACAGTGCACGTGCGAATATAATCTATGAAACATGGAAATAACATTGGTGCCGATTATTGTGAAGTAAATTGAGGTTATATATTTTAACGCGTTGTCATTTTCACTTGTGATGTTGGTTTTAGCTTGTTTTCATTTTTTCGTTTCATTTTGCTTTTTAACTTGGGAAACAATCGCCTTGTATTTGGAACATAGACTTCGGTAATTGTTTACCTGCGAAAATGATAAAATTTGATGCATTAACAACGTACTAAAGTGCATTTCCCTCTGTTTTTATTGTTTATTAATTAATTTTCTAATTGTTCCAACAAGGATCAAACAAGTGTGTTGGTGTTAGCTTGTTCGGATTTTCGTTTCGTTTTCAATTTTTACGCTTTTAAACCTGGAAACTATCGTCTACAGGTATTTCGTGACTTTTACGTATCAATTCAAACAGATACTTCGGTAAATCAAACAGTTAACTGTTTACCTGCGCAAATTAAGCAAAATCTGATGTAGGGGTACTGAAATACAATTCCTTCTATCGGTAATTCGGCATTTTCTTTTGCGTAATGGTAGATTAATGCAATAGATTTTGTTGAGATGCTCGACATTTTCTCGAGTTTATTCAGTTTAAATAGAGTTTGATATCGCTGACGGAAATATGTAGGTATATACATGTATATATATATGATTCATTTCGAAAAAATAAATTGTGTTCTTTATTTGTTATAGTGCATGTTTCTTGTGTTTAATTGTTTACAATTTCTATTTACTAACCATATTTGAGTGTTAAGCTTCGAATTATAAGCAAGATACAAAGATTTGCTCACAATTCTATGTTTGTACACAGATCTTAAAAACTAAAGATTAAAAAAGTAAAAAATTTGTCAATATTTATTAAGAAAATGTTCAAAGTCTGTTCTTCCAGAAACCAACTTTAACAACTTATTGTATTGTAAACTTAATCTTTTTAGCTCACCTGAGGGTGGGGCCACAATGGGGGGGGGTCGAAGTTTTACATAGGAATATATACAGTATATCTTTAAAAATCTTCTTCTCAGAAACTAATCAGCCAGGAAAGCTGACACTTGTGTGGATGCATCCTCAGGTAGTGTAGATTCATAGTTATGAAAATCATGACCCCCTGGGGTAGGGTGGGGCCACAATGGGGGATCGAAGTTTTACATAGGAATATATACAGTATATCTTTAAAAATCTGCTTCTCAGAAACAAATCAGCCAGGAAAGCTGACACTTGTGTGGATGCATCCTCAGGTAGTGTAAATTCAAAGTTGTGAAAATAATGACCCCCGGGGGTAGGGTGGGGCCACAATGGGGGATCGAAGTTTAACATATGAATATATAGAGTAAATCTTTAAAAATCTTCTTCTCAGAAACTAATCAGCCGGCAAAGCTGAAACTTGTGTGGAAGCATCCTCAGGTAGTGTAGATTCAAAGTTGTGAAAATAATAACCCTTGGGGGTAGGTTGGGGCCACAATGGGGGATCGAAGTTTAACATATGATTATATAGAGTAAATCTTTAAAAATCTTCTTCTCAGAAACTAATTAGCCAGGAAAGCTGGCACTTGTGTGGAAGCATCCTCAAGTAGTGTAGATTCAAATTTGTGAAAATCATGACCCCTGGGGATAGGTTTGGGCCACAATGGGAGGTCGATGTTTTACATAGGAATAAACAGAGTAAATCTTTAAAAATCTTCTTCTCAAAAACTAATCAGGCAGGAAAGCTGAAACTTGTGTGAAAGCATCCTCAGGTTGTGTAAATTCAAGGTTGTGAATATCATGATCCTCAGGGGTAGGGTGGGGCCACAATGGGGGGTCAAAGTTTAACAAAGGAATATATAGGGTAAATCTTTAAAAATCTTCTCAGAAACTAATCAGCCAGATGATTCTTTATAATTATTAAGACTTTGGCCCCAGGACAATTCTTTGGCCTCACGAGAAGGTTCAGAGTTTGATGTACGTTTATATCCGATATATAAACTATTGTTAAGGATCTTTTTGAGAACTGCAATAATCATCATATGATATGACTATAAAATCATCCTGTCAGAAATGGGACTAATGATTATAAACATAAGAATATCCAGGGGAAAATGGATTTTATTTATACAGGATCTACATGTATTATTGTACATTGTCCAGAGAGTTTGTATTATGACTCCATTAAGCTGATTTTATCATACCTATTGTTCCTCAGGTGAGCGATGTGGCCCATGGGCCTCTTGTTAAAATAATATTAATAGTCCAGTGGTATGGTGAGGCCACAGTGGGGGATGCATTTTTACATAGGAATATATAGAGAAAATCTTTAAAAGTCTTCTTTTTAAAGACCATTTGGCCAGAAAAGCTTTAACTTGTGTAGAGGCATCCTCGGGTATTGTAAATTTAAAATCACAGTCCCTAGTGGTAGGGCGGGTCCGTGATGGCGGTTTGAATTTTTACATAGGAATATATAGAGAAATCTTAAAAAATATTCTGGGAAAGTTTTTCGGTCCAAAACTCAGTACTTAGTGTGAAAGCACAGGTTATGCAGATATAAGTTTGATGAAACCATGATACCCTAGAGAAAAGTGGGGCCACAAAATGGGGGGGGGGTATATAGGAATAGAGAAAAATCTTCTTACAGGTACAACAACAAAAGGGGCTTGGTATTTACCAAAAGAAAGAGGTGGATAAAAATTGGCAGATTTTCATTTTTTTTAGCAAGATCTACTGTACTTAGTTGTCAAGATATTTTGAAACTGTAATGCTAATTTGATCAGAATTAAGGCAATTGTTGCTCAGGTGAGCGATGTGGCCCCTGGGCCTCTTGTTTTATGATTAAACGTTTTTTTTTCTGGAAAAAGAATACGAAAAATTCTTTGAATTAAATAATTAAAGTTAGTTTTGCTCTCTTTTTAAAATCATGGTCATACAAATATACTTTAGATCCATCAAATAGCATATTGTTTCGAGTCCAATTATGTATTTAAAGAAGTGTGATCCTTAAACAGCAGACAAATCACAGCATTTCGAAAAGTTAATTGAGATCCTCACCATGATAATTTTATAATCAGTGTCAACATATTTTTTGATTATTTAGTATTGTTTATTTTAATTCTATTTAGACCAATAAAATTGAAGGAGCTTTCAGACAAAGTGGCAGAAAAACACAAAGACAGTAACCTTCATTTTGCCCGGGAGTATGAGGATCTGAAGGCCCTCAGTCCAAAGCACCCTGCAGAGACCTCGGAACTGGACAATAACAAGCTCAAAAATAGATACGTCAACATCCTGCCATGTAAGCCAATGTAGTTTTCAGTTGTAATGTTTGGTTGCAGATTTCAGAACATTGATGAAACGTGTACATGCAAGCAGTAAATATGTTCAAGCTGACATAACTGTTTTACATGAACCTGATTGTGAAAATGTTTTTTCTGCAATTTTTTATTAATATTAATTGATTTTGATATGTACATGCACCTGATGTAAACAAAAAAAAATTACTCTACCTGATGAATTAGGAGGGGTTTTTTTCCTTATGAAAAGGTAAACTATATACTATCTGGTGCCGTTATATTATAATTTTAAAGGAGTTTGTATTTATAAATAATTATCAACCAAAGAATAATAAAAGAATCAGATTTGAAGCATATAAAGCAACCAAAGTGCATACAATTATGCAAATTATTTAAACATAAATAATGTATTGGGGACTGTCATGTACATCAGTTGATACATGTTCTCTTAATAAGTAACTTTGTCACGAATCTAACAAATTTATATTCCAATTAAAGTTATATTTAAAGAAAAAAGTTTAGTTTTCTCTTTATAACTGCGTTTTCCTGTCATCAATAGAATAATATATAGTACATTCTAATAATCTTGTTTATGCATGGGCAACAGTTCAATTGTATTCCAGTTTCTGCACACCCACTACATTGTAAATAGCATGCAGTCTGAAGTGGAATTGTTTGGCCAATACCGTTTTAAAAACCCCTATATATTTTCTTTTGTATAGTTGACCACAGCCGAGTAAAACTGATGCTGACCGAGGATGATGATCCTTCTACCGACTTTATCAATGCTAACTACTTACCTGTATGTAACAACCTTATATACATAATCTTTTCTTCATCAGTTGTTCTTGTCGTAGAATTATACTGAAATATTTCGAGCAAAAGGAAAAAAATCGGGAAAGCAATGAAATTTTATTTATAAATTAATACAATTTTAGTATTATTTTTTTGTAGGGGTACAAATCACAAAGGGAATACATTGCTACCCAAGGACCTATTCCAGGAACAATTGATGACTTCTGGAGGATGATTTGGGAACAGAATGTCTCCATTATTGTAATGCTAACCCTGTGCAAAGAAGAGGGTCGGGTGTGTACAATTAACTTTGGTTAAATGTGTTTATTTTACAAGACTTTAGTCTTACAAGAAGAGTTGTCAAAAGTCACTGCATAGAGTGATATGTGAATAAAACTGATATCCAATCACAGGTTATGAGAGATTAGATAAGCATGGTTTTTGTAATGTTACATCGAAAGTTATTTTCTTTACAGGTGAAGTGTGAAATGTACTGGCCAGAAAACATCCATGAACCCAAACAGTACGGAGATCTTGTGGTGGAGACTGTCTCCAACTCCACCGTCAACTTTTATGAATTTAGAATCTTTAAGATTAAACTGGTCAGTACTGTATCACTTGTTCTTGTATTTTGAGTCTTTTAACATTAATCTTATAGAAAAAGTGGTAACTAATGATACTATATGGATAGTAAAAGCATATGTAATTGAATCAATGTTTGTGAGACTATTTGTTCTCATGTAATCAGAATATTTTGTATGCCTTAACATTTTTTTAATGATCATCATTTATTTAAAAGGGAGATACTACCCGTTCTGTGAAACATTTCCACTTCCTTCAGTGGAAGGATTTCTCAGCCAATGTTCAGAATGACGTCATGATTGATTTCATCAAGAATGTCAGGAACCACATTAGGCCACCAGACATGAACGGACCAGTTGTCGTTCACTGCAGGTTGGATTTATTCTCTTGTCTATGAGTCAATATCATTGTTCTCTTCATTCCTTTAATTGATGCCAAATATAAAGTTTTGAACACATTAAAGTATTGTAAAGAGCAGAATTAAAATTTCTGACACCACAGTAAAATTTGCAAGGAAGTTTAAAACATTAAAACAACATACTATGAGATACTTAAGCAATTCTATATAGGTATACGTTTCATTTAAAAAAAATTAACGATATTCTCCGATATTCTAAGTAATTTTTTTTCTGTCTAGTGCTGGGGTTGGAAGAACGGGAACCTATTGTGCCTTGGATCACCTGTTCCAATTTGTTGATGAACATGACCTGGATGAATCCATCGACATATTTGACCTGGTTATGAACCTTCGAGAACGCCGCATGTTCATGGTCCAAACCGAGGCATGTTTTATATCTCTTTATTTCTATAACCTTTACAGCATAAAAATTATAATTATAATTGTATAAAGTTTTTGTTATTTTAGGTTATCTGCACTATATCTGATCATTTAAGATTGTAACTGTGAGCTCCATAATAAATTCTTATTATTTTTTTTATTCTGTAATTGACAGAAACAATTTTATGGGATATGCTTGATATGTATTCTTAATTTTAATCGTTTATTTTTTCAGTATCGTTTTTTAAAATAAAGTCTTTTGTTTACATGAAGTATAAATGCTATGATATTCCACCATTGATGTTAATATTAATAATTTATTTTCTACTGTTAAACATTTCTCAAACCAATGAATTTATCTTTAGTTTCTTTACATTTGTGTATTTATTTTTCATGACAGCAACAATATGTTTTTATCCATGATTGTGTTCGAGATTACGTGGAAAGAAAGAAAAAAGAATTACAAGGAAATCTTCTGTATGAAAATGTTAACAGAGGCTTTGGTAAGCAGTGTGTATTAATTGTGTGTACATGTGTTTTTACAGCAACAATACATTTTCATCCACGATTGTCTGAAGGATTATCTTGAGAAAAAACTAGCAAAAGATGAATGTTTGTATGAAAACCAGGCATTCGGTGAGATTTCAAAGTGAAAGCATGCCTTGAATCCTGCAGACAGATACCTTTTATTTTACACCTATATTGCCACTTAAATTGAATCCTATTTTAATAAGAAGAATCATACTTAAGTATAAGGTTAAAGCTAACATGTTCTTGGAATGCGCTTACAATATGTTCTAGATTCTTTAGTTTTGACAGAATGGAAAAAAATCAAAATATTTATTATCTGACATCTCCAACTGTAATATGCATGTTTAACATGAGTTATCTTCCGCTATCTGATTGAGTATTATACATTAGAGTTAAGTTTTGCAAGTTTAAAAAGCAGAATTTTGCTGGAAAGTTCAAGCATATAAGCAATGTATTTAAAAATTTTTCATCATTTCTTTTAACCATGCTTGCAATACATGTAGCCTGCTTTATTTCAGTAAAGCTTTTATGCTTGGTATCTTTTTATTCAAATAGATTAGTTACATGCATGATAAATATAAATACATTAGTTTAAAATGCGTACCTTTAACATTTAGTTTTTAAAATAAAAATAGTGCTCGTCATTTTTCGTTTATTTTTGTTGGTCTGACATTACATATTTTTATTGATTTGAAAATTTTATCAATATGTGTATAATTATATTGATGCACAGGCTTCAGTCATTCCTAATCACATATATTAGTCATTTTTGTAAAATTATTACAAATGTATTACATTATGTGTAAGGAAAGCATTGCTTCGTTTTTCCCCAGTATATTTACCAATACCATTTATAGGATATTGAATTGTCTGATATTATATGTTCGTTTACATGTTTTCCTAAATGTCCTTGCTTTTTCTTCTTAAACAAATCTCTGAAGTCGTGTGTAATATCATCGTGGTTAAAAGACCACGATTCATAAGATTATGCCGTTGACAATTGTAATGAATTAAATATTTATAGAGAAAAAGGGCATACCTAGTGTACAGTTTTCTTAGGGTTTTAATGATTTCGACTTTACACTTGTACGGCGTCATGCATTACAAATGATAATTTTAAATGCACTTTAATACTCTCATTTTGCATTTAGATTTTACATATGTAAATATTTTGTCGATTGTTTCTTGGTTTAATTTAGTTGTGATAATACTTGTTAATCAATTTTGGGTTTAATTGTAGTTGCTGATGATGAGCCCGTGGAGGAATCTTTGTACCAGAACTACAGCAACCAAAGAACCGACCTGTAAAGAATCCCGGCAAGGGACGTTACTCTTGCGAGTGTCAGCGTGGGTGCTTTCAACTTCAGTTTACACAACGAAAAGAAATATATTTTTGAAGAATTTCTGTTCATGAACTGAACTACATGTATATGTTACAATCATACAATGATGTCGTAGTCTGTGATTAACATTATTTTACTGCTCTTGTGATTGTGAATCAATATACTTTTTTTTTACCATTTTCTACCTATCATGATTTCATTTGGGAAGACATGGGGGAGGGGGTTAGAAGAAATTGTTGTCATTTTTATATCGAAGAAAACAGTGCCTTACATTTGAAAAAAAAAGTTACATTTCGTTTTATCAGATATTCAATGTTGTGAAATAGTTCAATAAGTTTTACATGTACATGTACCTTAAGCCAAAGTGGTAGGCTTTTTATCTTATTATGCAACATATGCAAATCATTATTAACACATTTATTTCAACTAGAGTTAAGTTGTAGTTGATTATACGCTAGATTGCACATGTATTATATTTAACTAATCGGACCAATTTTTTTTTTCTGAATGTTTTGTAATTATGTTAATTATTTTCCAACCAATATTATAGAATACCTTTATTTTAATGGGTCTTTAATCAACCAATGGACCTATTTTCATGCAATTTGTCATCTTTTTATAACCTGTATAAAAATCATAATCATAATCAAAATTACGATATTTTTTCTATACATTTTTTGAATTTCTTGTTGATCTGTAATTCATCCCTATGGAAACGAAAAAAAACTTGTCTCTTTAATTTCTGCATAATACACACGTGACGTATAAAGTCTCGGAAAAAATGTACAGCTGACCTTTATATTGTTAATTTGTTTTGGAATTATTTAATTTTTTTTTACATGACAAGTGTATATCCAAATAAATGACCATTTAGGATGCATTTCAATAATTTCAATGATTGAATAAGACGATCGGTGTATATTTGACCGAACTACAGTATTCATTGGTTATTGGAAGATTCTCTCATAATAATTCCATCTTTTGTATTGTTATCAAAACTTAGTGTTATAAATGAATTGTGATTCCAGGGTTTGTAACATTCCACACAGTGTTGGAGGGAATTTATTCTATTGAGTTTTTATTGTACAGATGATATAAGATTAATATATACTATATTTCCAAAGATTTTTATATACATGATTCTACTATATCAGTAAAAGTATTTTTTTTTATTGTTAACTTTTCATAATTTGGGGATCAAACAGGTTGTGAAACATTCCATGGTTATGTTTTTATTTGATTTTTTTTTCACAATGGCTTTATTTCTCTTTTCAAAATGGCTTTATGTTTGGAAAAAATTCACTTTTCAAATATTGTGTTTTACTAGCCTTTTGCGCATATATTTACTAATTACATATCACAGATCTCTATGATGTCATCATTATGTAATGTATTAATAAATCATACTAATAATTTTTTTTATACCTAACATAAGAAGATGTAGAATTATATTAAGCGTATAATTATTCATTAAAGATTCATTAAAACAAAAAAGTATTCCTCATTTTCAATTATCAGCTAATTCCGTGGAAAAGGGAGATAATCCACATTTTCTCCTGAATGCTTGACCTGCTTCTAGTATCCATTTTCTGCACACTGTGAAAGTGAAAAAATAGTCGTTAATATATGGTTCCGAGTTCAATGATTTTAAAGCAATATGAGCTAGAGCTGTATTTTTTAGAATTTTATTTTGCTGGCAAAAAAACCCCCCGCTAAAATGATGATTCTGCATGTTATTTAAACTGTTTTGATTGTAGGACTTGAATAAGTCATTAAATTTTATCGGAAGGAATATTTAGAAACCTTGTCCACAAAAATATGACTAACGGAAGTTTATAAACTATGGTCATTTTTTGTCATTTTAGTAGTTAAGAACAATATGCAGCTGACATTGCTTTAAAATGATGTCTGCATGATATTCAAAAATATATAAATGTACATGTACTAAGATTTTGTTGAATATGATATGTGCATACCAAACTTGGATCCGATTATGACGGGACAATCAGCATTCAAACTTCTTTGGTCTTTCTCACTGTTTCTCTTGATGTTATACCAAAACAAGGCGGCACCCTAAAATAAATGAAATAGAGAACGGAAAAAAAAATTGCAGACTGTACAATCATGTTTTTGTGCTTTGTGGTGAAATTAGCTGATTAATCTGTCAATTAGCTAAGAAAATTGACACTGTTCCTGAAAGAGAAAATAACCTCTTATTTAAACTTTCTGGATTTTAGTTTGCTCTGTGACGAAATTTTCTGAATTATGCTAAACCCTAAGTGTCTGCATGATACCAATATTGAAGACGATATAGTTAATATAATATATTAAAAACTCGTGCCTTTTATAATTATATTTTATATAAAGAGAATACCATGTATCAGAATGGAAGACAGGAAAAAGTGATGTCATGTACTGGATTTAATAGACGAACGAAAATGATTTATGAGAATATGTTCATCCTACCTTGGTAACTGTAACCCGGACTTTTGCTTCCGGAAACACTGTTGCCCCGCCTTTTTCTACGTCTGTCAACTGCAAAAAGATAAATTTTTAAAATATATTAATATACTGAAAGGATACAGTTTATAAAGCTCGTCAAATCATTGGTTTTAGTAAAAAAAAATATTAAGCATTATACAGAGAAGGCATCTACATAGATGGGTTGGATTAAGGGACAATTTAAACAGTTTTTGTTTTGCGAAGGAAATCTGAAGTAGGCGGTGTAAAAATAAAAAGACAAAATTTTTTGAAAACTTACATAAAACATCCAAGTAGCCACGCGATCACCAGACATTCGGACGCTTCTCTCTACGTTCTTCTGGTACTCTCCCAATGAAATGTTCTGAATGTACAAACAAAATTGCCAGCATTTAACTGCTATCAACATTTCTTCATTCATGCTTTAGTACATTATTGTTTCACATTTCAATGGCAATTAAATCAGAGCAACTTGTACATATTGTTGATATAATTTTACTGATTTGTATAACAACAAATAATCATCATTAAAATTTAAACAATTAAGCTCTTCTGTAGATTCTAACAGGATACGATTCCTTCTATGTTAAATGAAAACGGTCCTGTTTGTGAATGACAAAGTATTGTAGAACTAAATTGGACACTAATCAACAGTTGTACAAACAGTGATTAGTCAGAAGAGACCATGCGATACGTATACAATTAAACATACTTACCAAAAAGTCAAAATGCTGTTTCATCATCCCACCGATACCAAAATGATTAATCTAAAAGTATTTAAAGCAAAATATTTTATGGTGTATAAGTAATTTCTTACACAGCAAGATTTACATGTCAGTGATAAATCAATCGATCATTTCTTGAGAGTACTAAGTAGATACATAATAATTCTTTTTTTAAATGCTGAATTATTAAATTTTAAACAATTGATTATTTTTTTAGGGGAAAGTAAATGATTATGACTACATACATGTAGTTATCTTATATCATTAAGTAAAAATATTCATTTTAATTTCTCATGTGTTAAGGTTATAATATTTTTCTTCTTTTGATTCATTTGTTGCAGAAAATAATGGTGCAATTGTATCATAGTTTTATCGCTGTGGCCTACAGAAATGATACAATTTATTAAATCATTTATCACAATTTAATTTTTATGGCGACAAAAACGACAGTAAAGCAATCAAATAGTTTGACCTTCAAACGTAACAGAGAACTAAACATTCACTCCTACCTCGTAGTTTTCCGAGTCGGAGAACAGCTTGGATACAGAAGTTGACAGTCCAGTTATTATCTCAATTCTCTTCGTCAACGGAAACAGTGATTTTGTCCTAAGCTCTGATAACCAATACCTTAATTAAATGTTAATACAAAGGTCAGAATTAGAGTAGGCTCTGATATTTTGTTTCTATACAGCAAATGTTAATCAAATGTATTCTGTTGTTCATTATTTCTAAGCATGAATTTTGAAACAATGTAAATCTTGAAATCATTTGGTACGTACCCGCATATATAATAAAAAAGAAAGAAGTACAGAAATCAACTTCTGAAGTGCGATTTTGGTGTTTCAATTTCACTCGCAGAGATTTATTAAAGGAATTGCACAGGAAATAAGCTGTTGATAACATGAACGCAGTGCTTTAAAAGATAAACGTCCTACGAAAATTGAAAGAAAAAAAACCCCTGCATGTTGATTATTTAAAGACAGTTTCTAGGATTACGAGTTTGTTATCATTGCTGCGAAACAGACAATGTTAAACCATTATTTGAAATGGAGAGTATAGAAGACTTGCGTTGCCATCACGTCCTCATTCGTCGCGTTGGTTGAACCAGTCAAGTCTGACCTTGCCATCTACAAATAGTAAACAAAGCATCTTTATTTCTGTAATTTTAAGAATTGGATAGCTTTACCACCAAATGTAAAACTACTGTATGTGTCTATGTATTGGTTGTGTGTGTTTTTTCATATTCAAACCTTTAAATATTGTAATCGTATAATCACAATGTTGCAAAATTTATAAAATCTCGTTTTTATTCACATTGTGTCATTGGTAAACATGTTTCTCGATGATTTTGGGAATGTTGTTACATGTATTTAAAGTTTGAAGAAGATTTCAAACAATAGAGTTGTTTGTACTTCAAAGAACCTCTCGTTCTTGTTTACGTCATGTCTTGCATCAAATATTTTCATATTCTTTTAAGATGTTTAGTTACTGTCATATTTACGTATTTATTCGCCTTTCATCATGATAACTTATTGAAGTTTTCAATTGTGTTTACATGTACCTGTGTGATTGAATTATTTAGCACAATATTAATCTCTTGATCGGAAATGACGTCATGATACAAAGCTATCCATGGATCATAGTGAAGTATTTCCTCTTTGGACCAATAAATGGGTATCTGAGTTCTTCTGTATCTACATCTAAGTTTTGATAATTGTTTTGGAGTCTGTCAAGTAAAGTATGCCACAGAAAAATGTTAGAATTATTAATTCGTGATCGATTGTTTTAACATATTGATAAGATTTACTACATTCTATTTAAGTTATAACAAGAACCTTATAATTAAGTCGACAGTAATAGAAGCACAAATAACTTGGAACGATTCAAGCCTTTTGACATCAAACTTTGAGAATTTTAAAATGCATTATTTTTTTTTACAGTGCGTTGCCATGGAGCTGCCGTGATTTGTATTTCACCTTAATCTCCCTTTGACATAGTTCATCATGCACGGGGTGGACGGGTTCTGGGAGCGTCAGTTCTTTGATTACATTGACCAGAGGATGTTTGAGCAGATCATTGTAAGTCTGTGCCATTGCCTTGTTCCCTAGATATCGAAATATTTTGTAAGTACAGCGGTTCATATTATTTGATACTGATGTGAGCGATGATAGCAACGCCAATAGAAAATTTAAAAAATAATGGTTTTTCATGGCGTCAGGAATGACATACTTTAATTATAAAGGCTAAACAATTAAAATTCAATATCGTTATCTTGTACAAACTCTACACTAAATTTTTTAAAGAATCTAATTTACAGATGCAATCCTTATACGTGTGTTTCATTTGTGTTATTTATGGGATTTTCTGAAGGAATATCTAATAATGAATAAAACTTATGAGACGTTTATCAGGAATATTGCTTTTGTAAATTCTTCATTATCATTCGTATACCCAAAAAGTGACAGGCATCCATCCAAAGTTTATCATTCTTGAATTTAGTAAATAGAAACAGTAATAAAACCATAAGATATATCATTAAAACTGGGCTCTGGTATAAGACAGGGGGATTACCTAAGGGCAGAAGTGACTCCAAGATGGTCTTTGCAGTGCTGATAAATCCATGCTAAAGTCGTTAAATACAATACAAACAAACATACTGTCACAAAAGGCAACAAAATTGATCAAGAGATGCGATATGAATCCCGATATAAATTTTGGACTTTAAAATTGGATCTAAAATGAAATCGTGTTTTAGTGACTTGTCACATTTAATGAGAAAAATGTCAAAATCAGTAAATAGATATCTTAGAATTAATCCCTCTGAAATTTTTAAAATCAAAAAGAAGTTGATATCATTAGTTATCAATGAAAGCAAATAAACGAAATCTGTTCAAGGAGAAATCAAATAATTGAAATTATCTATTTAAAAACTGGGCAAACAGAATCGAAATCCAGAAAACTGACTATGCATTTCTTTTGACAAGACTGTCAATAATGGAGAGAGAGAGAGAGAGAGAGAGAGAGAGAGAGAGAGAGAGAGAGAGAGTTGCCTTGTAATATGCTAAAGCTAGGTCGTAGGCTACGCCGTATTGGTACTGCGTTCCTTTCGTTATCTCCGCCATCTTGGTCCGGAGCACAAGTTCTTCATAATAAAATTCAGGATTCCCCGCAGCAAAGAGGATCAGTCGTACCAAATGTTTCTGATTCATCGGCCACGCTTTATGTCCGAGAATATCTCCCTGAAGAAGTTTATTGATGTCCAGTTTGTAGGTTCTCCAGAGTCGGAAAATAGCTCGCATAGTGCCATTCATATCCTTCAAGACCGGAAGTCGCGTAACGTTATTCAAGGCATATTCAGTAGCTGTTTTAAAATCTGTGTAAATACGAGTGAAAAGGATGTATATTTATCATTTATCATAATCATTATCATTTTTCATTTTAATCAATTCACAGTCATATTTCCAGAAAATTGAAATTCTAGTACTGATTGCCTGGTGTAAGCATTTTTTTGATATAGGCCTACATTATTCTGTATTATCTATTCTCATAACAACGTGCAAATACATTTCATTAAAATATGGAATATATCATTCCAGACTCTCTCTCTCTCTCTCTCTCTCTCTCTCTCTCTCTCTCTCTCTCTCTCTCTCTCTCTCTCTCTCTCTCTCGTTTGTTTCAGTGTGTCATTTACCAACCTTGGACCGCCTTCACTTTGGTACATTTCTTGCAACATAGTTTCTCAAAGAGATACAACCAATTGAAGACAAATCTCTCCACTAAATGGAAAGCGTTGATGGGATGATGAATATTATGCAATAGACCCGACTTGTTTGATAGCCTTATCTCAGTCTCGTTAATGAATCTGAAAAAATTATGACGATCAGATGGATTTCTTCGTGACAATCTTTCTAATGAATAATAGCATTTTCTTTATAGTTTTACATTTGTGTTTTTGACAGTTAGTTCTCTTGACAATTGTCTGAATTAACCCCCGACGAGATACAAATAAGTGTACAATATTTTAGTAAATTATTGGCATATAGGTACTTTTTCTAGCGATGGTTTCTATACAAGTAATGCCATTAGAGAATTTTGCAACGTAATGATTCGGTTTATCAGGACTATAACGTACCTAACAATTTCTGCTGGAACTCCCAGTGGCTGTGCATCAACATATTTCTTGATCCCTGCAAGCAGAAACGGCTCATGTTTGGCTAGATGTTCTAACCTGTGGACTGATAAATACAAATCAGAAGAGACACTGCCAAAACTAAAGAGCACCAATATAACGAGCAAAGACAAAAGTCGTATAAAATACATATTGTTCTAGTCTGGCAAGATGCTAAGAAGTATGGGGAAATGCCCACGTATACTGAGCTCTAAAGATTCATAATGATTACATATCAATATGGCCATAGATAGTACATTGTTATATCACGTGACACAGTCCATGGCCATAGCTATGGGAGAAATGGTGGTTATAGAATAATATATAAATGTTATCCATACGTATCCATTACTGGCCCTTTGCTGACTCCGTTTTTATAGTCCAATGTTCACGTGTGAAATTAACAAATGTTCAACATATGATTGAATTTGTATTTATTAATCTTTATGCAAATCAAATATTGTGTTAAGATGTTTGAATGATATGATTCTGACCATTTTTAGACGGTATTGATCACAGCTCTGTTTAAAGATATGGGAAAATAATAAAATTTCAAAGCTAAAATATGTCTTGTAAATACTTCCTTATAAGCAATAGATTAAAGCTAAAAAAATCATATCTAAAAATTTAAAGTAGACCTGATGACTAATATGTTAACCTTGCCCCTTTCATTGTTTTTAAATATATGCAGAACATATATACAATGTATCTAAAATTTATTTTGAACATAGATATAGGCAAAACATATGTTGAACATAATTGTAACTTTGAACAAATCATAAACTTACTATCTGCAGTCTGGAAGTTTTTACGATGGAAGATAACATTACACTATAGCATTGAATGATTTATTTTTGACGTCGACGGCGTCGTCGTGTCAATAACTGCCGTCAGGTGAGCAGACAAATTGAATAACGCGCGTCAAAAATAAATCATTTATGCTTATATTTACATTCCCCTACTGATGAAATTAATTATTTACTTAAATAATTCGATATATATTGCAGATAACGGAGGGAGTAAAACGGCAAGAACAGCTGTTTATAAAACCGGTTTAATTTAAACTGGTTATCTAATAGACTGTTGAGGTTCAAATCGACGAGCATGAAAATATTATCCATTAGAAATTACTCTTAAAATTTTGCTTTTCATAATTAAGTCATCTTATTTATTCAATAACTGTAAAACACGGTGTTTTGACATTTCTAGAATATATTTTTTCACCGATAACATAGAAATCACTGTTTGAGAACTACTTATGTAAATTACTTGTAAATTCATACGTAGGGAATAGGTGTTGGATTTAGAGGCATTTAAACATCACTGAATTTAATGGAAAAAACATAGTAGAATGTAAATATATGTCGATAACTTTTCCACGAAAGCGTACCAATACAATTGGTTTTATGTACTTCTGAAACATTTTATTTCACAACAAAATCTTGCGTAAATATATACCCAAGTATTTTGACAATGATTTCATGTTGTTTTGTGAACATTAGAATATCGAAGAAACACTTATTCAAACGTTAGCATCCATAGTTTAAACAAATTGTGTCAATATTAACTAATCAAACGTCTTTCTGACTTTCATCATTATACGTGACACTTGTCTGAGTTTAACTTAGCAATATAATTCAATAGGAATAATATTTCAATGATACATTGATATACAAGAAGGTTGAAAGTCTAATATCTTCTCAGCTCCATTTTGAGATTGTGCAAAATAAATTAATCCATTACTATTTATAATAGGGAGGTTACTTTTTTAAAGGTAAAATCGGCAAGCGTTATCACTTTAATAAATCAATCATAAGTGATACTGGTATTTATTTAGAATTAAATGTAACATTATGAATGCAGAGGCGAAACGTCTTTTTCAAGTCATCATAGAAATCTTACAAAACACCTGACGTGTACACAGAACACTGTCATAATCAGCGGCTATTAGAAAGTTTTTACTGTTGTAATATCTTAAATTCTGCCATTTGAAGCAATTCACCAAGAGATTCATGTCATAAAATTTTACGATTTATATTGAGGTCCTTTGTATTCCAAAGCTATCTGATCCAATCAATAAATCCGGAGCAATAACTGAACAAAAGCTGCGATTATACCCGACAGATTATTAGAATTTTCCTATTTAATTGGCATATCTTTTTTTACATCAATGAGACACGGGAAGAAATTCACGGCAGGTTTTGAACATTTAAAATCAATTAATCTGCTATATAGGCGCATTCCGCTGATACTTGATCTTCCATATTCTAATCCGCCTCCAGGCTTTGTTATTACTGACAGTGATTTTACGACTCGCATTCATCAGAGATGCATTTAACTGATTACAAAGCGCAGAAAAAGAAATGTATATTTTAGTGTGTCTTTTTAAGCGGAAGGGAAGTGAATTCCATTGTTAAGATTTTTAAAGTGAGAAGAAGATTGTGTTAGCACTGTAAATATACTTATATATTTGATATTTAAACTATCCGTGGACATCCTGCGGGGATTTGAATTGTGTGACAGATTTCCCGAAGTGATAAATAAAGTCTGAAGAACCTTTTGAGTGCCATATTATAGCTGTATTAAACACTGGTGAAACGTTCGGCCGCCTGACAATGGAATCCGCTCAGCGCCATTCAGAAGTCTACAATGCAACCGTTTGTTGGCCATTCTTGTTAGATCCAAAGGTATATTCCAAACCATTCTTCTTGTAGCTGTGTTCTGTCAAATGTCGATCAATGATCCCGGGAAATGATTGGCTGATGATTAATGTGACATCTTGTGCACCTCGCCAATATCAAAGGTGTAAAATATAATGAATTTGAATTCTCGTTACACTAAAATGACAATTTTTGTTGACCTTTTCGAGTCAATAAGAAAAAAACGTGCAACTGAATTCTTGGGAACATTAAGATTTTTGAGAACCTTCATATCAAACAATGTGACGCAAGGCTTATTATAAAGGTGGTACATACATTAACTTAATACAAAACACGAAAAGGGATTGAAAAAAAATTGGCACCTATGTTAATCAAAGGATTGTGACTTGATTTAAGTTTGAGTCAACAAGATGTCTTTGGCCTTTGATATTGCCGGGCCAACTAGCCGTCTGAACCGGCAGGCGACTACAATAGACCTGTTGGGGAAGTCTTCTTTGAACCCCCTAAGACGTCATCACTCTTCTTTAGATCTTCTACAGTTGACCAAGGAATCCAAAAATCACAAGATCCCAACAAGTCACCCGTTCCTGGACGCCATGGGGGTAGAGAGAAGAAAGCTACCCCCGGCGTTGAGGTGTTCTCCGGATTCGAACAGTCGACCAGGGTCTAAAACGTCGGAGGATGAGAAAACGGAATATAAGTCCCCGCGAAAGTTTCCGATCCTGGGACCTACTAGACAGCAAGCGGAGATTTATTTCAAACAAAAATCAAAACAGTAAGTTTTATTGTTTATACATTTGTACAAGTATTTCAGTTGTCACATCTATTCTCAACTTGAATATTTTGTGAACCATGCATACGAAATTTTATTTTACTTGTGTAAAGACTAACATTTTTGTATAAGTGAACTGTCATGTATTTTGCCGTAAACTCTTATTTGATTTTGATCGCAGTGACGCTTGATATTATGTTAAAATATACATGAAGTACCTGAAGACAAGGATATAACAAATGGAATCCCAAACCTCTAGCAATAACTGTAATTACAAATTTTATGCGCGAGGGCACATTTACAAAATTGTTTCTGTCTAAACCAGGTTTCAATCGCAAAAGAAACTTTTTAATTAACTTTCAAATATTTCAAGCAAGCGTTTTAAATATCCATGTGGGCACAAATTTAGTTTTGGATTACATTGACGGTTTATCGAAGTCTTAATCGCATTGAATGTTGCGATTTAATATTCTGTTTTCATGAAGTTCAGACATTCGTCCCCAGCATTTACCCTAGATAATAAATCTCCGTAAGAGAAACGCCTTCAAGAAAATCCCATTGTACATGTAGTAAATATTGACAAGACAGAAGTTTCTACACGAAACTCGAGTAAGTCCTACTCGTTTTTGCAATAAACTATTATATGGCGCACTTCTTGCGCTATTATCCCGCGAAACAAACCACTCCGCGTATGCCAAGGGTCGCGACTAAATATACAGGTATATACTGTTATATACAGGTATTCATTGACCAGAAGCACCCCTCGTCTTCCCGAGGACGTGAATCTAGGACTTCGTCTTACTACCCTTCTTAGATCACAGTAGATAAGTACTTGTATTTATCAGTAAACAGGTCGACTTGTCGGCGTAATCTTCGGAGCATGTACGGGTTACTGGCATGTCGTGTCAACAATTTTTTAAAAGCCAGTCTTTCATAAATATATTGTCGACAGAATGTTGCCAATTACAAAGTTCTTGTTGTTTATTATGGCTTATTATGTTATTTTGTTCATTACGACACTACTTAGCGCCGTAAGTGGGGTAGGGGAGGGGGGGGGGGTAACATGAACCTTTTTTGAAGTTTCATTCTTGAATGAATTAGTCATTCAATAGTTATATCGGTAAAACCAAATTATATAATCCACGTCTGTTTTAAGACCTTCTTAACCCCCTTCCGCCCTTTGTACAAATTTATTTGAAGTGAAAACAACACTAAACCGCAAAAACATGCACGGTAAAACCGGCATACAATGGCTACATACTCAGTCACTGTTTGGCAACGACTGTCGTTTTAAGGTTGCTATATAAAAAGAAAGTAGCATGTTTTCAACATTGAGCGGATTAAGAAGGTGATTTAACTAATTGGCGTACTCTTAATATACATTATATTGCATATTTTCCCACCTCTTCAAAGAAGATTGCTACCACTTGTAAAAACATGAAATTTAAAAAGCTTTGTGGGTTTTATGGCTGAATAATGTTAAGCAAAACCGGGTATAGAAATATATATGTGTGTGTGTTAAAAAAAAGTGCAACGGACTACAAGTACCCAAATTAGACCAAATAACTCACCCCTCTTGATTTAACTCAATACATGTGGCTACCACAGCTGACGATATTATGAGGTGATAGTCATTGTTATGACGCATGATTATTGAATTTCAAATTTGGCTGATATATAGATATTAAATTAAATACGTACACCGATGTATGGCCATATAAAACAAGTGAACTATATTCTGATGGATCATAAGGGTTTTGTTTGTATGTTTTTTTGTTTTTTTTTTTTTGGGGGGGGGGGGGGGGGGGGTTGCAGATTAACTTATTTTGAGTGAAGATCAGTGTAATCTGTATAAGATATCATAGACCGTTCTATTTATACAGTAGATCATTTATTGACAATTTTTATTGCGCTTGTCATATTGACAAAAGGAACCCAATTATATGAAGCATCAGTATGTTGACTAAGCAATCCAAGACATTGATTCTTCCTACAATGCCACCAACATTTCTCTTGCCTTATTTCCAATATGAAACAATTTAACTGTTAATCAAATTTAATGTTAGTCATTATAGGACATATCTTTAAAAAAAAAACTTGAATTTTTCAATCAATTCAAATTAATCAAAAAAATAAAATGTGATTAACAATTACCTTTACAGTTATTCAGTGTTCGAATTCGATCATAATTACTTTTGAAATTTTTGAAATAATAGACAGACGACAATGTACGCAGTAAAACTGACATTTCTGATTTCGTTTGCGCCGATGATAAATGTACAATAACCCTGATGTATTCTGGTACACGCTTATTAATTTGTTTGAATTGTATAATAAGTTTGTTATTGTTACGTTAGGAGAGTTTTTGTTTTAAAGCTTTTAGTTGTGAAAATTTAAGAAGTACGACCTCAGTTAGAAATACCCACAGAGTGCCGTGTTTTCAAAATCTGTAGAATTACGAAGACTCGTGTCCACAGGGAATCAAACAATCGAGGCTCTGTAATTCAAATTAATTGTAAACTTCTACATTACCCTTGTTCTTCATTATAACAAGGGGTTTAAACATTGCTGAGGAATTTTAAAAGTTATTCGACGTAATGATTTACACCGGGGCTAGGAATTAGGGACCCTATCGAGATTCAAGTTTATTCAGAATACAGATTACTGCAAATGAACAAAGACAGGGACTTTAACTAGGGTCATCTTTGCTCTACAAACAATGTAGAATTGATATTTCTTTTGTTAACTATGACAGGTGCCGTCCACCTATTCCAATTGTATTTATTCCGAGCTTTTCTTTGTGTTCATAGACCAGCACTTATATTTACAAAGACTAATTTCAACAAAGGAAAGTTTTAATATTCCCGTGAGATTGTTCCTTTGAGTCTCCATGGTGTAACCTTTTGTGGATATTGTGTTATTATTTTTTTCTCAAATGTAAATCGTCCGCTGCGGACAGTTTTAATTCTGAATCACCATGTCCCTCCTGATGGTCCATCCGGAGACATCCCGGCAGTTTGTCCGAAAACCCGGTCCAAACTTTATAAAACGTCCACGAAAGCACGCGAGGTAACGTTATTTATTTCGCTAGAGGGAAATTAACGTAAATCATACGATATAATTTATCAGTCAACTCACGTTTTTAACAGTTTACTAAATATATGTAAATATTCAATATGAAAGAAAGTTTATTGCTATCACAAAATTTGAACTCCATTCCGACTTTTATTAGATAGAGCATAATTCGATTTCTATTGAGTTCTTGTGATAAATATCGAGTTTAAATTAAAATTCATGGATGACTATTCGAATTGGTGGTGAACAAGATTATGCTTGTTTTAATTTAACACCAAACTTTTGATTTGGTAAAGTGATATTTTGAAGTACTAGAGATTTTATTTATACTGTTTACAAAAATAACAAACTCTGCTTCAAACCTGAGATTAAAAAATCAATTTTATTTACCAATGATTTTCTCAACAAATAATGTAGGTGGGTTAAAACACAATTCATGTTTTTTGTAACACTGATTTACTTAACGACGTAATAAGGATGGTTATATCACGCACTGAGATTCTGACCCGATAAAAACGGAAAACTTCTCTCTCTCTCTCTCTCTCTCTCTCTCTCTCTCTCTCTCTCTCTCTCTCTCTAAGAAAAAAAAGGTGCAAAAAAACCACACCATTCCTTTTTTCTCGACATGTGCTGCCGAAGTCCAACGATTTTTATAAAGTTCTATAATTGCGGATACATGTTCTTAGCTGAGTGTGGGGAAATTAATCAAGGGCTTACCAGCGGGACCTGTCGAATTAGCCGATGGATTTGCTTTAAATGTCTGTGTATGGTTAAAGATGAACCCATAGGGATGCACAGTCACTACCGTGCATGTTTATACACACCATATCAATCTTATTCTCCTGTCCACCTCTCGGTGTGTATTTTCTTTATATAAGTGTCCCCTAGTAAGTTTTAATATAAGTAATTCAAAGTCATTTTCAAAATGCATCTCATTTTGAAATGGACTACGCTTTCTGCTCGTGTTTGCTTTTCACAAAATGTTAAATAAGTTATGTGTCTTCTTGTTCAGACGTAACCTTATTCTATTGGACATGTGAGAAAAAACCAAGTATATTCTTTACAAAATGTTTCTGAAATATATACATATTTGTTAAAACTCCATCCAAAATATGGGATTTATATGCAAGTTGTATTCGGTTTTTGAAATTTCAGTATCCTTGAGGTCGTAATTAGTATATGTTGACGAAGTATAGACAATTTCTAAGCTGTTTAGGGGCTGTAACGTACCATGAACGATTACGAAATTATTACTTCAAAAATCTAAATTATTCAGGCCGCGTGACAATAGCTAAAGATTTTTCCTCGGTCAAACAATACCAAGACCTACTGTTCATCACATCTTCGTATTGTTAAAAGACGGTCCTCGAAATTGATTGGAATTCACCATTGTTTTGGGCTATAGCAACAAGCTAGAATCACGGCTATCGAAATGTCCCTGTTCGCATTAAATCAAGATCACAAGATAAGATCTATCATATCTCCTAAGTAAGGCTGATAGAGCGACCTTTGTTGGATTTTAAAGATTTTTTATAATAGAGAAAAAGCAAGACCACGCAGTGTTGTTCTCCGGGCACTTTTTTGTTTACAAACAGACCTCTATGAACCTTTGATACCTACTGGTGCAGGAATTTCCTCCATGGTGTGATTTAGAATGACTTAAGGATTCAACCGAGCTATTTCACAACGTGTGCTGCTAGGCTTTTCTGAGCATGAAAGTCTATTTAGACTCTATAAACTGAGCAGATATATATTTTGTTATATAGGAAAATATAGGAGATAATCGGAGATCAATGAAGAGCTTGGATTCTAGTTTCAGGAAACTTCAATGTTTCCATGGACTTCATTTACCGTTACCGAGGTACTTTGTAATTATAACTTTTTACCCTTTTTAAGAATTTAAGAGCCTGAGGGATATCTTCAATTCAAAAAGGGGATCCAATTATATACTCAATAGTAACGTTTAGTCATGCTACTTTTCTTCCAAACTGAACATTAATCCATTTAGGTGCAAAGAGTACGTAAACACAATAGTTTGTTTTTTCTTAGGTAATTGCTTACTCTAGATTGAGTTAAAAAATAAAAAAGAATGTCTCATGTGTTTGGTCTATATGGAAATGACTGAATAGCTGCCTCCAAAAAAATGGCAAATACGAAAGAGTATGTATAGTTTCTCATGTCGAGATTGAGAATTCAACTCTGTTTAGGTTTTTATATATGGGCGTTTCCGACTCCATAAAGAAACACACAGAGTTACAATGATCTTACAGACTTGGGGTCTCTTAGAACCGTAGGTCACGTGGTACGATGTAATTATTTACTCGGGTTATTACTATAAATTTACGAGAGGTCGATTGTCTGTATAATAGGAGGCCATAGGTTTCATAGCATCAATGGCGATTTCATCTCTATCGTTTCAATCTGTGTTTCAATTAAAGCTCATAAACAGACCGTAAGATGTAATACAAGTTAAATATCACATTAAGGAAATCCTATCCGATTAGAGCTAATTGATTTTGGGCTTTTGACTCTGCGCAACAATATTTTCTGAATATATAATTTATCAAAAGTATTTTACGTTCTGTATATCAACTGTCAAAAGTGTTATTCAAAGAGGCTTTAACCATCGGAGTGGTGTTGGCTGATCCGGCTTTTCGTTTTAGCTATATCACTCCCTCTCTTTTGTTTGGCGTATTTTATTTGTTGTTCCCCTTTACGTTGCCGTTCACATTTGATTTATATATTCATCAGATGCCAGGTTAAAATTGTTAATTTTACTAATGAAAAGTCATCTTTCAATGAAACTTTGGCTGCGATGACGCGGTCAGTGCTCTTATATAAAATTCGGATAATACCTGAACATATCCCGGAATTATCAGATGTACCTTTGCAAGGAAAACCATTCCTTCTTTAATCTTTCATGATGCTAAGGTATGTTTTTTGCCTAAAAGTTTATACATTTAAACAATCATTGTTTGAATGAGATCGATAGTTACGATAGCAAATTTGCTATAATATGTGTAATGGTCTCAAGTAGAGAGAGAGAGAGAGAGAGAGAGAGAGAGAGAGAGAGAGAGAGAGAGAGAGAGAGAGAGAGAGAGAGAGAGAGAGAGAGAGATTCCGAAGTCGTAATATTGATATGTTACGTTTTAACTTTTCCCACGCAGTGCCAATCTGTATAAATATTAAACACCGGAAATTTGATTCCATGTCTAATAACAAAACGGTTATTTTCTATTTACATAAAATTAAGATAGCGCAACTTAAAATAGAGAAAACATGAAGTGAATCATTGTTAAAATGTTTCACATACTAATGTAATGCGCTAGCTCTAAAGAATTTCAGTAAGTCTTAGTATAAGTATAGTGTATTATTCTCTAGCGTGCTACTTTCAAAGTAACAATTTAATTAAATGACCTAATTGTAAACCGAGCTGGTAACGACAAAAAAGGATTTAAACTTCTTTTTAAACAGCATATTCCCTAGCAGCGTTTCAGCGGGTCTTCAAAATATAGAAATGGAACTCCGTAATGAAATTTACATAAATTTGATTTGAATCATATCTAATGCAAATTACAAGTTTAAAATTCAATGACATGTTTTGCAGGTAAATACTAAAGATTTCTTCAGTCTTTTGCCCTATACTTTTCATTTGATATTGTCAACAAACTTGTAAATCAAGTACATGTACATATGCATATGCAGTAAAGTAAAAGGTTGTTTGTGTATGTACTAGTATTTAACGAAATTTATGACCGAAGTGTCACAGAAGTGTATTAATTTAAAGGAATTTAGTTATTTACTACATGTGAGACCAGTTGTAGTTTTTTTTTTATTTTACAATGAAGGGTTTGTCATGACAGGTTTAACAGGTTTAAATGATTTTTAGAAATAAAAATTGGATACAACTGATCAAATCATTTTTTATTTGTAGACTACAAGGGTTGACTCTGTCAAGTAGTGCCACATCAGAACTCGGGAAACACCTAAGTGCCAGTGATAAAGCCCTTCTGGAGTCCTCGGACGACGCCGAGAAGCTACGAGCAAGTTTTGCTAATCTAACAACGACTTCTTTAGGACCTCATAACTCGGAACACCTCGGTGATGTTCGTTTCTTTGCTGAGTTGGTCAAACCTATGCAATACAGACTCAAGTTAAACAAGAGGAAAGAAAAAGTGATTTTCCCCTCAAAATACGGTTATCATCCTCGTTCGCATTCGCCAACCTTCAAACGGTTGATAGAAGCTACCGAGAAACTGGAAGTGATCGCGAAGGAGGAGTTTGTAGAAGAGCTGAGGGCAAAGGCTGAACTTGAGAAAGTTCATACAGTTTATACCTCGACAGAGTTGGAAAATTCGTACAATCGGGAAATACGTAGAAATGGCACTAGTAAACTAAATGTAGCCAGAAACAATGTTATAGAAGTTTCTCCACCTAAAGTAGAACCGATTCAACCGATAACAAAATCACTGCAAATTCCCCAGGAATACCCTCCGAAGGAAGCCACTGTTGAGGCAGATGTTGAAGAAGATGAAGACGAGCAAGATGAGGACGAGGATTATAATTCAGACGAGGACAATGGTTCAGAAGCTTATTTCAAAGTAGACTTCCGGGTGAGTGATGACGCGCATGCGCAGCTTCATTTATTTTTGCCAAAAATAAACGACATTGACAACGAATCAAAAACTGCTCGATTTGGATCTGGGTCTGTGAAAAACGAAGTGAAAAAGACAGGAAAATTACCTCAAATTTCAAACTCTCAGACATCTGGTTCTTCGATGAAAAATTCAAATGTGCGCAGAAGTAAAAAATCGGATGTGACAAGGAAAAAGAAACGGAAGTTAGAACGCATCCGGTCGGCCGCGGACACCGACCACAAGCGCGTAAGGGACCATTTAAATGACGTTCCAACAATGATGTCAATAGAAAGGGACTTTCACGGCAAAAAGCATGACCACGACTCTCTCTGTGCTTTTGAGAATTGCCCTTACCATTCCGTACAGAAAAACAATATTATAGTCAGTTAAAAGTGTGTCAAGTCTGTGTTGGGTATTATATTTATTCGTTCATTGTTATAAATTTATTTATTTGTTCCGTTTTAATTTTACGCAAGTTTTCAAGACATGATAATCAGTTGGGGGTTTTTTTGTTGGGGGTCGTTCAAATTTTGCAGTATGAAAACATGCAATCAAAACGTCATATTTATAAAGTTCTCTTTTATAAGGAGAATTTAAGTCCAAACAAGTGTCTGTGATACATAAATATTTTATTATTTTTATTGTTATGAATACATACAATATGAATATAAAACTTTATATCAAAAAAAATCTTTATTCATTTATTCATGCATTCAATCAGTCGCACTTTATTTGGTATGAAAATTGTATATACAACATTATGTATTTTATCAATTAGCTTGAGAATTATTACCGTAGCATAATTATCTTAATGAAAGAGAGATAACTCAATTTATGTACTGCCTAGTACACGAGTGAATGTTTTCCTGCATGTAGTAGGGAAATACTATCACAACACACATTGTCTCTGGAGGCGCATGTGCATAGCCTCTCATCCAAAGAATGTTACCTCTACTGCTGAGAGTTTTACAAAAATCCGTTTGCTATCGTTTTTGTATCAGTGTTTGACAAAATTCAGTTGCAGCTTAATATATTGTTTCGATTTTTAAATATAGGGACAAAGTTGCTGTGCTTTGAAGGCCTCAGTATCTGTCTTTTAACGTGTCCGTTTTTATAGAGGAATTATAGGCATTTAAGACCTTTTTTCATAGAGTTAGACAAGGTTGATATGTCATAGAAGTTGTTTTGGAGTTTTCAGTCCGGTTCAATTGCCTTGATTTGTATATACTTCTTACACATTTAAAAGAAACATAAACAATTCGTCTTCACTTGAAACTTTAGCTTATGTACTTCAGTCAGGTACACATAGCAGGTTATATTTTTGTTGTTTATCGGGATGTATTACCACTTAAAAGGTACTTTCTCCCAAATTTTTAAAAAAGAAATCCGACCGAAATAAGACTTACCGTATTTAATACGAATATAGATTTGTGTCAGTTGGGATTAATAAGGATTCTAAAGGCATGGATATATTGTTTTATCAGAAAGTTTGACGGCTTCAAAGAGCGACTCAATTCGGAAGTAGAAATATAATTCCTTAGTTAACACATTTACTTGATATTATTCAGCATTGTTATCATAACCACTGGTAAAATGGGTGAACCAGTTCCAATCAATATGTAAAGGGTTTTAATATTATTATCTTTTAAAAACAAATTATTTTGATGAAAATTTGATAACAAAGAAAGTTCCACAATGCTGTACTAGTCTTATTTAATAAACAGTTTAGAAATAATCTCCAACAATCTGTTTGTAAAATATTATGATTAAACTAATTATAAAGTAGTAAGAGAACGAAAACTGCGATTTTTTTTTGTGGCAGAAGACGGCTTTCGTTAAGTTGATGTGAAACTGGAAAGAAAGCTGGTATTAACACGGTGAACTTGATACAATGTATATGCATAGAATAAAAGGGTGGCGATTTTGTGATTTGAAAGAAAAGACAGACGTCATCTGATCGAGTGAATTTGCTCATTTGATAGATTGCGATTGATGATTTTCATAAACGCATCGTAACGATAAAATGGCGAATCCTCGTAACGATAGAATGTCGAATCGTGAATTTGATCTTAAATGACTCGAAATTCAAGATGATTTTATGATCATGATACAATGATATACAAATTATCATGATGACATGAAATACCGTAATAAAAAAACTGTCTTAGAAAAATAAATACATTTTTCAAGGATCCTGACACTTATTCTGAAACTAGTACGCTTAGATGCAAATTGGTGTATAAATTAACACATTTTGATTTTTGTCCGTTTTGTTTACGCAATGGAGAGAATAACCCAGATAATGCACGGGTTCGTGTTATTCATTCACGTGGGCCGCTGATGGTCGTGGCAAAACAAAGCTGAATCGAAATCTTCTTGTAGACTGTTACCATAAAACAGGCTTGTTATTAAAAACTTCAAGGTTATTTCTTTTTGTATAAGGAATTATTCTTTGATTTTTATGTGGTGATCACCATAATCACGGCGAGCTCAAATCAATAAAGTCCGAAGTGCTTTATGATGCATTATTATAAACATGTTCAAGTCCCAATGATTACCTTATAATACCCAAAGAATGATTTTCAATTACTTATACATGTATTTATACCAGACAACATTGAGATGTGACTATCTAAAAAGGCCCGCTTAAATAATTGACAAAAAGATGAAAAGAATTTTGCTTTGACCTTGACTTATAACTCAAAAATTTTCTAGCTAGCATATAGCTTCTAATTCAATCTCATGACCCTTACATACAGGTATTTTGTTCAATCTGGACAATATTAAGCAAATGGTGAAAAGCATACAAGTCACAACGTATTATAAAGAGATCCGCTTTAACATTCACATTGACTTCGTTAAAGGTCATTGCAAAGCTCTGTTTTAGTAAAGTAGTAGCCATATAGGGCTAAGTAGAATGTATACACATGCTCTTAAAAATGATTTTTGTGTGATGCAATATGATCATGACACTTGACCTACAAACATCATTCAAGGTCATTGTATACCCTTTGATCAAAGGCACGTATGAGCCAGATTGGAGAATACCTGCTTCGGACAATTATCTGTCATATAATTCTGCTATGACCTTCACATGTGACCTTGAAATTTGGTTCAAGGTCACTACCTACCCTTTCTTTAAAAGCCCCGTTTATATGAAATATGACCAAAATAGGGCTAATTGGAAAGTATATATGTTCTGAAAAAAATATTTTGCATAGTCCGATATAACCTTGACTCTCGACACAAAAACGTTATTCAAAATTTCTGTGCACACCCTTCGACCATAGACACTCTGAGAGTGAAGGATGAGCCAGATTGGTTCAAGGGGAGAAACAAGAATTTAATATATAATTCTGCTGTGACCTTAACCTTTGACCTAGAAACATGGTTCAGGATTACAGCGAGCATTTCTCTCAAAGACACCTTGTGGGTGTCTTTGAAGTACATGTATGAGCCAAATTTGGCTAAGGTGGAAAGAAGATATGCTATGGATATGCAATCTCGGACGGACAGACGGACGGACGGACGTATAGACTTTTTATACCATACAGATGGGTATAGTCCACTAATGCATTTTCCATAGGCGGTAATGTTAATGTTATGGTTCATAGCTACGGCCTTAATTTTCGTTCAGCAACGAGGGACCTCTTGAATGAAAGCTCATCAAATTGTCTCTTTCCTGTTAAAACTTCGTGGTTTGAAGTCTCCTGGAAATAAGCAGATGTACATGTGTTAAAAATCTGGATATGCAATCTCGGACGGACAGACGGACGGACGGACGTATAGACTTTTTATACCATACAGATGGGTATAGTCCACTAATGCATTTTCCATAGGCGGTAATGTTAATGTTATGGTTCATAGCTCCGGCCCTAATTTTCGTTCAGCAACGAGGGACCTCTTGAATGAAAGCTCATCAAATTGTCTCTTTCCTGTTAAAACTTCGTGGTTTGAAGTCTCCTGGAAATAAGCAGATGTACATGTGTTAAAAATCTCATTCAAAGTTAGGAACCTCTTGCTTAAACAGGTATATGGGGACACAATTCTGTCATCACTTGTAAAAAAAATTATCGTCATATCCATGTCGACCTGTCACTTATCCAAGTTTAAAAAATGTAAATTGTACATGATAAATTTTTGCCACTCAGTTATCATAAGTTTTTCCTGCAAAGTCGATAAGATTACAAGGCAACATGAAGATCTGATCATATTATTTTCTTGATAATTTCGTCAAAACTAGAGCAGAGCTCGTGGCAAAGCCACGAGTAGGTCTTCCGTTGTTGCTGCGAGTTGAAAATATATGTGATATGGTGTCAAACGATTATAATTACTAAACTTTCAGTTCTGCTTTTGTTATAAAAACGTGTTGTGATTGAAAGCCTGCATATAAAACGTGTTTTGAAAAAGAAAATAAGAAAATGTTTTAGGAAAACTATTTGTCGCACACAGTTTATGTAATCGTAACAAACACTATTTAAAAAATTAGATATTTAATGGCGAGTTAAATTTTCAGAGGGTAGCAAGCATTGTAATAAACAGTATGTACTCATGTGTCATGTCAGGAATTGTGGGGTTTTTTTTTTTTAAACCGAACCCGTTTACAAAACACGTAACCTTTTCTCTAAGATAACTTCTTTATTTAAATATTTGTAAATTTTTGAAGACAATGTGCAATTTAGAATTGTTGCGTGCTGACAAAATTTACAGACCCTGAAACGTACTACTATACAACAACAAAAAAGCGTGCGACTTACGTGCGAAAAACGTTTCGTAATAACCGTTTAGCGTTTCGTGTGAATCGTGAAGCGTTTCGTGTAAACCGTTTAGCGTTTCGGACAAAGCGTGCAGAATTTCGGACAATGCGTTTAAATCATTTCGAGCAAAGCGTGCGAGAACCATGTGAAACGTTTATCAGATTTCATTCGGAACTCTCTGACAATTTGTTTCAAAATGGAGCCCGTGTTTTACATTACATGTACTTTAAACTGTTTGTGATTGGCAAAACTCTCTTGTAGGTATTTTCATGAAAAAAAAATCTAGAAGAAATGATATACTTATCTTTTAACAAAATTGAATTTATTTTTAACAAACAAAAGAAAGGTATATGTATTAAAAGACGACTAGTTACAGAGTACATGTATATATAACGTTTTTATACGATGTTTCAGTACTGGTACAGTTTTACCGGTAACGAATATTTGCCAGTATCGAAAAATTTTTAGAAAAATTATTGGTGGAAGACAAAGTTGAGGTTTTAAAAAATTCTAGCTAGGTGATTATAACACAGAAATAAATATTATATCAGTACGTGAAGTTGTTTGCCATTTGCACGATTATTTACCGAATTGTTTACAAATTAAAAATGTGCCCCAGATATGAGCTACCGGATGTTCAAAGCAGAAAAAAACGAAAGTGTGAAAACAATTAAGCCTAACTATGAAAATAAGATTGTTATTGATCCATATTTAGTGAATAATTAGTAAATATAATTCATTTAAAAAGATAATACATCATATCAAATAATAATGGAGCTT
Organism: Magallana angulata; assembly: GCF_025612915.1. Taxonomy (NCBI): domain Eukaryota; kingdom Metazoa; phylum Mollusca; class Bivalvia; order Ostreida; family Ostreidae; genus Magallana; species Magallana angulata. The sequence goes on along the minus strand of NC_069115.1, from coordinate 50,214,904 downwards.
TGAATGAAATTACGACTTCAAATAGAACCACGTGTAGTTTTCCTAGTTACGGTTCATTGCGACAGCAGTATTATTTGGCTGCAAAAATTGATAGATATACGGGAAAAACAAAGGAAAATGACAACTACTTATCATCAATTACTATTATAAAGTGTTTTTATGAAAATTCAATATTATAAAGTAACGGAAATGAAAACTGTTCAAGTCCAGTTTCAATTTGACCGGAAAACGGTATGATAAAAATAACGATCATATAATTTGTTTAAATGACATATTCCCACAATCGTTTTTCCTTGTTCATTTATAAGTCCATTAACATGTACCTCTAGAATATTTTTGAAATTAATTCGCCTCAAAATATTCGGTCAGAAGTGATAAAGGGCGCTTAATTCGATACTGGGAAACGAATTCGAAACTAGGAAACTGGAGGGGGTGTTGAAATTACTGTCTCCGTAATTAATCCTTTATATTTTCGGAAGTTTGATACAGTTTAGAAGGACAAAGAAACGCGATTTAAACAAAAAATAAAAACATTTGGAATTTTGATAATAATAGTTGCATGCACGAGAAACCGCATACTGATTCGTTACCGGTAAAATGACTGTACAATATTAGAATTCGCTATACATAAAAAATATTAAATACAGTTAGCAAAACATGATTTCTGTTGGAACAAGCCTTAATCAACTTTAACTTACACGAGCATGTTTTGATAAGCATGTATCTTTTTTAAATTTATTTACATCGATAACTCTTATTGAGACCACTCGCGGCACACATAACCTCGGACATCGGGTGAGACCTGCACCTGGCTGAACCTGTCAATCAAACTCTGTGTATTTGTTTTCATTGGATGGTCAAGCATCTCTTTTTTTGTCAATAGCCAATGGAAAAATTAATGACTTCAAGGTAATTGGAATCAGTATTTGATGAAGCACACAATTTAAATGATAGAAAATTTATTAATTATTTGAACAAAATTAAATGTAAACATAGAAAGAAAACATACTGATCATTTCTATGAATTGCGGGAAGTAAGTTCTTTGGAATCCCGATTATAGATATATTTTAATTACTTAAACCACTGTTAACGGAAAACAAGACGTAATTAACGCACAGGGATTTGCCTACAATGTACACAGTCATGCAATAAATTATTAAGGGAATCTTTACGAATGGAACTTAATTCAAATAGATTATGATAATCTATATACGCTGTACGCCGTTATACATGTAAGGAGCGCCGGTAATATATACGAAGATTGAGTCAAAAATTTAAATCATTTTTATTTCTTGTTCTTTTCAATACAATGTTAAATTACTTTGAAAAAAATCCGAAATAGTAATTACAACTTTCTTTTTTGTTTAATCATTTGAATTTTTTCTGAGGTACATGGATATGTACAGAACATATTTATTTACGCGAATGATACGACATAGGAAAAAAATTATCGGATGTTTGTATAACATTGTTTTCTAACGAATGTGACTAATTTAATTTTAAATATTTTTCAACATTATCAATGTAAATAATATCAGATTTATTTCCTGTTTGTATTTTTACATCGTATTCTCTGAAACCAATAAAAATACTAATGTTAGAAGAAAAAATCAAATCCCGCCGAATACTGAAAAACCGATTTCAGTTTGTAATCATACGGATTTTTATTTTTGGTATTGACTATTGAGTTACGGTAACATTTTTTCTGGATGATTTTTTTATTTGTATTTTATGTAGTAAAAGCACCATTCCAACTGTTACTCAATTACATAACAATTGATGACCCGGGGCTATATATGTTCTGAGCTGTGTGCGCTGAAGCGACACAAGATTCTCGGTCGCACGTGGCGATTGAATTAACACAGACTGACCGAATAAACAAACGGTTGGGAAAGTGAAACAAAATGTTACACATAAGAAGAAGCCACCAAAAATGATTTTCGACAGATCCTGATATCGTTTCGCCCCCCCCCCCCAAAAAAAATACAGCGCGAGCTCCTGTCAGCGGGGCGGGAGGAGGGGGGCGGGGGGCAGCAATGAGTTCGCTTCCATAATGAAGCGAACATGTAGAAAAACTACAGAAGTGATTAATATGTGACCGACAGAATCTAATCTAAAGTTGTTTAAAACTCATGTGAATATTCTTTTAAATAATCATCGAATGCCTCAACTCAGGACATTCTTTTATCGTGCTAGCACCTACCGCAAACATGTAACATGGAACTTTGATTATAATTTGATTTGATTTTTAAACTACCTTGTACGCTATCGTATACACCAATGCTTAATCAACTGTACAAGTAAAATAAATTTATCTTTTCATCTTAAACCAAAATAATAGTTGAAAACATAATAAAATATAGTTGTGTCCGTGCAAAATGCCAAAATATGAAACATGAACGCGTGATAAGGTACAAGATCACGAACCGACCGCGGATCACTTGTCCAATCGTGCCGGATCTCCTCAGCCATGGGCGATGGATGATCATCATTTAAATGTTTAATATTTAGGGGGGGTTGTTGTTGTTGATTTAAAACATTATTTGTACAGTTTATAAAATATTTTATATAAACAAACCAACCATTAATTTATGTCTGACGATGTTTCCGATTTGGGTTAATATCGTTCATTAATATTCATTTACACTCAAATTTAATTAAATAAATACAAAATGGACAAACTTTTATAACATAAAATTAAAACAGTTCTTGTATTTACGACTATATTAACTCAAACACGTTCATATGCATGGAAGTGTGCGTCTCGGTGTGCGAATCTTGTGTATAAATAACCGCTATGTAGTGCAGCCGTGGCTGAGATCCTCGGCCGTGGGCGAACGATAGATTACGTAAAGGTACAACGCACAGACCCACACAGCTCAGAACCCAGTAAGCCTTGAAAATTGCAGTATAATGACCTTACTCTATCAAATAGAAGTTATTTATTTTAAACTTAAAACCCACAATTTATCTATATCTATTATTGCTTTAGATTGAGAATGACATTGCTTTTATTAATTAACTGAACGATTTCTTAATTGACACCCAATCGTTTAATCCATAAAAAAACATGTGTAATCAAAACAAAAACAATTCTTGGGTTTGCGGATAAATAAAATCATATATGAGAGACGCAACTCTCGTGTATTAGATAACCCCTGACCGCTAGGTAGTCCAGCCGCGAGCATGGTGACCGATTTTCTCGGCCGCGGGCGAGGGAGAGCTTACGTAATGGTACACACCAGCTCTGATTCAAGGTAGATTTTAAATGTATGGAGTTAATAACTAAAATGTAATGCATAGATTTTTTTTAATTCCATATTTTGTGGTTTACTAGAAAAGAAAAACAATGATTTGTTTTCCAAATCCCGTTTTTAAGGGTTGAGCATTATAAGAACTTAACAACAATGACTTAAACTCCTAAAAAAAGCACGTATAATCTAAAAAAACAATTCTTATGAATTAATGCCGTTTGTATAAACCAGCATACTTTCTGCGGTGACTTTATGCCAGTTGTACGCGCAAAGACTTTCGTTAACTTGTCAAATGAAAACAGGTACATGTTAACATGTAAAGCTTTTTACACTCATACTACACAAATCACATACAAAATAACATTGTAGCGACCTTTATGAGATCCCAACAAACAACTTTTCCAGCAACAGCCATATCAAAATCCTAACCGTTTTTGAGTTATTAAGCAAACTTTTTTAGGGGCCATTGGCCCTTAATTTAAGGGGCCAGCCCTTTTTTATTGGTGTCAAATGAAAGCCCTTGATATTTTGCACAACTTTTATTCTACATGTCTTAACAAAATATTTTTCGTTTAAAAGATATAAAGGAAAATATGTCTAAATTTTCGCACTTTTTTGAATCCTGTTTTTTGACCCCCTACCTTTTCCTAAATAAAAAACGTAATCTAAAAACAAAAACAGATGTGCACAACTACAATGTCTCTGTTATTCAAATTCGTTGGATTCCCATTCCCTGCTATCATAGTCTCGGAGCCTTTGTCTGGAAACAAAAGGCCCTAAAAAAATTTAAAAGGGGAATAACTCTTTAACGGAAAGGGAATTCTAAATTTTATGAATTGCTTAAGATAGTGTTTTGTAAAGTACATTAGCCCTGAAAATTTGAGCAAAAACCGTTCAGAAATAAGCAAGATATGAAGCATCAAAGTTCGCGTCTAGGAAGAAAAAAAAAAAAAAGAAAAATAATCTTTCCCGCACAATAATAGAAAGGTCTTCCGTTGGAAACGGAAGACCTTAATAATATGCAAGTCAAATTACCAAATGGCTATGTCCGATTTTATATGTCAGTTATTAATTTTACTTGTTGAACACTTACGTGGACTCGTAACATCGTTACGTTGTCTTGCAGGTACTAATGCTAGAAAGTAGGACAGATGACAGGAAGTGGCAAAACACGTTTTATTAACAAAATATTTAAAAGTTTCTTAGTATGATGGCTATCATCTGACAAGTGAACATAAAGATTTGACAAGTTGAGATAAAGATCTGATCCTTCGACTCGTTTATTTTTATAGAAATACACAATTCAAAATTGTTATCTGACAAGTGGTAGCAGAACTTTGCATCCGGTCTGAAATGTCACACTTTTACTGCCTTAAACATGGCATGTGACAGCCTGATATGTTTCTATGTCCGAATGGTGGGATTTGTATTCGGCAACATTGCCGACGCTTCGCCTACTTATCTCGACAATTCACAAAAATTTACGCATAAACCGCGTTCCGTATAAGTTCCCTTTATTCTTGAAATGAGTAGTTGCCCTTTGAAGTTACGTCACTTTTTTGTGTCTTGCGCAGAAAAAATGGCAGCGTCGAGATATGCTCAAACCTCTGCAGACAAAAGAGAGAAAACGTTAAAATTTAAATAGCACCAAAACATTAAGCGCGAGTAAGGGTGCAGCGAAGATTTTCAAAGAGTATTTGAAAGGTGATAATGAGCTTTACTTGGTAAAACTAGACGTGATATAAGGCCACTTTTTAAGGTAAGAACCTTGGCTTTGTCCAAACCCAGTTCATTATGTATTTCATTATATATAAAAATAGAAATTCCACGAGAAACATGTTGCTGTTGTCATGACAACCTACAGTCACGTGACACAATGAAACAGATGATGGAATCGTTCTGACTGAGGTAAAACAATTTTTTATATAAATTGCGCATCCAGCTGAGCAGTAATAACAAAAAGAAAATGACCCACCTTTCTTTTTTAAAAATTCAACTATTTTTGATTTATGATTAGTAAGCAAGTTAAAAATCAGCTTGCACATTGACATATGAAAAAAAATTACTTGAAAAAAGTGAACAATAGACCCATAGATAGATCAAGGAAGAGAGTTTGACTAATAAATTCTTTAAAGGGACTAAGACGATTTGAGTTCAAAATTTATTATTTTTTTTCTGTTTTTAATGTTTAGAATGGTTGATATGGGTATTTTGAATGCCTTGTCAAAATTTGAAAGTCAAATATTGAGTAACAAGCAAGAAACTGAGTTTGAAATTCTTCTTTTTTTAAACAAAGCTCGAGTTTTCTTATTTTTTACATATGTGTCTTATTGCCATAATTTTGAATTGATGTTGGGTTTTTTTCTGTTGATAATATTAATTATTTAAGAACACATTGAATCAGTTAATTTTGTTTGCCATGAGTCAGTTTGTCAAAGAAATTGTAATACCTTACTTTACATTATTTGTAAACAAATAACAGACTCGAGCTTAGTTTACATAACAATAAATTCTTACATCTGTATCTCTCTTATAACTTTAAAAATTCTAACATTCAAATTTCTGTCAATCATTCAAATAGGATAAGAAAAAAATTTTATACATAAAAAATAAGAAAATAAATTTTAATCTTTGATCGTGTCTAGGTCCCTTTAAAACACCGATATGAGAATTATATTTACTACATGTACCAATGAAATAAAATAAAGATTTACAAAGATATCAACATTTTCAAAGAAGCTAGAGTTTTCTCCCTTATGCTTTTGCATACTCGATATATCATTAGTCTGATATATGACCTAACAGCAAAATTTCAAAATAATCCAAACCGGAAAAATAAGATTAAGTCTGAAAATACAAAATCCTCATGTTAATTTGGCCTAATAAGTATACTATACTGCAGTAAAGTTTGAAATCTCCTGGGTGCATAAATTATGTCATACATACTGCTCGTACATATTATACCGTACAGATCAGTGACAACAGGGATGCATTCAATATCATAGCTGCTTCGTAGGGCTACCTACGGCTGTTGAACTGTAAGCTAGCCTAACCGATACATAGATATTTGTAGCCTAAATTTTTAGTGCTAGACATTAACGTCAAGATGACTACCTTAGTTACCACTTTTTATCAAACATGGAATTTATCTTATTTAGGGATATTTTATTCATCATATAAGTTATTATGAATTTTAACATGTATATTTCCACTTAAAATTAACAATTTTGCCGATGTAATAACTCTTTAGTTGATTATTCAAACTTCAAATCAGAGAACTAAATCTAAATAATTTCAATAGACTAGATATTTACGACCTAGCAGCTAGACTAGCTGCTACGATCTTGAACGCAGCCTAGACGTGTTTTGGGGGTTTTAGAGATGTTCCTCTCACGATTGTAAAATTTCATAAATATATTTTTGCTAGAATTCTTAGTAGTACAAGATATGGGATCTTGAAGTGTTGTCGGTGTTAAGGGCAAGAGATTAATGCAATCTTTAAACACACATGTACAAATATTCCCTGACTTGACGGAATCGGTATTCTGCAAACACCAAGAATCCAGTCGTCATTGCCTAGAGCTAGTTGTCTGATGTAACTATTAACTTCTATTTCTCGTCAGTCTTTTACTCAGTAACCCCTGTTACAAGACATTTTGTCCAGGCCCTAAATTTATTACCATAATTTCAAATTTCACATCTTTTACGATCTAATGTTAATGGTGCAAATATTTTTAGAGCCCCCAAAAAAGGCTGTATCCGCAAATTGTGTTTTGTAGGGACTTCCTTTCTGTTTTTGACCGAAAAGAACTTCTACATATGTCCCATTATAAATTCAAACATTGGAGACGTAATGTATAAAGCTATTTCCTAAATATGTGTTTAAGACGCCAGGACAACACTTGTCTTAAATGTAAATGACATTTATGCATTTTTTGTAATCAAATGCCAATTGCGTGCAATTGATATCAATAATTGATGAAACTGTGTCCTGTATAAAAAAAGATTACACTCAACTTTGTCACAAAATATTTGAATGTTTTTCTTTATGTAGAATTATAAGTTGTACTGAATGAATACAAAAGTGTCACTAGACAATAAAAATAATTTAATATTAATGTAGCCCTATTGGGCTAAAATATAATTCTCGTTTGTTGAATGCATTACGTAATGAAATGATGATGAGTTCAAAAGATCTGGCATTTTGGTGTAAGTTTATGTAATGCTTTAACACATTTTATGTTCCTTTATTTGTATTTACCATCATTTCTAGACGAATAAAAAACTATTAAGTAAATGAAATAAGATGCATCGTAGACGGAAATACCACCACACCAAATGATGAGGTGAAAAGAATGTAGTTTATGTAATGTTTTAACACTTTTTATGTTCCTTTATTTGTATTTTATCATTATTATTTCCAGACAAATAAAACTATTTAGTAAATGAAATAAGGTGCATCTTAGACGGAATAACCACCAAACAAAATCCTACCACATATTAATATCACAAAAATGTTATCATTCTTTCTGCTATCGGAAATAAATGTAAGTTAATTCAACTTATTACAACTGAAATAGTATTATAAGCTACGAGATACTTTTGGTAGCTCCAGTTTAAGCATGAAGTCTGTATGGATTTATTCAATAAAAGAATGTGTGCTTTTTTAAAAACAAGTTCAAGTTTATTTACTCTTTTAACAACATTTAAAGATATGCTATATATATGTTACAATGCGGGGCAGATTTACAATGTACATATGCATTAGGTCAAAGGTACAGAAAATGAATATGATTTTAACTGGTAAATAGTGATTAAAAGTGCAAATATTTACATGTATTTTTATAGGGAAAACATCTAGGTACCTTCCATATTCAACATTTTATCTGAAAGATTGAATAAATAACGCCTGTGGATAAGCTAACAACATAATCATTATTGCTACCTCTGCTTAACAAGAATTGAAACGTTAACCCATCTCTGAATCAAAATATTAAAATATTGCACAGTAAAAACATTCAATACACTGTGTGAGTAAAAAAAAAGAAGACGTATTCAATCAATCAATGGGGTGTCGCTGTTAGTATTTTTAGAGGTAAAAAATATTGATACTTGTGATTTGTTATCGCCATTCTACATATACAGATTATGGAAAAAGTTTGTTCCTCCATATAACCGCAGTGGTGGACTATAACAGCTGGTACTATTAAAATGGATTTTTCAAACAGACTGTAGGATGGTTTGTAAAACATTTGGTAGATAATTAATTTTGGTTACACTTGTGTACAATAATACACGCCAAAAGAATTATAGCACATGCTTTTGAATTTGAAAGAGGTATCTATAATATTTACAACGATTTCCACATCATGTACATGTGTTAGAAATTGCACCACTGGAGAAATTCATTTATCCTTAACGTCCAAATTACGCAAATTTAGACGAAATGCATATTGAATGTAACTACGTTTTAAAAGTGCTACTTTTTTGTGATAAGATTGATTCGACTGTTCTTTAAAGACGTTCGCTCCATAAGTTTTGGGTAGCCATTTTGGGTCACATATAGTCTGAAAATTCTGAATCACACATTAATTCTAGTAGTATATTTATATTTTACAATGCCAAAAAAAATATTTTGAATAAAATTATTCTTAAAGGATTACATTTTTACAGAGTTTAGTAAGGAACTATATTTTGTTGCCGAAGGTTTTCAAGAAGGAAATTAACAATTTTATAACTCACTAGTTTTAGAGTACTGTTACTTTAGCTTCCTTATTTTCAGTGCAGAACAAAGTTCTAGATAGTTTGTGTATTACGATATTTTCGTGATTATATACAAATTAAAACACTATTTTGATATATTTTGGTCTATTTAGGTTATATTTCATAGAAATTAAGAAAAAAATAACTCCAATTTTGGCCTTAAATAAGCTGATTTCATGCTTTATCTCATATTTTTAAGATGTGACCCCTACTTGTTTTACTTTTAAATGAGACATTAAATGTATGTCTATTTTTATGCAAAGTTTTGGAAAGATGATATTAATAAAAAAAAAATTGATATGCATTATAATTTGATTACTCCAAAATTTTGAAGCTACCAGTAAAGCAAGAATTTTTAAAATTTGACCTACATTTTTACTATAATAGTACATGTAACTACATGTGTTCAATTTCATACTGTATTAAAATCATAATTAAATAATAGTTCAAACTAAAGATATTTGTTTGATTTCTTCAAATTATCAATTTCTACGTCAACTTTTAGCACAAATTTCAGGAAGATTATTATTTCTTTTTGGAGACCTATATTTAAAAAAAAATGGCATATGACATGGGTCACAAATAAAATAATTGAACATTACAGGTCCTCATGTTTATATCCAAGTGGTTTTCGGATGATTAATCGAGTACAATAGAATAATGTAATCTTGGAAAATAATAGCGCATATTAAAGCGCAGTCTCAGAATATGCGCATTTATCTCAGTTTACTTTCCATGCTCATTCCGGATTTATCCGGGTTGCGCATGCTGAGTTCCAAAATAGTTTTTTACTAAGTGCTTTTCTATATTACGTCATATCCTTCTTTTCAATCTTCACGTCATACAAACTGGTAGGTTAAAATTTTCTCTGTTGAATTATCATTATTTGCCTAACTATTTCTTAAAAATAACATTCAAAAGTTTTACATCTCTTTGTATACGCTAACTTTACACTATTATTCGTTGTTGGGATTTGCAGATGGCAGTTATTTTTATCGGATTGTAGTCTTTCACCAGACTTATTTTACTGTGACCTGTACACACGCCATATTCATTGGTACAACGTGGGCTATCGGGCCACGCTTCTTTTTGATTACGTGTCATTAGTTTATTTTTTTTTTTTTTTTTTTTTTTTTTTTCTAGTTGCTTAGTTAGACATTTTTTTTTTTTTTTTTTTTTTTTTTTTTCATTTTAAATAATTTAACAATTGTTTCTATATTTTTATGGTAATACCCAACGCTAATTATGCCGAAGACTAAGTCAAGGCCAGCAAGGCCAGCCCCCACGGAGCGGACGTCCAGGCGACCTCGACTCCACGCCGCGGCTAGGGATGAGCCCCAGTCAGTAGTGCAGGCGGCAACCCCACAGGCACGTTCAAGCCCAGTTGAACAGTCAGCGCCACAGGCGCCGACAACCAGCGTTTGCACAATACCGGTCACTGAGCCACCTGTGCCCACAGGTAATTTAACTCTTGTTCCTCTTGACTCCAACCACACCATCCTGCCCTTACCTGTAGGGTCTACTCAATTTTCGTTGGGATACTATGTTGACCCTAGCACTAGGGATAAGATCATATCTGGTAAATACATTAACTTGGGGACATTGCTCGTTAGGGACCCAAACCAATCTCATGTTTCCTCCACTCTTGCAATAGATGCAACCGGCCAATTAATTGCCCAACCTAAATCTCACCACAAAATTCAAAACATTGATCGTTGGACAGATGCATTCATTATCTTCATGAGCATTTACACAGCAGCACATCCTGAAAAAATACAACAGTTCTTAAAGTACATGCATGACATTAGGCTAGGAAGCCAGAGATCACAGGGCTGGCTCACATATGACGAACAGTACCGCCTTAGGGCTTCCATTAACCAAAACACAGATTGGGGTGTAGTTGATCCTGAGTTATGGATGATTTACATGACACCCACTGCACCCCAGACCCACACATACAACCAGACTCACACCTCAAACAAAAGGGTAAACAGCGACAAATGCTTTGACTACAACTTCAAAGGTGCATGCACCAGACCAAACTGCCAGTATGTACACAGATGCCTTAGGTGCAATAATGCACACTCCTCTAACACCTGCTCTTTGGCTACGCCTACACAAGCAACCAAAGTTAACAGGCCATTTCGCTTCAACACACCAAACCAAGGTCACCCCCCCTACCAATACAACAACAACCCCTCAGCCAAATTCCCTCGACACCCCAAACAATAATACCCTTTGGTCCCTGGGAAGCACCCCAATCCTTATTAAGTCCATTTCACAGTATTTACAACATTACCCAGATAGGCATGCCGCAAAAACTTTAGATACTGGTTTTAAGGAAGGATTTAAATTGTTGTATGCAGGACCTAGACTTCCTATTTTTTCTCACAACTTAGTATCAGCCAATCAATACCCAGATATTTTGCAAACAAAAATCTCTAAGGAGGTGGATGAGGGACGCATGGCTGGCCCCTTCCTACAACCACCAATGCCCAACATTCATGTCTCACCAATCGGTTTAGTTCCCAAAAGCGACGGCGGTTGGAGAATGATAACACATTTATCTTACCCACCGTCGTCCAGCATAAATACATACATAGACCCTAAAGATACAACAGTAACCTACACTTCCTTCGACACAGTCGTAAATACCATTAGCAAATTGGGAAGGGGGGCCTTGTTGGCAAAAGAGGATATAAAAAGTGCTTTTAGGCTAATACCCGTATACCCTGGGGACTTTGAACTGCTAGGACTTTTCTTTAGGGGTGCTTACTATTTCGATAAAATGTTGCCCTTTGGCTGCTCAATTTCGTGCAAAATTTTTGAAACATTTTCTACATTCATCGAATGGTTGGTCAGAAGGCAATCTGGTTTAGAAACCACCCACCATTACCTAGATGATTTTATTTTTGCCGGTCGGTCTGATACTAACCATTGTCGTATGCTAGTCGACACCTTTCATAGCCTATGTACAGATATGGGGATTCCACTTAATAAGGACAAAGCACAGGGGCCTACAACATCACTTGTGTTCTTGGGTCTGGTCATAGATACAATTCAAATGCAAATTCGCATACCACCACCAAAGATTCAAGAAATATTGTCAATTCTCACACATCATATTCAGAAAAGAACAATTACCATAAATTCACTGCAAAGCATTGTAGGTAAACTTAATTTCTTTGCCAGGGCTATACCAGGTAGTCGAGCATTCAACAGACGTTTTTATAATGCTATGATTGGTAAGGTTCAACCCTATCACCATGTTAACATTACCTCTGCAATGAAATTAGACATGCAAATGTGGCTCGACCTCCTGACCAATTTCAATGGGGTTGTATATTTCCTGGATTCCGAATGGAGTTCTCAAGAAACACTTAACCTTTTTACAGATAGCTGTGGGACAGCTTCATTAGGATGCGGTTCATATTTTCAAGGGCAGTGGGCCTATCTCCAGTGGCCATCGTCATGGGCAAACAAACCAATCATTCATGACATTACATTTTTAGAATTAGTCCCCATTGTTTTGGCATTCACCATTTGGGCTAAAGCACTCCGAAACAAAAAATAATCCTACATATAGACAACCTAGCTCTTGTACACATCATTAACAAACAATCATCCTCATCTGATAGAGTCATGTTTCTCATTAGGCCACTCATGCTTGTCACTATAAAAAACAACATTCAGTTCAAAGCCCAGCATATTCCTGGCAATCAAAATGGTATAGCAGATGCAATATCTCGTCAACAGTGGGGCAGATTCAGGGAACTGGCTCCAGCAGCAGACCAGCTACCCCAACCCATACCAACATCCTTCCACAACGTGCTCTTGAAGATGAAATGAACCGCCTTCTCATGTCATCACTAGCCAGTAACACTACCAAAGCTTACGCTGTGGGTCTGCAAGCTTTCGACCAGTTTAGATTAAATCAACAGTTGTCCATCCTTTGGCCACCACCTTCAAATCACATTTTAATGTTCATAGCTCACCTGTCCATACAAGGCTGCAAACAAACCACTGCTAGGGCCTATACATCTGCAATTGCATTTAAATGTAAAGTATTAGGGAATGGTGACCCTACAAAACATTTCCTTGTTGGTAAAGTGTTAGAAGGCATGAAAAGGCAAAATAACAACAGGGATGTGCGCATGCCCATAACCCTAGAGATTTTGAATCAAATCCTTCATAAGTTGCCTGTGGTATGCCAGGATACCTATGAAACTTCACTGTTTGCTGCTGCGTTTACCTTAGCATATTATGCATTATTAAGGGTGGGGGAATTGGCATTATCTAAGGGTAACTCACCCGATAGAATCATCCAGGTTCAGCATATTTCAATTCAACACTCTATTATCAATCTCCTTATTAAATACTCCAAGACGGATCAACTAGGCAAAGGAACCCACTTGCGCATCAATGCCACTGACACCCAATTTTGTCCGGTCAAAATTATGAACAAATATTTACAAGTTCGGCCAAATGTTACAGGCCCCCTGTTTTGCCACTACTCCGGCCAACCACTAACCCGCTATCAGTTCTCATCAGTACTGGCAAAAGCCCTACAAGTTTTGGGAATCAACAGCAAGTATTACAAATCTCATTCATTCAGGATAGGGGCAGCTACCATGCTGGCACAGCAGGGCCTATCAGAACAAGCCATACAAGCCTCTGGGCGATGGCATTCACAAGCCTATAGGTCTTACATTAGGTAATGCATATTCAGCATTCCCCTTCACTCAACTAACCACCGGCAGTTGGCGATTAATTATCATGTTCCCTCCCTTAGGATCTTCATTTTAATTCCCTATTTGTATCTGTCATTATTTTAACAAAATATTTGCATTCCTTAACCAATTTAATCCAAGTGGTTGCAGATCCAGTTAATGTGTGGATTTTGGGATCTTCCATTATCAAACATGCTACAATAGCAGCCTCACAAAGAATCGGAGGAACCAACCTATCCATTCCAAATGCCAACATATGGTGGCAGGGGTACAGTGGCATGAAACTTTTGGACCTTGTCCCTAAACTCAAGTACCTCAAAGGCCTCAAATTGCAAAGTCCTCCTCACATTATTGTCGTTCATTGCGGAGCCAATAATGTTGGCAAAACTCGTCTTGACCGGCTGTTGACCATGGTACATGACATTCTGTCTCAATGTAAAACATTATTCCCAAAAACCAAATTTGTGTGGTCCTCTACCCTCCCCAGGATAACATGGCGCTATTCAACAAACACAAAAGCCATGAACCAAACCCGAACCCGAGTTGACCGCCAAGCAATTAAAACCATGGTGAGCCTGGGAGGGGCCTACATCAAGCATCCTCAAATTAAAATCAGTCATACCCAACTTTTTCATAGTGACGGTACCCACCTATCCAAGTTGGGGAACGACCTTTTTCTCAACAATTAACAAGGGGCTATCGAACACATAATGGGGGTCAAAACCAAGTAAAACCATCCCATCCTCATTGGCATTGGTCGGCGGTATCTATTTGAGGTGGGGACGTGACGCCGTCACCAATATGTAGGACCTTTGGTGGCGGATGCATGTTCATGCATGTGGCGCTTTCGTCAAACCCCACCTCAAATGGAACAGTGTTTTCTAAACCGTGTATCATTTTTGTGGCGCAAATAGCGCTTTTCATCATTGCAACTTTGATTCATGCAAATTATTATGTTTAATTATACAATTGTGTATTAAATGGGATATTGACCCATTTAACCTTATTGCACTTTAATGCAGCTTTGATTGAACTTTGAACTCTGATTGAACTTTGAACTCTGATTGAACTTTGACCATATTGCATTTTGAGTGGCGTTGTGCATTTGTGACCTACCCAGTGCACAATTCAGCCCATTTTGGGGTCGCCACACTTGATTGTTTGTTGTTGGGGAGACGACCCTGCGGCCGCTCCCAAATTTTGTTCCTTATGTCACCGCGACCAAATAAGCCAATTACATTAAAATAAATCCCACCCAAATTTTTACTTTGTGTCTTATATCTGTGATAAACATATTTTACTTACGAAAAAAGAAATTTCACAATTTCACACATAAAAAACACCGCGACATGAGAAATTAATCTGTAAGTAACTAAATCATTTAAATGTATTGAATATACATATATGAATTGATTCGCTTCTGTTGTGTACAGGTGTCTGTTGGTTAAAAAAATATATCTTTATATATCGCAATGATAACTTTGGTAAATGCCAATACAAGTTTACTTAGTTTACAAAATATTATACATTTGTTTTCTGAAAACCAATTCAAACCATTGACAGTAAATCATTATGTCGAGACTTTGAATATCAGGAAGTGTTGAAAAATATGTCTTATGATTTCAGAGATAGTACTTTTGAGTCTCCAATTCCAATGCATGTCAATCATTTCAAAAAATAAGTAAACGGTTCATGACCCATATTCCAATAATTTAAGGTTATGATATTAATAACATTCTGCGTTCTACTTCAGGATAGCGATTTTATCAAGGATCAAAGGTTGCTCAATTAGAATCCTCACGTATTCTAGAATAGTGTTAATTAAGGTTTATAATTATGATATACAAACTTCATTTCGAATATAATTAGATAATTTATTCCAAAATAATTTGAGTTACTTAGGTTGAATTTCTAAAATGATGATAATACAAGGCATATTTCAAAATGAGATAGCATTACATTAATCAAAATACAACTATTTATCTTTCTTTGATTAACTTCATGTTTATATAAAGTAATTAACACAGAAGTATTGTATATTTCCTACCCAATTTCTATCCAACTCAATTTCAATTGAGACGAAAAACTTTGTATAAATATATAGGAACATATTCAAATTATAAAATTTTGATATTTGGATATTTTTTATATACTTAATAACAGTTTACGGCAAAAAATATCACATTTAAGATAATGTGATTATCAAGGTTAATTTGTTGACCGCCCAGCCTAATTAAACGATGATTTTTTAAAAATACCAAATGTTGATTAATGTATTTAATGTATTGCTTTATATACCTATCTTTTTTGACAGTTCTTATCTTAATTTTGCACTAGTTAAAAAGTAAAAGTCGTATATCACATACCTGTGAATATCAAATGAAATGATGTATTGATAGTGTATTTGTCACCAATTACATGAAGTAATCATTACAATACAATTGAATTAACATTCTTAAAGGTATCATAAATCAATCAAACTTAACGAAAGTAGGTTAAATAAGTTTAAAATATATAGCATGTTCACGTTTCGCGCAAAAGTGATTTATCTCTTTGTTCTAATTTTAACGAAGGTAGAAATAAGGTATGTGTAGACAATTTGAGGTAGAAAAGGCATTTGTATTTATATAGATGACTCGCAAAGAAACTTGTCAATAGAAATGTAGATATGATAGTCAAACATTACATGTTTATTGATAAGATCTATATACCAATAAAAAGTAATTTCAATCTTCATACTTTCCAGCGTCCCATGTAATACTATCTGCTAAAAGTCACATTGAAATGTAAAGTTTAAAGCCATTTCTTCTGTGACTTTTTATGTTATAATTAAAGAAAAACACTTTTAAAAAAGAAACATCAAATATGTCATGAAAATCCGTAACAACATAAACGGTACAAATTAAAAAGATTATCCATTAATACTGTCACAGCGTTTTGAGAAACTCTGTAAGCGTTATATATATTATATAGCTCAAGTAATGAAGAGTACCCAACATGTCATTTAAAATGCACATAGACCAACTCAAACCAAATGACATATACAGTACATGTACCACTTATATATGGGTGAAAGGAAGTAAAATATGAAATTAATTGTTCTGCACCCTACAGAGTTCTGAGAGGTGGGGCAAAATTAACGCAATCTTTAAAAAATCTTCTTTACTCCTGGACATTAAGCAGTCAAACCACTGGCAAGATTGTAATAGGCATTGAACTTTCTTCCAAAATTATGAAATTCAGAGACACATGGTCAGGGGTTATAACACTAGGTTGGGGCTCTTATGATTCTATAGTAAAATGGATTAGGGGTTCTGGTGTAAGGACAGGGCTCTAATGATGATATTATGAAATTACTTTTAAAATGTAATTCTTTGAAAATCTTCTCATCTTCACCTTGATATTAATCCGATGAGTTAAATCTATAGATGTGTTATCTATGTTATGTTACAAATTATATATATTTTATTTAGAATTAAGACAGAAAACGTTTTGTTGATAAAACAATCCCGAATATTAAATGTGATTGCATTAGCCCTATTATCATAGATACTCAGATTATGGATAAGACCCATGAACTTCTTTTTTAAAAATCTAATTCACTCATTAATTAATAACTTACAAAAATACCTACTTTTTATTTATTTTTAAAAAAAACGACACGCGATGTTTGGCAATATTGTCTATGTATTAACATCGAATCCTTAGGTGTAAAAATTATTTCTCACATCTGTGACTTTGTAAAGAGTACTATTTGGATTAATAATGAGCAAAACATTTGATTCCATGTAACTAATTACATAAATGTAACCAATGATTTTAGAATTTCCTAAATGCCCAAATTAAATACATTATCAAATAAAAATAATATTTTAACGTAAATTTTTATAAGATATCAGAGAGTAACAAAAATAGAGTTTTTCTCATGAATAACTTTCAAAGTACCAAATGTTTGAGTTTTATATATATATTATTTAATTTTGTGTCATTTTTTTATTTTTTAAACAGATGGTTTTTAGGTGCATTAGAAGTCTTTCGTATAATATATTAGGGCAAATGTTCTTTAATGTTTAAGAATTGTAAAATGTGAATGACTTTTTTTTATCTTAATGAATAAAAAATAGAGGTATTCCATATCTTTAAAACAAGCTTTGTACACATAAAGTTTTGATATTCTGTTTATGAAGTTATGCATTATTTGTTATTTATTTATTTATTTTTAAGAGAAATTAAAAACAGAACTGTTTTCCTCATATTTAATTTACAAATTACATTTGGAACTTAAATTAATATTTGGATTTCAAATAAGAAATAAATCAAGACCAGCACTTGTTATCAATTTTCCGATTTTTGTATTTGTGTATGATTTCTAAATTATCGGCAAAGGCAAAGGAGTACAGATCAAGTGCTTGGATCTTTCGTTTTCTGATTGAGTATGTGTATCACTGCATTAATTGTGGCGATGGGTACTTGTTTCCGTATACAATGACGATGATAATTCATTTTCAAAATCAGATGGCAGTATTCTTTTGATGTCATAAATCTTTATGATAAAGTTATAAATTATGTCGTTTTGAATGACACATGGATTATGAATAAATCATTCTCAAACATTTTATAAAACCATAAGTCTAGATTTCAATATTTAATGATTCAGTGGTGAACCATATCTAATATGAATATGTGTCAAACTTTTCCTGCAAATCACGTAAATATAATATAGTTTGACGTTCCTTTGCTTTTAAAATCATCATAAATTAAAATAACAGTGTTATAGTGCCGGCCGTTAAGCATGCTCTATCATGAATGGGACTGGTTCCCATCACTTAATACACTTGTCGTCTCGAGAAAATGTTTCTTAACATTTGGAACAAGGTGTTTAAACATAGAGTGGCAAAGAACAACAGCAAATAGTTTGATAAAGTGTTTGTAAAGATGTAACTGACAACAAAACTAGATATTTCTTTTTATAGATGTTTATTTTTGTCATTGCACCAAGTATCGTAATGGTTCATGTCAAACTGGGATTTACAATTGCTTATGTAACCTTTTCGTAAACAAAGCGTTTGTAAAAACAACAACAATAAATCTATTCCGTCATTGGAATGATTGCTTTTGTAAAAGAAGAAATAGTTGTGTAATAACCGGCTAATAATCATATTTATTTACTTTTCTAATTTAATGAGTGTTGAAACAATAGTAACTGTTTAGAAAAAATACCTATTAGAGATTAGGTAACATAAGTATCTTTAACACAAATACCGTATATTTTGTAATTTTTGGGGTGATCTACTTTTTTGCAATCATTTCATTGTATTTCAAAAAAATTATACCATCAAATTATATTTCGGTTTTTCGTTCTTCATAAAACTTCTATACTATTGAAAAACAAAAGGTTCATTGGCCCTGACGGTCTTGAGTACCATAGTCCGTAGATGGACCTGTCAGGGAGTCTCGTATTTGGATTTTAAGCTTAATTTTGTAGCCCAGATCCTAATTTGAGACTCTGACTGTAACCTGCGCTTTTAATATTTAATGTTTAGGTGAGGGATGTTGAGGAAGATTCCGAGAAATCTCGGGTTATCTATTTCCTGGCTCCATGTGCAACATATTGTAAACATTCAGTAAACAAAACTTGCAGGCTCTCAAATGGTCAAAACTATAAAATACTCAGTTTATTTATAATGCACACACACAGCAAGTATACAGTTTATTGCAACAAGTATATAATGCACTTGAAGTTAAAGTATATTTGCTTAAATAGAACGCATATTAAAATTAATATGACAAAGTGACAATTTATTTTGTAGTTTCTAGGATAGAGTTATAAAAATAAAATCATTAACGTATGACGCATGACGAAAGGCAGTAAGCTACCCGAGTTTTTTTTGTATTGTTATTTTCAGTAATATGTTTTCCATATATATGATATAACTCTATATAGAAAAAAAGCCAATACTTCGTCCGAAAAAAATAGACCGGTCAATATTTATCTAAAAATGACCGGGTAGGAACAAAATCGAGAGGATATTCCCACCACTTCAATTAATCGCTTCTGATTCCTAGATGCGTTGACAGTGACTTAAATATTCATTTACGACTCCAAAACAAGGTGACATCATAACTGGGATTCAGTAACGCCAAGTTAACAACGGACGAGCAATGCGGAGGATCGCTGGTACAGATACAAGGATTTACGATTTTTAAATAGGTGAATCATCTGTATCATAATTTGTACGACCAGCGTAATTCATTTTAACACCAGAAACCGAGAATATTTAGGAACTGAACTTGTGAATTCTAAGTTGAATTAAAAAAATATATACTAATAATGTTTGGGGCAAAATTAATAATAATAATATTATTCTCCTTGGGACAAATATATTGCCCTCCGCAAAGGGGGCAAATATATCCAATGTTCCCTCAACCCCAGTCAATTATTTGTATAATATTTGTCACCCCCCCCCCCCCTCCGATATAAAGTCTAAACCCCCTGACCCATTGGCAGTGAATTTTTACAATTGAAGAAATAAAGCATAGAACACAGCATCTCCCTCAACTGTGTAAGTGCAGGAAACAATACTACAAAATTGTGCACATTTTCAAACTGTGGCCATATTGTCCCTACCTAATAACCTGGACCCCTTATCCAAGGATCATTGTTTCACAACTTAGGTAGAGGGTTGCATGGACTTTATAACGATGCAGTCAATTAATCTTCCTTTGCTATAGAAGTAGAGAAGAGAATTTTTAAGAATAAATACATTTTTAATTTATGGATATATTTCCCACCAAAGGACATAAACCCCTGACCAAAGGGGTCATGAATGTCACAATTTTGGTTAGGTTTCATGAACATCATAATCATGCATTTAGTTTATCTTTCACTGATGTTGAAGAAGAGAAGAATATTTTTTAAGATTTAATTCATTTTCACAATTTTCTCTTTTTAGGACCTGAACCTGACCCAGGGTCCTTGAATTTCACCATTTTGGTAGATACTTTTATGAAGATTATAATCATGCATTTAGTATTTTTACAAGTGAAAGAGTAAAGACTAAGATTTTAAAAAATATGAGACTCCTAGGTTAGTAAGTCATAAATTTTAAAATTAAAATTCCTGTTATCCGAGAAATGAAAAGTGATAACAATTGGCATAGTAGTTTACATTAAAAAGTTAAAAATGAAAACTGTTTACGCACGGCGCACGATGGACGACGAACGACGACGGTTTTGAAAAATATGAATAAACAATTAATTCTGTATCTATAAATTCTGAGAAAACAGTGTAATTTTTTTGCATTTTTTAAAAGATAAGTTAAAAAATATTTTTTGATTTATGTTCTTTGTCCCATATCTGCCTCATTAAAAATTAATTTTAATATGATATTCTTAAAAAGAGAAGTGTCGTTTCCTAGAGATTCCTGGAAGAAAAGTAAGTAAGGCGTTTTAACCATTTTTTTTTTTAATTTTAACTTAAACCGTAGATCAACATGGCAATCGTCGTCTTTCATTTGTACTTTGCACCTCTTGTATTTCCTGTACCATCCTATGCGTATGGGCGAGTGAAATGTCTCTTATATTTATTGATGAACATATCACATTATGCGTTTGGACAGAGATCGTAAATCTTTATCCTCGCCCATTGAAACTGCCATGCGATGAACTGCCCACGTGATCAATCAAACCAATTGCATGTAAGCTTTGCACAAAAGTATTTTCATCTACTACCATTATACAATAGAAATCTTCAATACGTTTCAGACTGCTGTCATTTAATTCATACTTGTATAACACCTGTATTTAAAAAAAAACACTTAACATCAAAACGTACACATCGTATCTAAAATAAACCACAAGTTGAAGAAACTTCCTTGAAATAAAGATTTACGGCACAAATGCACGATTATTCTCAATGATATTTTGTACTGCATGAAACCTTAATACTCTCTCACTTCAGGGACGGAATATTTTAATGTTGCATTGAAACATTGAATGTACCAGCTTACAAGAATTTTTCGCTTCTAGAAGAGAACTGCTCTTTTAGTTTTTTTTTCATGTTTCTTTTTACGTTTTTGCAGAAACTAGTTCTTTAAGAAACGGCTGACAGATTTTTTTTACCAATTTAACTTTATCCGCTTTATTGATATTTTTCCATGAAAATTGTGTCACTGCTGCTCTGAAGTTTAAATTATGGGAGGGTTTGTAGCAATCTCTAATGATACACCGTCCACTAATGATATAATGTTGCATAGGTGGTCAGGATGTTGAACACTAATGATATAATTTTATCATCAACAAACAACCGAACCGTCCGCTAATGATATAACTTCAGATTTATATCATTAGCGGTCAAAACTCGAAACCTCTAATGATATGGAAAAAAATGTGAAATAAGTACTACCTTGACCAATAATGATATACATTTGCATACATTTTCAATTGCATTAGTGTATGTATTTGCAACCTTTAATGATATGATGTGATATAATATAATTAAATGATATATAGTCGAATTTTAAAATCGTACTTAAGTATACCTGCGCTCTATACTTACAAAGGAAAAATATTAAGGACAAAATGACGATATTTATATTTGCAAACAAAATCTACTTACGTGACGTCATAGATGGACAGGTCATGGACAATGGTGACTAATGTTGAGTCTAATATGTTAGACAACCTCTGTATAATGTTTGATAAAGATTTGATTTTAATACGATACTACATAAGAATTGGTTAAAATGGGGGAGGGGGAGGAACTATTTGATCATATATATAGTCCTTTATTGTATTATACACCATTCTGACATTACCCCTGACATTTTGTCGTTTTACTTGAAATAAAATAGTCGCATACAGACATAATACATACAAGTTTTGACTTTGTCTGTAAACTTCAAAATCCAAATTGATCATCATTAAACAAAAGGAGTTGTGCTAGATATTTTTAGTTGAAGAAAATTTGAAGAAAAGCAATTTTATGATATTAAAATAACATTGTAAAACTTTTAGAGGGATTTCATTAACACAATAAGGTTCAATTGATAAGACTATTTGCTATGTGGTCTGTAGTAAAATTTAATCGCGAATCTATTGTTAGGTTGAATATGTAGGTTTGCTAATTATAGATTAGATCAACAAAGAATATCAATTAATTTTGGTTGAATTAAAACTACTTAAACAATAATGATAATGTCGGTGTAACAAAAAATATTGACCCGGGTTAAAAATTGACCCGGGTTTGATAAAATTATATCATTTGTGGTCAACATCCTGACCACTAATGCAACATTATAGCATAAGTGGACGATATATCATTAGAGGTTGTTACATACCACGTTTCAGTCTAATGAAAAATCAAATGATTGAAGTCGGAAAAATCAACCTTTCAAATGTCAAATCACTCAAGTCAGCAAATATTGCGGACAATATGAAAGAGTTAAAGTTTTAAAACTGAAACTTTTAAGAATATACATGTACAGTTTAATTGTGAAGAGCAAGTTACTCTTCTGTTCAAAGTCAATTCAAAACTCTGAAGTCGGAGTCAATTTTCAACAGAGTTAAGTTTGTGTCGATGTCATTAGAGGTTTGAATAATATTTTTGAAGCTGTTAAAAAATGACTCCGGGTATATATCTCACGACTTTCGGTCTCAAATTTCAACGTTGAAAAATGCCCCCCCCCCCCCCCAATCAAATTTCAACCTGGGTCAATGTTCTTCGTTACCCCGGCGAATGCGTCATAATTGTCTAATACTCCCCAAACACACCTACAAAAAGTGCCTGTTTAGTATTTGTATTTGTATTGAACACATAATTTTTTTCTATCAAGTCATCAGAAGTAGAGATCATTAGCTAATTATTCATCATTTGATATAGGTAAGTTTAAGAAAAGTTTTTGTTAAGTTGAATTAATCAAATAATCACTGATCGCGACGTGCCTTATAAAAATATGACAACTGTTCATTATGCTGTCAGTTAATTATAATGACTTCTCAAAATAAATTAAAGTGGTAGAGATTTGCCGGAAATATTACATAAACGGCCGGATTTGGCTTTAACATCTTCGCAAACCACGGCCAAAATGAACATGAACGAGTTATATATACGGATTCCGGACCGTGGCTTGAGACGATGCTGTTTGACATATATTCTTTTTAGCTGTATCTTCACAGTTGAAAAACAGGATACAGAGTTCTTAGTCTTAATAACAAACTGTTGTAATCGGGAAAATAAAAAAAAAAAACCCGCATCCATATCGGCATGAATATCGGACAGTATTAGGAATTAAAATATGGAGTTGAAAATTTTAATCAGATACATGTTAATTGCGTAGAGCAAGTTCCGTTTCAAAGACAGTTAAAAAACCTGTAGTTGGTCAATTTTCAACGTGTGAGGTCATCAGAGATTAGAAAAAACTTTTTTAAGCTGTTGAAAAATGACCAACTGTAATTGATTATAATATTTTGTCCTATAGCTATTGTTTTCTCTTCAATTACAATTTCAATAGCTAAATCAAGGAACAATTTAACTTTTTAAAAGTTAAAAATCTAACAAAAAATCGAAGACATAGAAATTTTGTTATTTAGAACAATGTTGAGTTAAGGCAAACATGGAAAAACTAAACGTGAAACACGAACAAAGGGTTCTTAGACAAGGTTTTGAAAAATTATGTTAATCTTTATTTGATGTGGTGTTAACATCTTTTATATTTCACATTAAGAATTATACGAAAGATACAAAACGTTTTATGCTAAACTCCTTTAGTTTCTTGAGTTCCAAGCAAGAACAATCAGAAAAAACGTTTCTTAATCAGTTTGCTTTTTGTTTACAATTGACATAACGTAGTGCAGGTGAGCTGACTGAAGATTATTATAACCACGAAATTGATTGACGTTTAATCATCTGTCAATACGGTCATTTAGATGGAAGATTGACACACTGACAAACGGATTAATGGAATGATAATAAGACCGTTACACTAACCAAGATTGATAATGGTGTCAGAAGTATATATACCTACAGTTAAACATATCAATTAAATGAGAATATATGGTAGCTTAGAAGTGTTTCGGCAAATGATTGATTTGCGTCACAGCGAGTATCTTTTTTCTACTACGTATTTAAAAAAGGAACGGTACACCGATTAGTTATATAAAAGAACACTTATAAAGCTGATAAATGTTGAGCAGTGAAAGTTCTATCTCAGGCCTGTGTTAACTTTAAACCACGGAAGATATATTCCTGTGAAACTCAAACATGCATTGTTTATGCTAATGAATTAACAGTTATAGCTCAACCGGTACCACATAGACAATTCAATTGACCTATAAACATTACTTTTCTAAGAATTTGTATTTCTTCTGCATTTTAAATTTATAATTTTAGGAATATAAATCATTTTTGCTGTCGGAATAATTGATTTTTTAGCAAACTGAAATTTCATTTTATAAATTTAATTACTCGCAAAGTAATTATTTTTTTATAGAATGAATTCATTTATTAATTTTAACACATTGTTAATGATATCATCAAAAGAAAAAGTCACATCATGTCGAAAGAAAAATTCCGTGTGAACAGTATGTATTTACCATAGACAATGACTAAATGACTCTCTTATCGATTTATAGAATGAATTTCCCAGTGCATGAGCAGGCATTATTATCACTTAATTAAAATCATATTTTTTTTTCATCATTCATTGATACATTAACGTCAAACTAACGTTTGTACACAAAATATCATTGATAAACGAAATTCAGATTTTACTACATGTGTTGCATGCACTATCTAAGATCCATTTTTGTTGAATTGAAAAAAGGGTTTGACGGTTCAATATCGAATATTTACATTCACTAAGTATTTTGATAACTATTTTTTATGTTAACAGATTTTAATTCATGTAGAAATTATAAAGACTGATATATGCACAATCAAGTAAAACGACCTATTTGCGTATGAAGTCTGCTTCTTTTAACTTTAAAAACCTGTTTTCAAATGCATTGTTCAGCTACTATTTCTCTCATTTTCATTTCGATAATTGGATTTTTTTAATTGTAATTTGGGTGTTGTTTTGGCGTGGATTATTACTTGACAGATCTAAACTTTAGTTAAATTGATTGCACAAACTCCATTGACTTGTACGAGATAACCTTAGATTTCCCAGTAGATACCATTGTAGTGTATAAAATAAATATAATGAAATTAAGGTAGTCCCAGTGTCTTTGGTACCCGGTTCTTTTTTTTACACAGCGTGATATATTTTCCGGTTATATTTTAAACACATCAATGATCATTTAGGATGACTTGTATTTGATTTAAAGTATTGTACAAGTATGATTAGGTGACTTCAGTTCTAATATATTGCTTATATTTGTCAAAAGCAGGAAAACCATAAATATGTCAAAACACTTTGTGTAAAATTATTTGCCAAAAAGTGGGGAGAGGGTACTACTGAACTAGTTACTGAACTACTACTGGCCCCTGTGCATAAACTTTTTTCTCTTTGAAAAATGAATACGATTTATTTATGAAACTATATTTCAAAAATATGCCATATAATATTAATAATAATATATGTAATGAATGTTTATCTATAAATCCTCTCGTCGACAGATAGACCCCTATTTGTCGCAAGATTTCCGCATACTTTCGAAAAGGAAACTTTAAAAAAAACAACAGTCCAAATCCCCATTTTTTACGGTTAGAACACCCGCAGGAGGCACAAAACACCATCATGTCCCGTTATCGGCAATTTGATAGGTGATAATAAGTTTAATTGTCGTTTAAATCTAATTCAATAACAAAGATGGCTAACAGCACCTTCTCGCTCGAAGTCGCATATGACGTCACATAGCTGCAATAATGTAGCCCTCTCCGATTTTTTTTATATCTGATGTTTACTGGAGAGGGCTACAATTCCACAGGACCTCCGTAATGGTGCAAAATTAATTTTTAACGCGGCTGACTTCGGTCTGAAAAGATCGATTTTATATTTGACTTCCTTTAGATAAAATGATTTTTTAATTCAGATTGAACAAATTGACCGTATATAAATCAAAACCAGATAAAACACATAAGCATGTTTACCAGTCGTCTTTTTCAGCAGCCATGACAGTTCTCGCGTGATTTTATGGGATGTACGCTTGGAGTTTTGATGAGCTTGATAACGTGAATGTCAGTGTAAATAATCGATCTTACCTCGTTATATCACTAAAACATCATTTAAGGAAATGGTATAGAATGGAAAATTCATATTTACCGCGTTAATTATGTTTAAAATAGGGGAATTCCTATATTCAGTTCAAGATCCGCTCCTGAATTCTCATTGGCTGTCCCAAAATAAAACAGGTCAAGGTCAGTAAACATGGCGGACAAATTCAACTTTCGTTGTTGACATACATGAAAAATAACCGATATATGGACTATACTTGATATTTTTGGATTAATTTATGACATAGACATCTACAATGTTTGAGTTCTGGTAAGAAATGCAAATGTTATTGTCATTTATGTACGATTTGAGACGAAATTGTTGCGGGAGTGAATCACTCCCGCACTTGCACCATTACGGAGATCCTATGGAGTTGTAGCCCTCTCCCAAAAAAAAAAATCGGGAGAGGGCTACATTATTGCAGCTAGACGTCACACATCATGCAGGCGGGTAAATAGAGATATGCATATCACGACATGTGATTTTCATCGCTTTCAAACTCACGAATTAGCCAGATTATTTTATGAACACGATAAAAAAAACTTCATTTTTAATGAGTATAGAATAATTTTATTTTAAAAATTCCGAAAATTGAAAAACATGCGATATGTTTTTTAAATATGTCAGATCGAACTTGTGATATGGGTGTCTCAGAGGAGCACATGATAGTTAAAACGCTTTGAGTTTATCCTATTAGTGACTGTTAAATTACGTCTATTTGGTTCATTTCTATTTTTTTCAATGTTTGCAACCAAAAAAAAAACCCCGTTGTAATACTAGTCAAACAATAAATGTTTCATAAAAATAGTGTGTAAACTGAATAATTTTTAAGAAATTTCCAAAAATATGAAATATTGTGATTTTTTTGGGAAAATCAAGTGAAGACTAAATTTCATATTTTTTTGTATATTTTCTGTAGAAATTAAGTAAGACCTTTTCATTTAACGACTATCATAAGATTTTCTTAAATTATAACCTAATGTATTTTGGTGCATAATTTAATATAATATGAGATTTTGCTTTATTAATCAAAAACTTTCTGCTGAATTTTTTGATTCTGTGAGCTGATGCTAACTTAGAAAAATGAAAAAATAACAATAACAAACCGTCAACCATCTCAAAAATCCATAAAACGAATTACAAATTCAAAGAGCAACACGGACCCCTTAAAAGATAGAGGTAGGATCAGGTGCCTAGGAAGATTGAGCATCCTCTGCTGACCGGTCACACCCGCCGTGTGCTCTTTGTCGTAATCGGGAGGAAAAAACGGAAAAGCCCGAAGACAATTAGGTGAATAATTATGAAAAATTTCAGTTAGCGTGCGACCCACTGGAAGATTGTATTTGCTGACAAGGTCGTTTTATCGACCATAGAACTGGTCGAAAACAAACATGCAAAGGTATAAATATTTTGGCTTCTGTAGTAAGTTTATAAGTTGTTTTAACTGTTCAATTTAAAAAAAATTGGTTTGACACAAAGAACAAGGTTGGGTAATAGCCAAAAAACATTTGGATTACCTCAAACGCTTCCTGTTGGGTTTCTTACGGACTATGAAAATAGCAATCATTATAGAAAGCTTCTACAGAACCCGAGTTTAACTTTTTTGGTACATTATCTACCTTCTAATATACATGAAACTCTAAAGAATGCTTTTTTATGTTTTCACATGCTGTTCAAACTGACAGCAGCTAGGTTTTTGCTGGTTAAAATATTGAACCAAACACTCATGTTTAGATTAGACTGTTTTGAAAGTTGTCATAGACCGCACGTAGTACTTAGATAATGAGGTTTCACATTTTACATTCATAATTCCATCCACAATCAAATAACCCCAACACCCATTAAAATTATGTTAATTGTGTTAAACTATTCCTGTTTCAAGATAAAACCAATAATGATCAAACAATAATCTTTACAAAAACCCGGTCAATTATTTATGTCCTAATAACCGTTTATAAGTCACGACGAACACAAATGAAAAATTACATCAATCATTCAGTAAATTAGATATTCAGTCCTAAAATAAACGACTATACAATATACATGTCAACATTTTAACAAAGTAGATACACATTTGAAAGGTGATTGGAAAGGTTAAGCCCTATATTTGAAAACAAAAAGCAGGGAATACATAGTTGTATACCAGTGTTGCTTAGACCATGAAGTGCATAAAACGAAAAAGAAAGTTAATTATCTGTTGTGTCATTGTATTTTTTCCGGAATTATATTTTCTCCCCATGCTGATTTTGTTTTTCTTTTATATACTTCCGGTGTTTTAAGCACGAGTTTCGGACACAAGTCCCTTCAACAATTTTCATCTTGAGTTATTTTAATAGGCAATCATGTAAGTTTAAAACTTTATAAGTAGTATATGCGCTATTTTTAGTATCATGCTATTTTCAGTGCAGATTTTTTAGGCCTTTTATGTGGAACTTTAAACAGTAAAAACTCAATTCCCGTATGTATAATTTTGATATGTATGATATCATATGATGATTTGATAACTATGTATAATTTTGATATATGAACAGTTCATTTATTGTTGGTATAATTTTCCAGCTTTCACAGAATGTCCCACAAAAGGGCTGGTGTCTGTTTCCAGACGTGTTTTGTTGAATAAATTGAAGATACAGATTTGGGATATTTTGTATTACTGACTAAACATTATCTATGGTTTCTACTTAGGAAATGAAAGTTTTTGTGTATGTCAACAGACTTGATTTAATCAAGTGATTAAGCTCTTAGAAAAACAATTTAGAGGTAAAATATTATTTCAAGGTATTTTTCATTGGAACTTTACATTAAAACAATTAAAAATTTATCTCAGAAATAACGTACTAAATTGTATTGCGCAATGTCACAATAACCGCATAACACAACGTTGCATCATTGTTTTTAATCTTTGAAAAGAATCAATTCGGGACACATAAGGGAATGTCTCAAACGCTTCATAATATAAATTAAATATTGTATGGGATAAATAGAACATCTATAATTGTGTGATTCTATATTTGCTTTATCCAACTCGTTTAAATAGTTATATTCGCTCAACAAGCCTCGCGAATATATAGACCATTTCAAGTCATTGGATGGTAAAACAAATATAAATTCACACACACAATATATATATATATATATATATATATATATATATATATATATATATATATATATATATATATATATATATATATTCGAAACACTGAATGCATGATTATGATGTCCATAAAGCCTTCTAGCAAAATTTAAAAATGCGTGTCCTGTGGATAGGGGGTTCAGGCCCTTAAGGTAGGATCAATAAGGCTCTATAGTAGAAATTTATAAAATTTGAAAAATTGAGATGATATTTTAAAGATTAATTTGTTTATTTGAAATAAAGAAAAAGAACATTAATGTGATCAAACCCAAAAGCAACGCATGGTTCATTAAAAACAGAAGTGTAAATTAATGTTTATTACAAAGATATACGATGTAGTCTGTCCTCCATGAGTTTCAACTTATATAGCTGTCTCCAGTTTTATTATCCTTATAATTACTACATGTTTATAATGATTTTTTTGTACCTCTGACTCAATTTATATGTACATTGTAATAGTCTATATTTTTCCTCATGTACCATACGTTTGAAATTATGTTCAATGAACCGAACTGCACTGAGAAATACAACAATTTACCTTTTCTTACTTTTTCTCTTCGTATGGAAAATCAAACACTTTAACGTAATTGTCTAGACATTAAGCAATTAAAACAGTTAGCAGTAGTGGTCACAGACAGGAACCTGACCAAATGACATGTTATGTAATATGTTGGAATATCATTACAAAAGGTAACAATGACACAAACATAGACGGTATCTTCAAACTGTTCCCTGAAAACATGGAAAGGAGAAGTATTGACAATACTTTTGATAAAACGGCCAAAACAATGTTAAATCATCTCTGTGGCCCAATCTATAGTCTCTTGGCTAGATGGACTGCCAGATTTTGCTATTTGGTGCGACATTCAATAATGTATACGATTATTCTAAAAATGTTATAGTAAATGTGTATCTAATTTATACATTTCAAAATCAACAATACACTGAGTGAGAAGCAGCATTCAATGTTGTTCTAAACACAACTTAGTAAGCGATTTTTTATACTTATTATTTTTTGGCTATGTTCTGCCTGCCTTTAAGCAAACATACCTATTCAATATTAAATAATTTGGCATTGTAATTAACTAATGTTACATAGTAAACCAACACTTCAATTCCACATGTGTTCATTA
Organism: Magallana angulata; assembly: GCF_025612915.1. Taxonomy (NCBI): domain Eukaryota; kingdom Metazoa; phylum Mollusca; class Bivalvia; order Ostreida; family Ostreidae; genus Magallana; species Magallana angulata. Next base: position 50,183,673 of record NC_069115.1, on the reverse strand, counting down.
ATAACATACATTATTTCAATACTTCAAGCACGAATACAGTTAAGAATTCAATTTACTAACATGGCCGGTCTTTATATGATACTTTTTTTTAAAGTTACCTTACCGTTTACTGCAAATTGATTTCAAGATTTATCTTTTCAAGAATGAGCAACCAAACAGACTTTATCCATTACGTCTCGTTTTTAATGAATAATTATTGATTCTATCTTTGTTAAAAATTAAAAAGGAGAAGACTTTAAAATACCAACCTCACTGAACCAATAGGTCTTAGAAAACCTAACAAAGCATGAGTGAAAGCAATGTCAGCCACTACATTGTGCTCGAAAGCTAATGAAAATAATATCGATTTCCGTTTTTTTCATATGCGTCGAGTGCTTTTAGTATTAAGGAAAAAGATATAAAAGGCACAACACTCACGAATACGTCGATCATAAAATGTGAATTGCCTTGCGTTTTATTTAACTCTTGGTTTCAATCGTTTCAATTATTTCACAGCAAACCTTAACAACTTTTAATAAGCATTTCAAAATTTCAAAGGATTATCAGTGAGGCCAAAAAAGAATTGAGGTACGTAAAAAAGTAAAATCAAGACTGCGTAAAAGAGAAACTATTTTTTGGAAACGCTCTTTTCTGCTGTTTACGGACCAAAATCAACAGAATTATCAATAAACAACGTTCTTGGGATTGTATATTGACAAAGCCGCCTTTTATTTTGGATAACTCAAACAAAGGACAATCGAAAACCTTTTCATGTGATGATATATCCTTAATGAACAATTTGAGAACAAAAACCGAGGTTGTTTGACACCCCTAAATGCGTTACAGTCTTCCCGTTTATCAAACAGTTGAAAAAATCGGCAAAAAAAGGATCGTTCAAGATCGAAAGTAAATCAGTTTTAAAGAAACCAGGAGAAGGGTGCCACGCCAGGATGCAAAGTAATACTAAGAAGGCAACTTTAAGAAAAAACAGGTCACAGTTCTCATTAGCAGCTGGAGTCTTATATCCAACACGACATAAAACAAGTAATTCAGGATGCCCATATCAATGTAAAAACTGTTTCCGTGCGTGTCTTGTTTCTCAAAATTATATGCAAACTTTGTTGCAAAGGAACTATAACATTGGCTCCAATAACAGTGGAAAAAAATAAGATATATTTCATTCGGAATATTGACAATTGGATTAAAACTTTAGAATAGTCCCAATCTATCAAGCAGCTGATTTAGTGAAAACATGCAAGGTAAAGGGATATATGTTTTGTAACACAGACATACAACTACGTGAAAAAATGTACATGAATACGCATCTTCCTTTTTAGGTCAATTTATTCACTCGGAGTTTTCCAACCCCCCAAAAAGAAACGAAATGAACATATTAGATATTCTATGCGATAGATTTTTTTATGATCAATCTATCAAGAAATATACTACGCATAAAAACGAGACTGATTGTAACTTAGTCGCATTTCATAGCAAATAAACTACTAGTTTGATCGTTTGCGATTGTCCACTGTCTCTTAACAGAATCTGGTTGGTCGTAAGCCAGTTAAAATGTCACAGTAAAGAGACTTTGTGGCAAATTCTAAACGACCTCTTCCTTATAGAGGAGAGCCAATGCATTCAATGGACATTGTAGACAAAATGCATCAAAGCCTCTCAGCCTTTCTGTGTGTGACAATTCGTCCATAAATCATATATGTATGAACGCAGTTTACGGAATTCCGACGTGTTAAGTGCAGTGATTTCAGTCGTGTGTTGACCACGGGAAAACATATTTAGTTATGGGACATTGTTGGACTACAAATCGTTCAGTTCTCATTTTAGGAATTACTATTTTTGATTTAAATTATCAAAAAAAATTAATATTCACAATATATGATTTATGATTCCGTACTTATTACCACAAACAATGACCTTTGCCTCTGGCATGGAACCATGTATTTTAGGACTAGTTCAAGTTATGAAAAACCCTTTATGAAATTGTCATTCAACATCTCAATGCAAAAGATAGCTGTATTCTATTTTTATCAATCTTATTAAATTAATTAATAGTCTATCACAAAATGATGTATTGCTTCATTCATCAAATTAAATCTAGACAATCACCAGATTGGTGACGAGTTAATTGAATGGATTACGATTGTAAAAATGCGCTTTTGAGATTTAGGCTGACTCCACTCTGAAATAATTCTCACTTTGTTCATTGACAATTTATTTTGTTGTTTACTTTTGATATTACGTGATTTCGAAAAGTTTCATGAGTCATGCTACCTCTTCATACCAGGAAGCATACATCAATGTATAAACAATTAAAGTACATTGAACTCGTTTGGCATCCCTCCTTTTACGGTCATTCAAGTATCACGACCACAAACAAAGCAAAAGAGTGCAAATGTGTTTGCGGTTGTGATAATTAAAATGTTCTTGTTTCAAATTACATGTGCTTGAAAGACACAACTCGCCTGAAGGTTATTTATGTACACATTTTACGAGCTTTGTTAATTCTTTGTCAAATGGTGATTTATTTATTTACATAATTTTTCAAGTGGCTGTGTAATTTTTCATTCTTAAATGACTTGCAAACATTTTTTTTTAATTTTACGTTTTTGCACCTCATAGTTCAGCGAGACATATGGGCAATTCGGGACAAAAGCAAACAATAATAAACCACAAAACGGCATAATACCGTTTTTAAAAAACACCACTGTCTAATTCATTGACTGGTCTCCCCAACAAGTGCTACTATCTAAATTCGTATCGTAAGAATACAGTGATTATTCTTCCGTCTGAAAAACAATTTCATTCATTATACATTTATCTTTAATGGAAACATTGCACTATGTATTTGGTTCATGAATTGAACAAGAAACACTAGTATATATATAGAAAACGAAGTCGTAACCTATACTTGTAAATACTTTTGTATGTGTGCTATACTGGTTTACGATATTATCAGTAATGTATGTTACATATTAATGTCAAAATGCATTATCGTTAGGTCTTATACATATACTTTTAAATTTGCATACATATGTTACAAATGATTTTCTGTTTCATTATCTTCTGGTTCAGATTTTTAAGAAACTGGTTGGCGCACTTGAGAAAAAAATTTAGACCCTCCCTTTAATAAAACAGGGTAAGGCTAGAACGATGAAATCGTTACAACAAAGACCTTTTTTCATTCATTTTAATCAAGTTTCATATCCGTGATCAGCTCTACAAAATTTAGTAAATAGAAATTCCAGTTTTGCGACTCTTTATTAACATGGTTGAGAGAACATGCCAAATTATTCAAATCCATCCTAGAACATGTATCCCGTGATACGATCTATTTTGAAATGTTAGGAACAAATTTCTAATAATCTTACCACGATCGGCTAAAAATAATATAAATGACATCATTAACATTTCTATACATGGTTTGTAGAATTATTTACATCATTTGTTTATTTGTGTTGTTTCGCAAAAATAAAAATGTGATTGAATTAAGTGATGCACGTCACGTCTCATCGGCAGTGTGTCAAGTGCGTTTTCATTGGATAAATTGTCACACCTTGTTTTAGACACTTCGAAGGTTCGTAGCTATAAATAGAACGTCAAGTTAACATGGACAACATATTAGCTAAAGGCCTCATTTAGCGAGGACGGTGTGACTATACTAGTGCCTTAATCATCCAGCATGTGTTCTAAACGGAGTTCATTATTCGCCGTTATCACGGTTTTAATAGTTCTTTTTTGTGCATCTTGTATACATGCAGCACCATTAGAAATAGTTTCATACAAGGAAGGATGCAAAGAATCCAAAATAAATAATGGTTTGAAATGTGGTATGTTTTTTTTTTTAATCAATTCTTAAACCCTAGCTTATTGAAGTTTTGTGTGTGCTTTTTAAGTTGACAAGGAATTAATCCAAATTTTTTTGGCATGGGGATGAAAGCTTTTACGATATTTGTACTATATGTTACTAATAAATGTTCATTTATTTTCGTTTTAGCTAGAGAATTTGATAGACTTTGGAAAAATGAAAAAACTATACATTGTCCGTTGCAGATTATCATTTGTATGGTAAGTGGTTTCAATCCTTTTTATATATTCGTTTTATTGTTTGGAAATGATATGTCAATGATATATACCGATTATGTTAATACGAAATTAAAATTTTGACATTTAAGACGTAGATTATCAATATTATTAAACGAAGGGAATCTATTATTTAGACCATATAATTATCAATATAATGAAACAAAAAAAATTAACCTTATTTATCTGTTTTGTTTTACAGATGCGATTCCATATACAGGACTATGATACTTTAAAAGGGAGAGTGGACTTCATGCGCAAATAACTCTGTGATTAGTGTAAAAAAAAATGTCTTGCGTTGTATTTATTGCTGTTGATATGTATTAGGCTTTTTTCAATTTTCTTCATTATTTATGCACTGTTATGACCGTTTTGTAAATCCATCCAAGTGCCAAGTTATTGTTATTTTGTTATGATTATTATATTTTTATATAAAAAATAAAAATTTACTGCTTTTCTTTTTTATTGTATACGACGCATACATTTTCTAGCGTGTTATCTATTTAGGCATACATCAAAATGTAACCTCATCATTAAAGGCTTAATTAATATTTTTAATTTAAACATATTTGCAATGTTATACCATTCTTTTACACCGTAATTATTTCAATTAATTTTTCCTTAAAAAATTCATCATAGAACAATTTAGCTTAGAAAAAACAATACAAATATCTGGTATTGGTCAGAAGAAGAATATATGTCAGAATTTAGCTACATGCTTGATTTTTTTAAAATAAAAGAAATTTAGGGAGTGTGATATTTAAGAATACGCGAACATTAACGAAATATACTACAATACACGTTCTGGATGAAACGTGTTAAACTTGCAAAACCAGATAAGCAGAAACGTGGATTTAATAGAAAAGTAACCCGAATATTCCATTATTGAAAAGCAGTTATTAATATTCAATATGCGACTTTGTAACGTTAAAATTATATATTAAAAGTTTAAAGTTATTATTTTCCAATGATTCAGAGCCTTTAATAATATGTTTATTTCCAAACAAATTTTGAAAGGCAGTGTTAAACAAAATTAAACAAAAAATTAATGGAGTTAATTAATCGTGGAAATACATCTATTCTAAAAAAAAACGTATTTTTCTTCATCGTTGATAGAATTTTTCCCGGTAATTAAGTCTTCCTCTTTTAGAAAAAAATCAATGGCAGATCTGCAGCCTTTGGACTGAAGGTCGCAACATGAAGCGTGCATAGCATTTGGCCGAAGTAGGTTAATGAGTTTGACCTCGGTGCAGCCTGATGACCTGGGGTCCATGTTATAAAGTGTCTATCGTCTCCTAGTCTAAAGTCGTGCTTAAGAAGGGCATATGTATATTAATATTCTTAGATACAAGACACGTGCTAAGCTGGAGAATTTTTGTAAGTGAAACTATAAGCGTGTGGCAGATCTGACATATTTTATCACAAGTTTGAAACATGAATGACAAAATCCGGCATTTAAATAATCATAAAAGCATTGTTTTGTTTTCTTCATTTGCCATTAAAAACAATAAATATTTAAATTAGATCTATGTGAAATAGATAAAGTTGTTCATCACTAATGATAATATTGCCAATGCAACTGTTTCATCATAGCATATTGGTTAATATATAAATTTTAGGATTAATTTGATCGAAAATGAGTTCTCATTTTTTATATAAAACATTCCTGTTAATAATATCCATTAACTGCTAACCTTTTCTTTTCCAGAACACTTTAAACAGAATTCCAATTTCTCTATAGCACCTCACTTTTTGTCAAAGTATCAAATACAATTGCCAAAAAAAATTATGTGCCTGCGACAACTAAGAGTTTATAAAACATTTGAAAAATGAAGCAGGATTATTTCAATTAAAATCGAAAGTGTAAAAGAGATAGAAATACTTATCAATTAGGATTCTCCAAATAATTTGTACATGTATTCCAAATAATGTCATATACTGTTGATAAGTAACATACATTTTTTACCAAAGGTTACAAAACGTTAATTAAAAACTGTAAAATGGCATGACCTATATCCAAATAGATATGCAATTACATGCCTGTCTGCAGAAGAAAATTATCTCCTGCGGGTTATATTTTTTTTCAAAATTCATTCATAAAACAATATCAATCGGTAATGTAAGAAACGATTCGAAACAAATTTATAAATCTTTAAGATTGATCTACATTTTTTGGATTTGCTTCACCTATAAATCCCACAAATAAACATGAAGAAAAATTGCCCATCAAGTTTCTTTTATTTGTCTAAACGATACAAGAGGTAAACAACGATTTTTACACATGTACAAAATACAAAGTTCGCTAAAGAAGAGTAAAACAGTGAACTTTTACAAAAATAGACATATTTTAATAAGTTATTATCTGTAGAAAACATGGGAATCTCAAATTATGTGTGGCTTCGTTGAACTTGTAGATTACACTGGAGAACGTAAAGAATGTTAAATTGTAAAGCAAAATTTTAGATCATGTATTTATACATTTCTGATGGAGATGGGGCGGTCTAACAATATATATTAAATAGATAGATGTTTCAGAATTTGTCCATTATGTGATAAAAACTACATGATATTTTTACTATATTATAGAATTCACGGCGTTTTACTTCAATTTTACTTTACAATTCGACACTTTTTACGTACATATAAAGTCTTTATGACTAAATATGATATGGACCTAAAATGACCCCTAAAATGAACATCATCGTTTTTCTGTATTTCTTTGTACAAATATACATGTTTAGACGTCCAGAAGATTAAATGATATAAATTTGATATCATGCATAAAGTTACAATTATACATGTATAAAGTGACATTTTCGTCCAAGGGACCGGATGCAAATTCTTTCTTTCGACACATACTTTGTGTTAAAATTGCATATAAGCATAATGCCCCTAAAATGAACAATTACTTACTTTGCTTATTTTATCTTTACTATCAAACAATATTCATTCATATTCCTCTAAATTATAACATTTGAGCAACAAGAATAAATTTAAAATTTGAATACAAAATTTGAAATTTTGGTTTATTATTTTTATAATGTTTTCATAACCTTATGCATCATGGCTAGTAGATAAGAATGAAGTACATGTAATTAAACGACATATATCAAGTAAACCAATGTGGCATCTTGTGCAATCAAAACTTCTTATGTTCTATGATCTATTGAGGTACCATTCCACTACCTAATAACATCCTAATAGCATCCAGATACCTTTTCGTTTACAAATTTAAAAGGTGCATATTTGTATGGAATGGTTTGTAGCAACCTCTAATGATACACCGTCCACTAATGATATAATGTTGCATTAGTGGTCAGGATGTTGACCACTAATGATATAATTTTATTATCAACGACCAATCTAACCGGCCGCTAAAGATATAATTTCAGATTTATATCATTAGCGGTCAAAAATCGTAACCTCTAATCATATAGGAAAAAAATTTGAAATAAGTACTAACTTAATATAAAAGGAAATGTACTTTTATCCTTGCTTCACCCCTATGTTGTTAGATAAAAAATTTTGAGGCATTTTTGCAAGACCCATACCCTTTGATTTATTCCCCTTGTAAATATTTTGTTTTATAAAACTAAGACATTTACCACCCTTGCTCAGTAAGAGCAATAAACAAGATATCCATACCCTGCTATATGTCTGATTAAAGTTTATAAATGCGCAATAATGATTTTATCAAAAACATTCTTGAAATATGTTTGTAATAAAGGTAACGGCGTAGTATGGCTTCTTCCCATGCAGATTTGTCTCGATACGAAGCAAAAAAAGTCAGAGATATCATTTTCAAAAGTCTAAAGATGCATTTTCTAATCATACGTCATATATTTAAGTACGACGCCTGCCAGAACTAAAAAGCACGTCGAAAAGTAGCTAGTTTGAAGGCAGTATCTTAATACCTATTCTTTAAGTCTTCATATGATAACAATTTTGAAGCTAATAATTGTTGAGGACGTAAGCGACTAATCAATTTTGTTTATAAACATAAATTTTCAATATTTTGCATTTTTGTTGAGCGCGCCAAAATCATACATCTGAGATAAAAATAACATAATGTATGTTAATATATTCAAAAATTAGATTGAGTTAATCATCAGTAAGCACGTTCAAGAGAACTTCCTAAGGTACGACCTATTAATGTTTCTAAGATACATTTTGGAGAAAGTTAGGACCATCCCCAAATCACTTTATACAAAGTTTAAATTCATAGCTGGTCTGATGTCTTGCATACATTGAGGTCCCGATAACAAAGCGCTGATAGTAGGAAACTGAGTCCGAGATAAATTCATAATATAAATTGTTTTATGGTACCATGCTTGACCTAAAACATCATATATCCCTTTCACAAATATTACCGATTTAAAAAAAAATTGTTAAACTTTGATGAGCAATGTTTTCTCCTTTAGCGGATCGTTTTCTCCATTAGCGAATTTAGTGTGAAATATTCATTTCATTGAACCCGACAATTGATGAAAAAATAACCATGAATCCGATAGGGAAAATGACTACCTGCAGGTATGTTCACAAAGTTATCTAAGGACTATGAGCCCGTTTCACAAAACTATCTCATTACTAAGATCTATCTTCAGACTAAAAATTTTCATTAATTTCATCATAGCCGTTTTACAAAACTGTCATTATATTTTATGATTATCTAAAGATCTGTCATGACAAACAAATACACGTTTTAGGTCCAACTAAACATGGCGACAGCTTATGTTTTGGATCAACACAGAAAGCTCTTCAGGAGAGACCAGGTATTAAGAGATAAAAATAACCCCTTAGACTATATGAATGACGAGTATATCATGGATAAGCTTTAACGTCATTTGATTTATGAACTTAGCTCATTGTTTGTTTAAAGCACCCTACGAGGAGGTTCCATGCCCTCCCCATATTACTGCAAATCATGGTGGCACTCAAGTTTTATGCCGGTGTAATGAAGAATAATGACCCCCGTAGAATAATGACCGGGGGTCATTTTTCGACGTAAAATAGTGACCCCCCCCCCCTTGCTGAAGACTTATTGGATTTTTCTGAAGAAAAAAGACCCAGGGGTTATTTTGCTTTATGTGAAACATGACGAAAAATGACCCCCGTAGAAATATGACCCCCGCTGTAAACAGTTAGAATAGAAATTGGTTATCCAAAAGGCGACTTTGAAATTACTTGAATTTTCACTCTGTTTAACTGATTTTGAAGTTATAAACACCGAACTTGTAAATAAATCGCTGGATATAATTTTTCATATCCGTAGCAAGCACACACAAAACACTCTTACAGATTATCTGTTAACATATACGTTACTTTTCTCGTTGACCTATGGCGGGAAATGACGCAAATAAAGAAAAACAAATTCATTCACAATGAGGATATTATGTAATAATTAAAGAACAATAATCATGAAAGAATAATTGTTGTAATAATATAAGCAATATTCATTGGTGATTGAATTGTCAATCGAAAAATGATACATGTATATATTTTTATGGGAAAAGACTAAGGAGGCATGTATCGTAGGAATATGAATACATTTTATTTACATTCTGGGGGAAAGTGATATTTACAAAAATCATTTAATGTTAGTTTTGTTTTCTTCTACGTAATACATGATCATCAATATTCAACTTAACATTTGTTGTAAAGTTGTAATTGCGATCATGAAGAGACTTTATTCTTTTAGAACAAATGTGTGAAGAGTACATGACTATGGTAAATCTTAATAAATGATAAACACTGATCGATTATAATAAGAGATTGTTTCTAAAAGCATTGATAAGGGGTTCGGGCTCATATTTGGGGTTTTATATCCCCCTTGATTGTGATCACACGATCTTTACTGCATCAAAAGTTGTCAATGCTCATACAAACTATTGATACATTAATCATCTAGATATTAATTAAAGTATGCCGATGATAAAGTAAAATATGATCTCTATTCGAGTACTCTCAGTACTTTGACGATTTTCCTAATTGGCCGTTAACTTTACTGGCGTTGTGCCGGCTAACTTCAGATTGGTTATAATACCAAGTAACATTATTTTGGTTTCATCATTAATTCTGGGTGATGCACTTGCATACCCAGCAGTTTGTAGTAGGGGAAAATCGTCAATGCAAGTATAATTCATAAACAATATCGAGTATACTCTTTCGTCGCCAATAAACAGAATTTTGTTTTATAGTGTCTTGTATCTCTAAATAATTTTAATCTGTTGTCACTCGCGCGTAATGTTATGATACATATGGTGTTCTGATGGGGCCACTTCGACCTTCGCTTATTCACCAATGGGGCGAAGATGCGAAGATGCGAAAGCAAAGAAGCGATAATACAATTGCTCCTTCGCCTTCGCAACCTCGCAATCTCGACTTCACATCTTCGCGCTTTCGCATGCGCCTTTTTATAATTTCGGAGCTGTTTATCGTTTAAAGGGTTCCGAGTATGGTGTTCCGACCTTAGCACTTTCGGTCGAAGATGCGAGAGTGCGAAGTTACGAAGGCGAAAGTGCGAGAGTGAGACGGCGAAGGAGCGAAAGTGCGAAGATGCGACAGCGAAGCGCAAAGATGCGATGGCGAAAGTGCGAAGGTGCCAAGGCGAAGGAGCGATACTACTATAGCTCCTTCGCCTTCGCATCTTCGCACTTTCGCCTTCGCCTTTTTTGAAAGCATTCAGAAAGTCTTGGTCGATTACATAGAATTTGATGCAGGCACCATACCATCTTCGCTAGCCAAGGGTTTTCGGTACACTTTACCCCCAATAAACCCTTGGCGGATTTCATTACGAAAACTCGGTGATGTGGTGGCGCTATCTAGCGAGCAACTTGAGTTGCGCCCGTTGCATATTTACATTTTAATCGAATTAAACAACAGGTTATATACACACTACGGCATTAATGCAACTTGAAAACATGTTGACTACCGAATATCGGAACATAATTAACGATGCTATTAAACACGAATTAAATTATAACCTAGGGAAAGCACAGACTGTTTTATTCATAGTGTTTTGTAAGGACCTGTACCGGGAGTGAAAAAGTCGCCGATTTATATGAAAGCTTTCATGCTATAAAATCAGGTATCGTTGTCGTGAATATTGCGGACCAAAGAAATTAAATAAAACAGAGCTCACTGAACCTTTATAAGCAATAACCATAAGCTGGAACGTACATACTAACGGAATAGGCAACTTCTACATTCGCCATGTTTACTTCCCACGCTATCGCGCGAGCCTTGACAAGTTTGTAGAACTATGGTCAATCCAAGTAAAATATATGGGTATTTAAAGCGATCTGGTTAAACCATCGTTTGGGAGGCACTGTACTCGAGAACTTGTGTCTCAACTTGTTAAAAGCACCGAATGTTTTACCAAAGATCACACGTGTTTTCTTTTAAAGTTTATATTTACAAGCACTCGATTGGATCAGCTACTCGCAGCTGCAGCAAATCATAAAACGGAGCTTGTCACCGATTTTTCGTTATGAAATCCGCCAAGGGTTTATGGGGAGCAAAGTGGACCGAAAACCCTTGGCTAGCGAAGATGGCACCGTACTCGCCAAGGTTTTCCGATTAATCCATGATATTATTGGTACACATGCGCTAGGCCATTGTGCTTACTATGAATGTTTATAAATATTTTAATGTGTATATGTAACATATATGTTTACCAGTGCTGGCTATGCCTAATCATTATATACTCCACATAAAATGTAATGTCCGCCATAATGTATACATATGCACTTCCAGACTCCTGTCACCTACCAGCTGTCTGTTACCCGTGGATCAACACAATAACATTCTAATTTCATTATGCAAGAATAATAGCAAATGTTGTATCATCAGCATCAGCAAATGAAAAAAAAATGACAATAACAAACCGTCAACCATCTCAAAAATCCATAAAACGAAATACAAATTCAACGCAGAGCAACACGGACCTCCAAAAAGATAGAGGTAGGATCAGGTGCCTAGGAGGAGTTAGCATCCTCTGCTGACCGGTCAGATTAAAGATCAATTTATATAAAATTTCCACGTTATGATAGAGGTGTAAATGACACCACCCGGGTATCTTCTGGCATTGCTAATTTCCCAAATGTCATTGGTGCTGTCCTTTACAAAAAATACGTTATTGGGAATCAAAATTTGTCAATTGTCATGTATAGATTTTTGTAATGGACAGTGCAATACACGAGACTCATATTCCTGTAAAAGCTCCGAAAAATTATGAGCAAATCCTCGTGAACAGAATTTATTTCATTCTATTAACATTATGGCAGTTTGTGTTGCAAATTTAAAATTGAAAAAAAATTCTGGATCCACTCATGCCTCTGTGAAGTAAATAGAAAAGTGCATTATTTTAAATCTTAAAGTATTAAAAAAAAAAGAAACAACCTCTGCACAATTATATTATAATTCGCAATAAAAAAATTTGTATTTGCAAACATCAAGTTTGCCTTAAGATCGATAAAAAGATTTCTCACTTTTAGGATAGTTTAGTGAAATAGAAGTGAACAATCTTATGATTGTCATAAGTCAGATCATATGACATTCTTAAGGCAGATCTTGTTATAGATCTTATGATTGGTTTGTGAAACATAGCCTTAGTTCGTCTTAGAATACATATACGTCTTAGTATTACGTCTGTTTCTCGAAGCTCTCCTAATTTTAGGAACAGCCAGAACTTTGTAGTACATGCTTTGTCCTAAGAACATCCTGAATAGTAAAATCACGTTTTTTGATACTGGTCCTTTACTGGGACTAATTCTGACTACATCGGTTGATATAAGCCATGCATGATCATTCTTATTTTTTATCACTTCATGCTAAAAAAACTTCAAGAAAACGATTTTGAATAAAATGTACTTATGTATTTTTGAGATAGATAGCAATTTCTTATCTAACCTGTACCTACATTTATTTATATTGCAGATCAAAGGCATATTTTCTTTTCTCAAATTAGCGGTTATTTTGATTTATGTGGTTTTTTTTTCTTCATTGCTATTCGTCACGGAAATATATCTAAGAAAATGTATATTTTTTGTAAATGTACACAAATTACTGGTTTTAAAATTTTGTCGAAGTGTTTACTGATTTATTCCTGCATACGTCTATATGAATTGATGTAAAAATAAAAATGATTTTAGTAGGTTAGAATATCCTAACTTAAGATATTCCTAAGTTACTGTCGAGATACATGTACATCTTAAGATGTGTCCCAAGTGGATTTTAGGATGTTCCTAACTTAATCCCGAGGTCATATCTTAGAAACACTTAGGTCATATCATAGGTATGTTTCGTAATCACACGTGCTGATTTATAAACTTGATCCACCTATGTATGAAAAAATTTAATTTAAAGTCTTTATCAGTGATTAATATTGCTAATTTTATGTCTTTTTATGCAATTACGAAAAAAATACATGTAAATGGATACAGAAATCAAAGTACTGAAGTACTGACGGGAGTTGATTTTATCGATCATTATTAATCTTAAAATCAACGATATGTTATTTTGCACGGCAAGTAGTTTCTAAACTGTATTTTAATTCCGCACATTTTTATAATATGAATTCTCAAACTTTTCCGACAAGAATTTCGAGAAAACCCAATCTGAATCATGTTGTGTTAATTTCATAAAACTATGTATCAGTAATCGAAATATTTCTAAAAATTGTACACATGTCTGGATCCAAGCAATATTGAACTCTAGTCTCGTTCAATTAGACGCTCGGCTCTCTCTGTTAATCTCCGACTATCAAAAGACTGTTTGTCGGAGATTTACGGATACAGCCGAGCGTATGGTTGAACGAGACTAAATTGAACCCTTCGTTGGAATACAAACGACTACAAAAAATATCTAAATTGTTCGTACTATTTAAAATCTGGCTATTTTCAAGATATTTATAAATACGTTTCTTTGAAAATTTATGGTTCAGCGTACAGTACACCGAATTTTTCTGTTATTTTCAAGATCTAAGTCTTGTCAGTGGTGATGATTTGTGCTTAGGTCCAAACACTGTTTCACTTTCGGTTTACCAGAGAAACTGCATAGGAGAGTTAATTAAAATCAACTCCCAAAAACCGAATACGAGGGTTTTCCAAACGTTGCGCCTGCGTATAAGTGACGCTATTCAATTAAAAGAAGACACAAAAAATGAAGTTTGGGTCACAAAGGGTTTGAGTTATTCGCATTGAAAACATGTGCCAATATTAATTATATACTGTATAAGACGTAGTTGGTAAAATATACATTACTACATCTTGGAATTGATATGCAGCGCATTAACAATAACAAAATAAAAATCGGCATATAGAAAAGAACATCGCGAGGAAAAAACTCTCCAAAAAAAAAAATCTGCATTTTTTTTTCATTTAATCAATAAAAAAATTTAAAAAATTTTTTTAGCATAATTTACGTGAAGCAAATTGCGGTAAAATGCAACTTCAGGGTCTGAGGCGGCGTAACGGTAACTATGTAATTTTTAAATCAAAGTACTGAAGAACTGACGGGAGTTGATTTTGTCGATGTTAATTTATTTTAAAATCAATGTTATGTTATTTTGCATGACAAGTACAAATGTACATGTAGTTTCTAAATTGAAATACGCACATTTTAATAATATGAATTTTTGGACTTTTTCGACAAAAATGTTAAATAATATTTAAAGATAAAATTAATTCAATCAAACTATGTATCGGTAATAGAAATACTTCTATGGATCTATGGATCCAAGCAATATTAAACCCTAGTCTCGTTCAACCAAACGCTCGGCTGACACCGTAAATCTCCGACAAGGATTTACGGAGACAGCCGAGCGTCGAGTTGAACGAGACTACATTAAACTCTGACGTAGGAATACATACGACTACAAAATATCTAAATTCTATGTACCATTTAAAATCTGACTATTTTCAAGATATTTATAAATAAGTTTCCTTGAAAAACAATGCTTTAGCATACATTACATCGAATTTATCAATTATTTTCAAGAACTAAATCTTGTCAGCAGCAATGATTTGTGCTGAGGTCCAAACACTGTTCCATTTCGGATGGTCTGAGTAACTGCATAGGAGAGTTGATTAAAATCAACTCCCAAAAATGAAAAGATTTAGTGACAAATCCTATGAAAATTTTTTAAATAAATGAAATAAAATATATAAAATTACTTAGAATAGCATTTATTTATTTCATAGTTTAGCAAAAAAAAAATGAAAAACAAACAAACAAACAAAAAACAAAGCAAAAACAAACAAACAAAATTTTATAAGAAAGAAACCACCACCAATAGAAAATGGGGAAATATTTTTAAAACCCATCTAGAAATTCATAGTGATTTGAAAGCTGGGTTGTTCAAGGAAAATAATTTTTTCTATGACATGTACAAGTATGGAATCGGTGATCATTTGCACTTAAAAAATATTTTTAAAGTGGCATGGTCATGATTTTGGTCAAAATATATTTTTCTGATTTTAATGTTTACAATGCATCATTAAGGCAGTTTTATTAGGCAACCAAAATTTGAGTGTCATTTGTTAGTTACAAGTGAGTTAAAGAGTTTAAAATTCTTCACTATGTAAACAAAGCTTTTGTTTATTTTTTGAATGTTGTAAAAAAAAAATTAAGTTTCGGACCTAAAATGATTGTCTTAAACGTTAGGTACAGTTTATTCATGCTTAAAATAATTTTCAAAAACTCAATGTGCTTAAAAAGATTTTTTACTGCTATATTAAACCTATGTAAACAAAAACAGGGCACGAATTCTATTTACATGACAAAGAAATGTGAGTCCTGTATCTTGCAGATAACCCTACCACTGACTAATAAATAAAAATAAAACAGAAAAAAAAAATTTGACCAAGTAGTGACTATACCCCTTTAAAACAAAATTAGAAATGTATAGTGAATGGGCACGTGTTCAAGGAAAATAATATTTTCGGAAATCAAATGTACTGATTGTAATTGAAAACAATGTGAAGGTTTTAGCAACGACTTTTAAAAGACTGGTCAATTTCAACGTCGGTCGCACCTACTCAATGAACGGATTTTTTTTCAAATTGCGTTTAAACATATACCGTCGTGCATGGTTTGTTGGAAATACTTATGAATTAAATGCGAAAAACAATAATTATTATTTAACCTTGTTTAGCTTAATGGTATGTAATGAATTGTAAAATCCAAGAGATTAGCTTACTGGATAAACAGTTTTTTGATTAAAAAGTTTTTTAATAAATTTTTTTCCTTAATTTTCAACAATTACCACATAACAAATTTGTACTACCCCAATAAAACAAAATGCATCGCATAGGAACTGTCCCTCATTTTTTCATGTTTTAACTGCAGTTGTTAAGATGTATGGTAATCTGGTAAAAAATATCGAGCTATGCCAGACAAGAACATGATTTATTTAATTTGAAATGGAAATTAATTTTTTATCATATTTTAAATATATTTCATAACCGTAATATGACAAACGTGATGAGAAGATGCAATATTTAACTCCGAACACGACACAGTCCGGACTTTCAGCCACACTTTCGGTTAAACACAACCTTTGTTTGTTTATATATATCGGTGGGACAATTTTACTCTGATCCTATCATGTCAACCTAAATGTACACATTGCTCTAGTTTTCTTATAATTGTCTTTCAAATATCAAAGTTCCATGGGAGAATGGTGAGATTTTTCATCCCATTTAGAATCCAACCAAAATCCCAAGGGCGAAAAAGTACTATAGAATAAATTGCCCCACGTGGGAGGAAAAATCCTATTATTGTTAAAAGATAGGATTAATTCTCCTATAAAATGTCAACAAAATATCCCGCATAATAAAAAAGATGAGATAAATCCCATGATTTTTTTTTATATAGGATAGATTACCCCATTCATCACAGATATTTTTTCTCAGGATTTCTTATAATATTTTTCTTTTGTTATTTCTACTTAATTTGCACATTACATTAAAAATTCTGTCTCATAGTCATTAATTCGATCAACAACTGCACAAACATTTAATGTTTTCAAACGACATTAATCTTTTAGACATGTGAGAATTTATTGGGTTGATTTTTCAAAATACAATAAGTTCAAGTTTGCTACAAAAAGCAGATTCTAATCCTCAATTAATACTGTTATTATTTGGTTTTCATTTTTAATTCATCTAATTAGACTTTCTTGTTACCTATCTCTTAGAAACCTAATTTCAATACATATCATATCAATACACAACGTAATGAGAACAAACATGATTATAGATATATATATATATGTATATTAATTACGATGTATAGTTTTGTTAGATCAAAAGTGGCATGATTTGTTTTTCAAGAAAACAACCACCTTAATTGTTTATTAAAGTTATTTTAATATTTGTACAATATGACACTCATGTTTTTAAAATGAAGTGATCTATTAGGTTAGAATTTGAATAGAGGATTATGTTAGACTCCTATTGATTTATTAACAAATTCTGGGAGAAAACTGTTGTTTGGCCAGCGTGTTTTTCTAATATCTCTTATTTTAAACAAAGCTAATTCCTTTTTCCGTTGTTATTCGTTTATCCCTGTTTGCTGAATACCGTACGATTTGGAAAGAAAGATGGGGAGTAGGGAACTGTCTTTCTGCAATGAATGTCAATAATATTCTGGTAATTGAATGGGTTTTCCCCCGTTCTCATAGACGGTAAATCGTATTCATTTTTGTTCAGAAGTCATCATACTATCAACTCCTTGATATTTGATACAAAGAATTTGTAATTTATTCATATTTTTTCCAAGTACGTTAAGTGTCTCGTAATGAAAATTTTTAATGTACCTTCTTTGAAATATTTTTTTTGTCCAAAATTAAACCAACCATTTTACAAAGTACGTAATTTTTATCAACGTGCGTTGCTTCACTTCATGCATATTTGAATTTCTCGTAAATCGTACACTATTATATAAGATGAAAACATTTATATGGCCTTTGTGTAAAGTAAACTATTACGTTACATTACATATTACATATCTTACCCCCCCCCCCCCCAAAAAAAAAAAAAAAAAAAAAAAAACTGTTTTTCCTCTACAAAGTTATCTTACAAATATGACTTGTGTTTTGTAACCTTGAATCAGTAGGGCTAAATGTATATTCTAGAATCTCATTCATAAGATAAGGTCAATGAATTTAAAGCGCAATAAGAAAAATAAAACAGACGTAAATGTTTTCTGTGGTTAAAATCCCCTTTTAAAGAAGGGTTAATATTCTGAAAACAAGTGAAAAAGTTAGGTGTCATTTTCTGAAAACAAATAATTGAACACACTATCGTAAGTTTTCTTCTTTTCTAAGAATTCTATAAATGACCAACCTTTTGTAAATTGGTTAGACAGTCACTTCTTATATGTATTTTAATAGCTGAAGGTATGTCGCTCTCTGTCTGGAAAAATAAGGATGGACGACTTGGGAGCAACGGTGCCTTCCCCAGTAAAAAACTGCAATTTACGGCGCAAAAAAATATTGCGCCTGTTTTGTACTCATTAAACTTATTTCCTTGCAAATTCTATACAAATATTTGATTCTGAAAAAATCCTCAAACATTGTATCATAGATATCGTCACATTACTTGCTTCTGATATACTTTTAAAAACCATCACCAGTCCCGTAAAGTGAAGTGGTGCAGTTTGTTAACATGTAAAAATGGCGACTCTCGGTCTCGACGTTAATCCGTTCGCGTGTTTCGGGGAAAGTAATGAGACGATTTCAGTAGTAAATAGCATGAAAATATAATGTTACTATTTTTTTCTACAGAATTGTGTGTAAATAAGGTTCAATCAATTTAAAACAAGCGTAGATTTTTGTGCGCCGTGAATTGTAGATTTTTTATTATTGGGGGCACATAATTTTATTTCAGACCGGGAGCTGAAGACCAGCAGCTACTATTTTTACGGTTGATTCTCCATTATTGTTAAAGAGTTATTTGGCTAAAATGCATCGTATTGAACTTAAATGATTTTACTCTAATATACGTCTCTTTATTAGTCAAGGATGTCTGATTTAGCAAACCTTGGATGTTCAAAACCCAGATTCTCTGTTTGGAAGAAATGTTCTTCAGAAACCGTTTCTATTTTGCTTTGTATTAATTTTTTTTTAATTGTATTACTGTGTTCTATTGTGATCTATTTAGAATTTAAAAAATGAATATAAACATCAATCAATCAAATTTTCAATAAAAACACTTCTGAATTCCAAACATACATCTGTATTAGCTTTTAAAGATAAATTTATATTATATTGCATTGAACGGCGACACCTTTCAAACCAATGCGTTGCAATGTAAAATGAACAAAATACTGTCACCAAACACAACGTTAAAAAAACTTTTTGGGGGCGATTTTGGTCCATGTTACTAATTTTAAACGATGCTTCCTTTTATAGAAGGTGCAGTCCCTGCTATACCAAGATGATTTTGCAGAATTAAAAAGACAAACTATCTCATCTAATGCATGTTTGGAAGGAAAAATATTTGGTATACATAAAATATCTTTGTCGACCACCTTCATATTATATTGGTTGAAATATCTAATAATATAAGACGCCTTACCTTCAGTGGTTGATTTCCGCCTTCTGAGAGTGTTTTGGACAAAGGAATTCATGCTATTTGGTACTGAGTGAACTTGTTTTGATCGGGGAAATACAGAACATTAATGTATGAATTCCTAGTTACGTATACGTACAATTACATGCGTAAGTTCCATATTGTGTAGTTTTTTGCGTAAGTTCCATTTGAAGTAGTATTATTATCGAATAGTATGAAGAATATATAATCTAAAGGACGTCAATATACTAGTACATCAAATGCCTTTTCAAATAAATTCAATAAAACATCACACTTTTATATAAATTGAAAACAATTACGCAGTCTCAATTTTGAAATGTTTATGAATGTTTAAGAACAAATCGTCTTTCTGAGAAATGTTTTGAAATTAATTTTGAAAGGTAAGGAAATATTTTTGAATATTTTGGGCATATGTGTGAAAGGTTACATTGACAATGACAATGAAAATGTGTCTGTGGCATCGGCCAGTCCTCAAATTGCATTTTAATTGTATTATTCAGTTCTAGCCCTTAAAGCTGGAATTGTCGTAAACACTTCAATACATTGAACTAGTTGCTAGCAAAGTTAAAAAACAAGATAAGCACGGCATTGAGGGTCATAATACCACGATTGAAAATGTAATTTTGAGATCTGATATACAAGCAAGCGATTTATTAGGGTTCATTGAGAGTTTCAATGTTTTATGATTAATGCTAAAGCCAGCTGCGTATTTATTAGAATATAACTGATGGTTTGATCTCGTGTGTTTAAATTGCATAAACACATCACCAAATGCAACATTTTGGTACTGTCTAAGTACCGGTTTAAAATAATTAATGATCGCAAAATATTTCATGCAGGTAAAAAAAACCAGTTTCATCATCTACTATTCTACGAAAGCCTATTGATCTCATTTTCATTTGTAAAAAAAAAAAAAAAATATCTATCTCAAACAAACGCGAAACTTTCGCGATATTGTTCAAAACTTTTTAATTATAACGCAAAATTTTCGTGAATAAATTCGAAATTTTAAGATTTATTAAATAATAGAAATGTTTATTTTACTTGATAAAATGAGCCCAAAAGGCTTTCGTACCATTCATTGTAAAATTCGTTAAAACTTTAGTCACATATATAGACACGTGGAATGCCATGTACCATGTATACTCTAATTTTTGCATAATGAATTAGAATTTCCAACCTCATTTTCATAATTAACTTGAGTTAAAAATTATATTGGGCGTGGAATGGAAATCCAATTAACTCATCAAGAATGTTTATATGAATGTTGATTTCTGTTTCATAAATGCAGATCAAGATACATGTATTAACGATTCAGTTAGTACCTGCCACCTGTGGTCCCGACTTCTTTCTGGCAACATACTGTAGCAGTGCATATGTACTATTAAAACAGGAAATATGAAGAAATATTCATTCCTTGGGGTCACGACTATTTTGAATAATAATGCTGTGGTGCCCATTGATAAAACCCAAGTTTTCTCAACTGTGGATTTGATAAGGAAATGTTTTGTTTTGGAACATTCTTATCTTCAGCTCTCCCCAAATCAATTTTCTGAAACAGACCACCTATTAGAAATCTGTTGTGATTTGTATTTATGACTAATTAGGCGTAGTTAGTTCGCTATAGTGTCAAATATCCATTCTTTTTGGCTGTTTTGCCTCAAGTTAAAGTATACCAGATGCAAACTGTTGTACTTTTTCAGCAGCACAGTTCACATCCAATGCAGGTGTATACTGAAATTATGATAATTATGTAGATTTTTTTATTCATTGACAAATTGTGTTTATGATTTAATACGTGTATCAAAATGTAAATACTTATTATTTGAAGAAGGCGACTGCTAGAAATTATGAATAGTCAAATAAATATTAACAAGAATTTCGGGGTTTATTCCAAGTTCAACACGCATACATGTAACAATAATCAACAAGTGGAAAATCGTTTGTTGTGGATATTGAGTTTTGTCACGCCCCAGTGTTTGAGGGGATTATGGAACTCTAGCAGGTGAACGGGAACGTCAGTTATCTCCCCTAGATACTGTAACTCTTCAAGTTCAATCCGAATGTCCTCTACCAGAGTTTTGTGATCTTCACAGCTCCAACGTAGCCGGATGTCCTGGATCTCATGCCTCAGGGATAGCAGCTGCCTGGCAAGGGCCTGGTCCATCTGTCTCATCAAAAGCTGGCCAAATAAATAAAAAAAATATTGTATTAATGCGACTGTTTTTGTCATTTATGGTCGATAAATAAACAATATTCACTCACAGATTTTGTGGAACACATCACGGACCTATACGGTTCTATCTACAATATTTGGCCAGATTTTAGAAAGCATGAATAATATCTCTCATATTAATGAATTGTTTCAAAATTAAAGAAATCTATTTATACACTCAGTCTTCATTAATATCGCATCCGGAAATATTTTTTTTCTCCCGAGGCTCACATAATTTATGTTTTCCCCAACCCCAATCAACATTTGTGTAATATGAAAAGTTCATATATAATTTCTCATGTTTATCACCTATGTTCATAAATATTACTATTTTAGACCAAATGTTTCTTAATTGTTTGATTTAAAATTTAAAAAACCCAGAAGAATTGGAAATAAAATACGACTAACTAAATATGCCAGTAGTTGCCGAAAGAACCATAAGCACAAAGAAGGGTCTTTTTTAATTTTCTTCTTATGTGATGGTTTAGCCTTGCAAATTCCGGTGCGTCTATGTATACGCATTGGTTTTAGTTCAATTTTCAATTCCAAGCTTTAAGATAACAGTCCATCTTGCAGTAAGAGCTAACTATAGCCATTGTGAATTGAATTGTTTCTGCTTTTAGGGAAAAAATGATACAAGATGTTGATATGAATCTAAAATGCCAACCATCAAATACCATAAGGATTATTGTAATAATAATGATTTTGATTTATGATTTTTGCAAATGTCGCAGCTGTTAGATTTATAAAAATTTTCTCAGTCCAAACATTTCAATCCAATACAAACAGGATCTACTTGCACGGTTTTGATTCTAAAATTAGGTTTGAAACGTCCAATAAATTTTAATTGTCTTTCAATCGACTGCTTATTGTATACTCTACATGTACATAAACCTCTATTTTTAAAAGTTAGATTAGAAATACCTAGAAATGTATATAGTTAAGAACATTTACATTACGTGTCAGCCGAAAAAATGTATCTATCTATCGAACAGACATTTTATGGTATTGAAATATTTAGAACTAATTTGTTAAGAATCATTAAAATTTAAGATGACCTTATAAGAATTTCTAGCCTTTGAAAAAGTCCCGAAGAATGAATCTGATTCATAGAAATGATGAATATGTTAGTTTTTCACCTTAAATTTTGATGATGAATTTGAAGTAAAGTACATGTTTGTCCTGCGAATATGAATGACTGAGCGCGTCGATCCCTGCATTCTTGGAATGTCTGCAGGTGCTTGTAAAAATTACCCTCTAAATGGCTTCATGAATCATATTCTTCATTATATCGTGAGCAATCTAGCATTTTTATCAAACTTTGAGTGGGGTTAACATCCTGTATTAGCAAAGCGCGCATCAGTGGAATTGGTCATATGATATTTATCATAGAACTTATATGATCTGCTTATCACTTTTTTATCACTTTTTTAAATGATTGTACACCTGATTACCTGCAGTATATTTCTTAGGCGTTAAAAACAAAGCAATAGACAAGGAAAGGTAATTCATTAAATTCAGTGAAACGTATGTTATTGAATGCATCTGTGTTCAGTTAAGATTTGCTCGAATTTAAGTAATCGCTAATAGTGTGATTTGATGTTATAACGTTTAGAAAATAAAAGAATAAAACCATTCATGAATAGTGAAATTTTCCATTGCTATTCAATTCACAATCAAAGAGTTAAAAGTTTTAAATCATATAAAACTCTTTTATAGATATAAAGTATACCACTCTCGATTTTACGTTATCGGAACTTAATAAGTAAAATTTTTCACTGAATTTTCAGATCAAAGAGAAAACTAACAAACTTAAATTTCATTTCAAAAACATCTACAACAACTCTTTAACGTACCAATTCATTTCGAATCCAGTTTAATGCTTCGTCTATTGAAAGAGATTTTCCATCACAAATCACCTGTCCAGCAGTGGATGTCTTCTTTACTGGTCGTTTGGTTCGAATCTCTTCTGACCAGTTAGTTAAAGAACTGTCACACAAAACAGCCTTTCGATTCCTTTGTTTAAAGAAGTTATCATAATGGTTAGTTTTCCAGTTTATATAGCTTTGCCTCTTTGTCTGAAGCCGAAGTCTCGACGCCGTGGCACGAAGTCGCACGAGATCGGAGGGTGACCCCGGGGGGACTAATTTCAGATCCTCTGGGTCGGTTAGAGAGTCTGCATTTTCAGACACACCTTCTTTTATCACATTTAACGCTGGCTGTCGAGATATTGGCTTCATAATTTAAAACTCAAATCCCTGAGAAAATCACTTCATACAGAAAAAAGTTTTAAAGACAAATCCAAGAAAAATTCCCCTTGGATTGATTGGCACACATGAAAACGCAATGTTTCACAATAAACAAGCCTTCCATTGTCTGCAAACTCTGTATCATTCTCTTATCCATCGTTTTAATTGACTCATCAGGGTAAAAGCGATCCCAACATGTTTACCGATGCCCACGATTATGAGGTGCATGTTGCATGCTCTCTGTTCCCTTGTGAAATCTGAGTGGTTCCTATCTATCCAGAAGTTCAAAGAGTCTATTCAAATATATTTTTTTCAAGGGGGAACTTTCTGGCGGGCACTGTGAGGTAAACTGAGACATTTGTTAATTACCGTGAATGCTCAATTGGAAACATGTTTGTTTCATCGCGACCCGGGCTATTTTCTGATTCCGATCGACAGGAACTATCATCCGAGAGTAAGGAGGTATGCTGACTATTTCAGAGGTTGTTTTTCTAGGGCGGTGAGCCATGGACCAAGTCTCTATTACATTAATTTGAGGTTAATAACATAAAACAAAGACATTTCTTTATTATCATCGTGTTTCCCCGGGAAATTAATGTTCTCTTATTTCCGATAGGCTTGTAATAAGGAAACTTGGATTAAATGTAAAACTCCTATATATGAAAGTTACTAAAAGGAGTACAAAATTGATTTGAAATGGACTCAAAATGAAGAACAAACGATTAAGCAAGCTTACGTAACGTGCAATAATTGATGTTTTATGTTTGAGCTTTTAACATATATTAACCACTATAGAGTAATTGAAACCGGGTGATAAATCAACCAAGAGGTGCTGTATCCATCAAATGCAATACAAGACAAACGATAAAAACTCGTCTTCTCCCTCGGCTTTAATGGCTGCCATCCGACGCTAAACGCCGAGTGATTGTGTGGAATTTTAACTAATTCATCTTCTTTCCCTGCATCTGTAGCCTGTCAATCACGGGTCCTGAGGCAATCAAGGCATGATAAATGGCAACTCAACGGGAAAACAAGAGCAACAGGCTATTTCGGTGCTTTAAGTGTGCTCCATCTGAACAATATATAGTACATATTCAACTGATAAAGACAGAAAAAAGATTCTTTCGAGAAATGAAGATGTGGATATTTTATTATTACCTTACAATGTCAAACTACATGCATTTTGGGTGCTCGAATTAAAAAAAGGAAAAAGGCGATTTTAGAAATCGACTTCCTATTTTCACACCCAACTGTCCATTCAAATATTTCAACCATTCCGTCCGTGAATTTTCATTTCTGTAATATTCTATTTTGAAATTAGGAAACTTCATTATATGAAATTTTCTCGTCTTCAGAGCTTTGAATCTTTGGTTGGTACTTTCCCGCCTGTTCCCATGAATAGCTGGGGTTTCCAACCAGGTTCTGTTAACGCTGGTCTGTCGATATTAAATTTAGAGATGTCATAGCGGGTTTCCCCATCAATGGCCATCTCACTCAGAATCCTGCCCAGAAGGCTGGCAAACCTGTAGACAAGGATTCAAGAGTAAAAGTGTAATACAAGTCAATTGTAATCAGATCTCTCTCTCTCTCTCTCTCTCTCTCTCTCTCTCTCTCTCTCTCTCTCTCTCTCTCTCTCTCTCTCTCTCTGGTCTTTTCATCAATGAAACTATCAAATGAAGCATTAACTTCCTTGACTTTTTGCCCGGATGTTAGAATCTATGTTGGCAACTCTCTCTGAGTCAATAAAAACGAACAATTAGCATGCCTAGATCTGATCAAAGTACATGTAAACTATGATCTAGAAATAATAAAACTTACTTATAACAGTGGCCAGCTCCACAGCACAAAATGACGTCGTCGTAACCTTTGACCCTTTTTCCGCAAGTGTCTACAATAAAATGGCGGTCTGGTGGCATTGTGTATAAACAGGTCTTGGTATACATCAAAGGACCCAGCGACTGCAAAAAAAAATTAATATAATAAAATCTTTTTCTTGTAATGTTCTCTTGGGTTTTTTTGGTCCAACAATTAAAAAATAAAAAACAGAAATCAATTAAGTTTAAGCGAAGAACGCATGACAGAATCGATATTTGTCGCAATAAGGAAAGACATTTCAATAATCATTTTATTTTTATTTCCAAAATCAAGGGCAATATATTCGTTCAAAAGCGCCAAAACGCGTTACATGTTGTAATCTATGACTAACTGGGTGAGTTTATTATGTTATTGTGCTGTTTAATATTTCGAAGTGAATGGCAAAATTTCAGTTATGTTCAACTGGGCTATATTTTTTTTTAGAAATATTTTTATTTTCTTTTTTATGTTTGATAATTTAAAGCATAATACAAGTCCGAGTCAAGCATTCAAACATTTATATCTCCGCGATATTTACCCGTGGAATTGTCTTCTTCAGGTGGTCAATGCATGCTTTTTCACGGACCGGATCTGGGTTGAAGTTCCGGCTATCAGCGGTAACCACAGGGCCGCCAGCGTCAATGCCAATCTTACTTCCGGAATTGCCATGAATTGGAAGTCCATAAAAATCATACTTCTCAGAATGGTAAATCCAAATAGGATAACTGACGATTAACAAAAATTTACAAATTGAATAGAATGCATTTTTATATCAACTGTGAACGTATATTGATGCAAAGGGATTAATATTGAAAATTGCAGTGATTTTATGATTTTTGTATACTTTTCTTTTGTAAACTCCTTGATGTGAGGTGTGGCGAAGTATGTGACTTGTTCCTGAGTGACGTATACAGGTATATGGAGCCCGATAGAACCCAGCACGTGATTTATCCACGCACCTGCCGACACGATCAACTTCCGGCATACAAACATGCCCTTCGGAGTATAAACCTGCAAGTATTTATTTAAGCAAGATATTAGTGCAATTCAGATGTACTTATTGTGCTATTTTGCGGCAGAGATACGTAGGTTTTAATATTTTAAACTCTGATTGCAGAATCATTTGAATATTTAGTGGTTGTATATAATCACTTTTATCCATCCATCTGACATTTTCTCAATTCTCTGAACAGGACAGTTTTCAATGACAGTGGCGCCGTGCGCACGTGCGAGTTGAACGTGCACTGCGTTACCCATCGCAGCGTCGACGAGACCCGCCATTGGCTCGTAGATAGCCGTGTACTCGTCGGAAGTCTCGAACTGCGGGAATTTGGCGTGAAGTTCGGAGCCTGTCAGCCTCTGATATCTTGAAATATCAAAAATGTCTATGTTCAAAAAGATGAAAAAGTTATCATAAACGCTCGTAGTGAAACATCTAGAATTTGTCATTGTCATTTGTCATTAATTTTGTTTTCCATGAGCGCACGGGTCGTAGAAAATCGTGATAAAAACTATAGAAAATGTGTATATTATAAACATTTCCCCACTACATAGAATTGATTTTAAGTTTTCATTGATCTTATTGTCTTATCTTGATTAAATAATAGAATGACTAAGTAAAAGTAATTTTTAAGTTAATGCAATTTTAAAAGAGACTTTTTCCGAATGACCGAGTCGCGTATGTGGTCCTTTTTTCTCTTTTTGTAATCTTTGTTTTAGTGGTTGATTTGCAAAGTCACGTTCCATTGAAAAAAGATAAACAAGATATTCAAAGGAGATAATATCTGTAATCTGATATTTAGTACTTCAAAGCTTTGGTTTTTGATTAGTTTTTAATGATTATTTAAGGAGGTTTTATACCGGATGTTGTTGGCGTCCATTGCCACGGCGTATTTGTCGATCAGGTGCCCCATCTCAGCCTTTTTGGCCCAGTTAACTCCCCCTGTTTTATACACCAGCTGTACACCTGCTTCTTTCTCTACTTCCTCCCAACTGTAAACAAACAAGAGTAATGTCCAGGTAGGTATAAACAAACCACACTAATTACCATATTACAATCTACATAGTTATCTAGTAGATCTAGACATGTACCCTACAATTCTGATGGATGTTTTCTGTCAGCTATCCATGGTTTTAACAGTTAAACATCCATAAGGTTCGTAAAATACATATTAAAAACATGTCTTGATCGCTCGTTTAAAAAAAATCGACCGAGATAATGGATGGTAATTTTACTTTTAGTTACCTTTTCAGAGTTTATAGGAATAAAATGACATCATATTTTGCGTAAAGAGGGTCATTCCATGAGATTGAGAAAATGCACTGATATCATAACACATAAATTACAAGCTAGTACATATAGAAATATACATAGTCATGTTACTTGATCTAGCTGTTGATGCTATTTTAAAGGAAAGCTAAATTGGATATCCTGATAGGGAAAAATCTTATTTTACATTTATTAATGAATTATATTAATTTTCGTATGTTACATTAAAGGATTGGAATTTATCAATTTAAACTGGACTACAACAGACTGTATTCTAGTTAAGTATCATTTTACAGACTGATACGTACGCTTTATAGGTGTCTGGAGTCAGCTTGGTATACATATCATCGTGGTAGGCCAGGCGTCTGAAAGTAGACGGCAGTTATTGCCCTTTAATCAGCAACGCCACAGGTATAATATATACATGTATGTAGTCTAAAAATATGTTACCTAGAGTTCTGAAATTTTGTCGGAACAACTTTGTCGTAAATCTGTAATTTACATCAAAAATTACTATTTTCTTTTGTTCTCTTCTTTAACAGTTCCAATTTTTTTTATTGCATTCTCACATGAAAACGGAATAAAATTTTGCTGTAAAGAATTTTGAGAGAATAGATAATTTGTATATAAAATTAGGATTTATCGATATTGAAGTCTTTGTGGGAAGAATAGGTAAACATAGCTATTACATGATCCTGGAATGGTCCTGCGATCCTCCATTATCATGACCTAATTTAAACTGCTCCAATCCCAACACATCTACAACAGTAGAAAAAGATACTTGTACATGCTTTTATTCAATGTGTTTTAGTGTTGCTTCTTCTGCGTTCACCATATTATATACATGTAAATGTTACTCATTACATGTAGTAACGTGTACTTACCTTAAATGAATTCTTAAAACTTGCGTAACTTGCAAACAAGCTTTTAAGAAACTTTAACTTTTCAACTTCTTTTCATATCTTTTGTTTATCAAACTTGTCGTTTTAGATGCATTTACATTACAGAAAATTTGTACAATGTGCTTGTGTGTACTTGTAACATTTAGAAATTTATAGGACACGCGCTTGCATCCTTGTCCATGCAAAAGGGTATGAAACTTAATCATGTTGTTTTCATCTCTCGAATGCAAAAACTGATCATTTAATCCTTTATTGTGAACTTGCTAGGGTTTATAATTTTGCAGGTACGTAAGTTGATTTCGTATAAATACCCGGTGTTGCTTACCTTTCCCTGCTCTCTTTGCCAGCCAATAGAGGGCAGCACTACCCACGCCCCCGCAGCCAACAACAATGTAGGCGTAGGTCCGCCGCTCCCCGTCCGCCATGTCACAAAGTATCTGTGCTAAGGTCCGTCAAAAGTATTTTTCTAGGTCAATATTTAGGCCTACACTTAGGTACGGTGGCCGGTTACGACAAATAAACTGATAAAAGCGATTTATTTATAAAATCTACCTTCTATAATAAAAAGTTCGAATAATGAGACTCAGAGTAACGTATCGAACCCTTGGATAGCGAATATGATATCATGATTGTGTGGAAAAAAAATGCAACACCATCCGTGAGTTACTGCGCATATTAAAAGGCATAATCAATATCCTAATGAATGGATAACATTGTGGAATAATGGATAGATTAATTTGTTTTAAAAAGTGTTTTATATATTTATATATATAGTGGGTTCCAGAGGTCGTGAGTTCATGCCCAAACCGGGGCAGTCGTGGTGGAGCTCAAATATAAGGAATTTCCTGTGCATATTTTATATTATATTATATATATATCCACCGCCTTGAGGCCCCCAGTGGATCTAGGGCAAAGCCCTTGTGGGGGCCAGGGGGCTCCCGGGTTTTGAGGTGTTTTAAGACACTTTTATGAGCTAATCTTGTTAGATTTGACATATTGTAAGAACTAAATAACAACAAAAACTGATTTGACATTCTTTTACTACAGGTCTTACATATATTTTTTTTAAAAATTTGATCACAAAAGGGGGCGGGCCCCCGGGCCCCCCTCTATATCCGCCAGTGTATACTGCCGTAAAATTGTACATGTATACACTGACGTCAAATATGAACTGTATTATCCAAACAAATTTTTACAACTTATAGCAACGAAACTATGGCTTCTTTTCTTTTTTGTAAGTTCTTAGCCGACGATAAGAAAAGTTGATATTATAATTTTATTCTATAAAACAGCAGTTTAAACACTTCTTTAATTGCTGTCTTTTATTTTCTTACGAAAAGTAAGTTTCATATTTAATTTAACCTGAACAATGCACTGACTAGTCAACAATGTTACACAAATGTTTGGTTTACCAATTCTTAGGCTTATTATACCCAGTGTTAACCTGTGTATTTGCTATAACACAATTTCAACCACCTACATCTCATCATTACAGATCTGACTTTGATAAGTTGTACCCACCGGTTATTTTTCCCTACACTCAGGTGTGTTAATTGCTGGGTGGGTACATGTGAACAATACACATGTACCTTAGGTATTTGCTGAGTAATTAAAATGTTAAATATTTATGTATAATCAGTTACTTTCAAAAAGATTTACAATCTCAAGACTAGGTATATTAACCAAATATATATCAGTGAAAAACAAGAAATCATATTGACGCAAGCGTCAAAGGGGCCGCTAAAAATATAATTGTTGTATGAATCATCATTTGTTGTTTACATAAAAACACACCACAAAGGAGAAAATAACGTATTGTTTGTACTAATTTTTATGGTAAATTGTAATATACTTTCAGCAACTTGTTTTGAAGTTTGACATTTTACTAAGTAATTTATAAGTAATTTTACTTATTAAGAATCAAGTTCATTACTTTAAGCATTTCTAACGGTAATTGTAAGATTATTGCCATAGTATGAAGTAATGGAGAACACATTGATTTGTACAGTATTCTAATACAAAGTTTAACTCATCATTTCCTCTTGGAGATTATGTAATTCAAACTATTTTGATTTTTTTTGTTGCATTGTATTGAATTTTAAAACTATATGCATTAGTTTAAATGATTTCAAGGGACCACATGATAAAATTGAAATGGATTATTTCAAAGGTACATATAAGATCATGCTCAGCTGATAGAATCTGCACAATTTTAAAATTAAAAAAATAAACCGAATAATTTTTTTCCTAAATGGAATTTTAAATCTTATATCCACTTCAGTTTCTGACGTTAATCACATATATAGTCATTTATTTGCATGAGGTTCTCAAAAGAATTAAAAATAAATCACGTAAGTTCAAATTCAATTCAATTCAAATCAGTTCTTTCATATTTATTAGTAAATAATTGATATGGATGTCATTTCATGATATTTTTCTACCGCATTTTATATGGAAATATAATAAATACACACGCAAAGTCATTTTATTTGACACGGCACATAGAAATTCAAATATATCATTTATATAAAATTTAATGACATTCAGGTCTCAAGTATTTCAAGTCTTTAGTATGTCCCGCATACCGATCCTGATGCATTGTTTTGAAAAGAATGAAGAACTCCGAAATTTTCCGAATAGATTACAGTCTCGATAAAAACGCGCCATATACGGCAATCTATTAAGTATGACCTACTTTTCATTTACGAGTAAAACAAAAAATATGTGATATTTTCTAAAAGGCATAAAACATATTTCTACATGCAAATTTACTTTTAATTCATAAAAATAAGCATAGTATTAATTCTATTAAAAAAGAATTATCCCGCAGAAACGCAGTAATTGCTAGCGCTCTCGAGCGCTAGCAACTACGTTAGTCTTTTTCACTGGAATACGCATGCTCGACTCCACAGTGGGGGATTCTGGGAATACTGTACTACTGCAGATAAACTGTACCATTTGAATTTCGTTTTATCATCTTCACATGAAGTTTTGTGTTTTATTGTAAATGTCAAAAAGTAACAGTAGCTTAGGTCTTATAATGCAAAGTTATTTTCAATATTATAATAAATTATAGCTAGCTTTATCTTAAATTCCTTCAAGCTCGGAAAACAACTTCGGGTATGTTTTCCGAGCACGAGAAGATACGATTGCTACAAAACAGTACCAATGGTTCTTGAAAATTTTCACCTCGAAATTGAAGTAACATTAGATACATGAGATGATTAATGCACAGTCAGTGAGCTATGCCATTGCCGATGTGAAGCCCACTCTAGATTCACAATTCTAAATTGAGACCCCACTTCAGGACTATTCCAGTACACCACTGTGTCTCCTATTGTTAATTAATCGATTCAGAAATTTGAACTAATGTTTTAGAAATCTGCTTCTGTGTTTTATGATGGCTACAGCGATAGCTCATCAATCTTTTTAAAAGATAAGCTTGTAATATTTAAATGTGTATCAAATAACGGACCGCCTTCCGGCGGCCCGTAACAAATACTGAAAATTTTAGTTCGAATTTCCTCTGTTTTGCTAAAAGTCCAATATTGTTTAAGCCTAATTGCATAACATAGTTCTTAAAGATATCGAATGTAATGTCAATAATTATTCATTTTATTAATGATTTTTTGTGTTTAGAACAAAGAACAAGAGCGTACAATGGCTGACAAATCCCCCGCACCCAGAATGTTGAAATGGCATACGTACATATAAAAATAAATTTACATTTGAAAGTGTACATCTGTAAGTGTACATGATATAAAACAGCATTATCTGACAAATTAAAAAATATACATTTATACTTTGTACTTATTGCGTTTGTTTTATATGTTTATTTTCTGAACATAAACATCACGATCTCATATCTGCGTTAGCGCTATTTTTATGCGACATTGTGTGTAATGAACATTACGTATTTTTTATCGTTATCTAGAGCGTATTAAATATACATTTTTTCAAATCGTATCATTTTTTTAAAAAGGTGTTTTACTTTGAAACCACAGAAATTAAAAGTAAAACGACGGCTATAATTCGAACACCCTCTTATACGATAAGTCTAGTCAACAAGCCTCCGCCAATCTCACAGAGCTACGCTGATAACACTACAGTAATGGTGAATAACTTTGGTTGTTTGACAATCATTAATTACTTAATGAAAGTGAAATGTTTTTGGTGAAAACCACGGATTTTGACCTATTGTGGGTATAGACTCCATTTTGATAAATCATTAATAAAAATGAATAAAAAAATAAATAAATAAAAGTACTTTTCGGATGGAGTCAAGACCCATTCATTCCTTAAATTTGCAAGTTAGAACAGTAAATGATCAGGATTTTTGCATAAAACGCTGTGCAATTTAATTTGGAAACCCATATCTGTCGTGTTTACTGAATGAAAGCATATGTTTGACTTACACAATAAAATTTACACTATAAACAATGTTAACAAGCCAAAAATTAATATCTAACTGATTGTGAAAATCGTTCGTCTTCTTTGCTCCAGGTGGGGGAATTACAACGCCTTGTACACCCCTGTCCTTTTACTCTTGACATTGAAATTTATGACAATCTGAATTTGGGAACTCGAACCCTTAGTTAGTGAAGCAAAATCCTGACATCAACGTAAAGTCTTCCCAATATATATACAAAATCTTTTAACAAGTTTACAATATTATATATATATATATATATATATATATATATATATATATATATATATATATATATATATATATATATATATATATATATATATATATATACACCCCAAAAGTAAAAAAAAAATAAAAATAATTTAATATATCATATTGCCCTCCCATAATGAATGTAAGTACAGGTAACTTCTGAACAACCGGTACCCTAACATCTTTCATAACAATCGCCTAGCGTGCAGCGTATAATTCGATCAAAACGTCTTGGGTTCCTGTAGGGGGTGGGGAAAGGGTCGACATTCAAAGATAGGACTGTATGATACTATTTGTCATTGTGAAAAACATTTTATTATACACTGTCTAGTCAACAACGTTACATAAGTCTTGGTATACGAACTCTAATGCCCTAGTGTTCACCTGTATTTTATTATTATATGATTCCAGCCACCCACATCTCATCATTACAGATCTGTCTCTGACAAGTTGCACCCATCGGTTATTTTTTCCTACACTCAGGTGTGTTAATTAATTTGTTGTGCGGGTACATGTCAACATACACGTGTACCATAGGTCTTTGCTGCGTAATTAAAATGTTGATTATTTATGTATAATCAGTTACTTTTAAAAAGATTTACAATCTCAAGGCTAGGTACATGTAGATGGTCGGATTTTGGAAATAATGATTTTATCTAGTCATATTGCAATAATTGATGATTAACTATATCTAAATACGTTATTAAAGCAAGGCAAAAATTTACATGTACATAGGAGGTTTGGGGTAAAATATAATTTAAACAAAAAGTTGTAAACGCATGAAAAATACCAGCTTTTCAAAGAGATAATATTTTGTTGTCTGAACATGATATTGATTAAATGATTAATTTGCAAACAATCAATCATATTCTATGCGCTCCGCTAAGATTTTGTTGAATTTTAGTAAATATGATTGATTTTGCTTAATTGTCTTATGTTGTCGTCTTGATCCTATCTCGCCTCAGGTAGATATATTCTTCGTCATAACAATTAATGCATAAATTAGTGTCCCCTCTCTTCTATATTGTGAACACCAGCGCTTATGCGAAATAGAGGTGCTCATTAGATTTCAGTGCATGCTTTCGGAATACAAAAAAGTAGAAAATTCTGTAAATAAGTGATCATTTTTTTTCCATTACAGTCGATTGGAATTTTATGATGTGGAAAATCTAAGATATCCAAACTCCAAAGACAGGTGTGGAAAGGTAAGAGAGTAGTAACCTCTGTTCTATAGATTTTACCAGGGCTTGTTTGTTTGCGATTCTGGAATCCACTAATTAGGCTACAAAATTATATCACGAATTCAAGTTTTTGTTTTAGACGAGACCCAGCTTGATTTGTATTTATCTCCAAAATATACACAAGGTTGTATTTTTGTGTTTAAGTTAAATAACAGAAAATACAGACGAGAAACAGGTTTCTATAGAATACTTCGGAAACGAACATTAATTACGTTGTTGCGACGTGAATTAACATGGGAAGACATTTGTTTAATAGCTTTTGTGTGTATATACATCCATTTTTCTTCTGTGAAATAAGTAAAAGGTTCTCATTTAATGGCGTTTTATTTGTTTGACCTCAGTATTCGACATGTTGATATATATACAATTTACACTTGCGTGTTCAAAACAGAATGTGTACTATATTTTCTGTGTAAATCAAATCGGTTTTGTTGTGGAGAAAAATTTAAAAACAAAAAGAAATCCCACGCTCTGTTTAAAGGATGGTCTCGAAACGAAAGAAATACTGACGTCGAAAATTAATAGTTTTTAAAAATACAGCAAATTATATAAACAGCATAAAAATGAAATAAATAAATGATTTGTTTTACGTAAAATTCTCCCTCGGGCCGATTGTAATGATAGCAGGAAGAACTTAGCGACATTTTGAATTCTAATTAATGTCGTACGTAGGAGACTTTTATTTATATCAGATTTATTAATATATTTCGTCAAGGCGGTACGCATGAAATTCAGAATAATGAAAAATATTATTCACCAAAAACTTGCATGCAAATGGTTCAAATTTTGAGTGCAGCGAAAGAGTTCATTTGATTTTTTAAAATAAGAATGGAAATGTTTCAGATTAATTCATTTACAATAAGGCAAGTGATTGCACTAAACAAAACCTACATGTCATCATAAAAGTTATCGATAATAATTTAGATTATATAGAGAAATCAATCAGAAATTTAAAAAAAATTGCTATTAGAATTTATGATTGATTCAAATCAGTCATCTTATATTTAAAAAAAAATGATTTGAAACTAAAAAAAAAAAAGGAAAAATTAGCCATTTTCTTGTATTTTTAGTGTGCTCTACAGAATTCCTACAAGATGAAGAAATCCAGTGTTTGTTTTTTGTCGATGGCGGTCCTCCTAGTTCTACTCAGGCCGCTGCGTTCATTTGAATGCCCAGAGTACATGCGTCGCCGATACGACTATATCATAGGTAAGGGGGCCCAGTTCCATCGCACCCCTCGTTAACATTCAGTTGATTTTGTCTGTGGAATGTTATTTTTATTTAGTTTATGATCACCGTGCCTAACGGTACATGTGTGTAAGCAGAGTGATGTCGATTTCCTATGTCATGACCTAAGTTGACCTGAATACTGACAGAGCAACATGTGTGAAATGTAACACCTAGCGGGTTAAAACTTATTATAAAGGTATCCATAATCCATGTATGAATGTTGTCTCTAACACAAAAAGCCATAGGCATGGACCCGAAGGTATACAAAAAGATAAAACATAATAATTTTAATCGAGTCATTTTTAGAAAAAGGAGATATTTCGTGTTAGATATATACTAGTACCAATCGCACTCTGTCTGAACTATCAAAAAGTACGTGTAAGTGAGTTCCCTTAATAAAAAAAATCACAATTATAACATAACAGAGAGAGAGAGAGAGAGAGAGAGAGAGAGAGAGAGAGAGAGAGAGAGAGAGAGAGCGAGAAAGACAGACAGACAGACAGACAGAGAAAGAGGCAACCATTGCATAGTAAATCCATGTAAACTGCCAATTCTATGTTCACAAATAAGTAGATTACAAGTACACTGCTTATGAAAACTTGTGTATAAATATATGATAATCTTATGTATATCTTATAACA
Source organism: Magallana angulata (assembly GCF_025612915.1). Lineage (NCBI taxonomy): Eukaryota > Metazoa > Mollusca > Bivalvia > Ostreida > Ostreidae > Magallana > Magallana angulata. The sequence continues at coordinate 50,146,715 of NC_069115.1, read as the reverse complement.
ATCATTTAGAAACAATACGATACTGATACTTTTGCGTATAACAGTTGGGTCTGGATCTGCCGGAACCGTCCTTGCCGCGCGGCTGTCGGAGAACCCGGATCACAGGGTGTTGTTAGTGGAGGCTGGGGAGTCGGACAGGGAGAGGAAGGAGACCCCCTACATAGACATCCCCGCCCTCTACCCCCTATTGGTCAACTCCAGCGTGGACTGGGGCTACTACAGCGTTCCCCAGAGGTTCTCCGGATACGCATTCAATAATAGGGTATGGTTTTGAATTTTATCAGCTCTATCTAAATCTCTCTCTCTCTCTCTCTCTCTCTCTCTCTCTCTCTCTCTCTCTCTCTCTCTCTCTCTCTCTCTCTCTCTCTCTCTCTCTCTCTCTTGATATCTGCTCCTATTTTTTTTTTCGGAAAAATGAAAAAATCAAATTTATTATGCTAAATATTTTTAACAAATCTATCCAAAACTTTGAATTAAGTTATAAATTTAAACATGAGTGATAATGGTGTATGAAACGTTTAAAAATATATGAAAAAAAAGTTAAATTTTAAATCATAATCGAAATATATCTTTTAGACAGAGTAGACTTAACTGAGCAATACACACAATTAAAATTCCCTAAAATTGGTTTTGAAGAATTGCCAACAATCTGTGTCAAAAATTATATTCGTATATATACAAGTGAAAATGAAGATATTCAGATAAGTTTAGTTAAAATACAACGCGAATTCAAAACATTACTAAGCTAAAACATGCATCAAAAATGATCATTAAAGGAAATGTATAACAAGGTTATGATAAGAAGAACAACATGTATATTTTTCAGCAATTTCCTTTGCCTCAAGGGAAGGTTAGCGGGGGTACATTCAGCATCAACAGAATGATCTATCAGCGTGGAAGTCGCCATATTTATGATTATTGGGCCTCATCCGGAGCAACTGGTTGGAGCTTCCGGGAAATTCTAAAGTACTTCCGGCGGTCAGAAGATATCAGCGTTCCAGAATTAGCAAGATCAAGTAAGGCATTGATCAACCTCAAATGATAGATCAAATGTGTGAGAAAAAGAAAGAAAGAGAGGCTTAGAGATAAAGATAAACAGAAATATGACAAGTTATTATATCAGGAGAGAGAGAGAGAGAGAGAGAGAGAGAGAGAGAGAGAGAGATGCGTAAGAAGCAATGTAGGTAAACAAAGAAATGCGTTAAGCCCTGAACGTTTGACCCTTATCTGAATTGACACATTTAGAAAAAATTGAATAAATCATGTCGGTTAGAATTCGCTGACAGTGATGGTGATTACATATTATGATGTCAATCGCTTTTAACAGAACTCGGTAATATACATTACATGAATAATTAAAATATTTCTTTGCATGTCTGAAGGGTTGCGGTGTTCTTAGTCTATTATTATATCATCAATTTTGTCAGTTTCCTAATTATGTATTGTAAAATTGTCTCATTTTCTTTACTTGATTTTAAAGCCATAGACAATTTATAATTTATTGGTAGAATTTAGCATTTTAAAAGTGTAAAAGGTCGCTTTTTGCATAGACTTTATTTTAAACGAAAGATAATTTTAGAAAACACCATAATTATCATTATCATCATCCCTTTTATCATCATCACATCATTTTAATTCAAAACATTAGTTTAAATTGCTAAAACCCTCTTGTATACTCAAAATGAAAACATCAGAATTCTATGGCACATTTATTAAGCTAGTCATGATATAATAGAAATGATATTTAAAGCGGTGCCGTGGAAAGCAATCTATTCACAAAACAAATCGCAAAGCATTCTTATAATTAACGATTAAAATAGAACAGCTACATATACATGCTATTAGAATTCATTTATATAATTATTAAGCATAATATGCAATTGCAAGTTAAAGACGATTAACCTTATTTCTAATAAAACATAATACTGAAAAAATAAGTGGGGGTAACTAAAGATAGATTATACTGTGTATTAGATAGATTTAATTTCATTTGAGGTTTTTCTTAGTTGGTTTTCAAATGTTACTTTTCATAAACATTATGAATTCTCGATTGTGTTTTTGGTATTCAGCTTAAACACATTTAATCAAATAAAATATTTCCATCACCTATCTGAACCTGTGAATACCATGAAGTCTTATTTCTTTCAGCAGCTTGAGTCCTTTGAGGTATGAAACTATCAAATAAGTTTCAAAACATGTAACAACAAAATGTTCTTCGAAAATGCAAATATTCCAACCGCAAATAAATCTTTTAAGGGGGCTGGATGGTCAACAAAATAACCACATGATAATCTTAAGGTTTGAATCAATGAATTTTTTAGCCCATAAACTATTTATTAAAGAGAAAAAGTTTATAATACGTTATTATCAAAATCTTTAATTTTTTCCCTACAATGTTATACCAAACTCTTCCTCTAAAAGTGATTTTAAAATATGATTCAAAAATGAGTACGACCAGCACAGTCCTCTTAAAATCATTCTCATTTTAAAGATACAGATACTTGAAGAAAGTAAAAATCTTGTGACCCGGGTCCCCTCCATTGACTCAAAGAATACTATGCGCATTATCGATGAAGGTATCAATTTTTATCCGTGAGATACTTCACTGTTTAGTCGAATTCATATCTAAATATGTATTTGTGTACTCCTTCGTTCTCTTTTTATTTGTCAGAATATATCTTTGAAAACTATCAATTTACAATTTTCACATATTTATAAGCTATATACATGTACTTATGTTCATGCGCTATGCGTAAACTCTGATGTAAGTATGTGAAAATTTCAACACAAAATGAAGAAAAAAATCATAAACTTTTTTGGAAACATATTTGTTCATCATTTCATGTATAAAATTATTGCTTTTAAACAACTTGAAAACACGCACACTGCTATTGGTTCTTTATCGTGTTAACACCTACTGTGACACTCGATGGGGTGTGTGTGGGAGGGGGTCATCTTATACCCTCGATTTTAATTTCAATGAAATGTTTCAAAAGAATTGTGTTATGGACATAGTTCTTGGGACTATAAGGACTTGGGGGCCACATCCAATTTTTTGGGTCGATCCTCATTTTCTTTCTGTTCAGATTTAGATTGAAGCCCAGTTAGGCACTTTAATCAAAAGTGTGGTTTTTGGTTAGAAGTTTATTTTTTTAAATAAAATTTAAAGTAAATGCTGAGTTTCACCGACTGGCTAGATTATTGGAGTTATTTCTGCATTTAATGGTTCAGTACCCCAGATCTACATTGTAGACAATGGATATACAGAGGACTGGTGCATTGATTGACAGCTATGCAGAAGGTCTGACTCATTCATTAAAACGTCTGACAACTTAAGGAAATACGTGAATTAAAAGTTTTATTACAAAACTTAATTGTTGATTACAGCACAATGCCTCCAAACAGAAATATCAACATTGGTTAAGTTTCTTGGTGGTGGTTACTGGTATAACCACTCCTAAATTCAAGTTTTGCTATTACATCTTATTGTACATTGTATTATTAAAGCAATATTAGCTGCATTTTTATGCTGATTTTTTTTTACGAAGATGTTATTTTTTTTAAAAATTTAAGTTTTGCTATTACATCTTATTGTACATTGTATAATTAAAGCAATATTAGCTGCATTTTTATGCTGATTTTTTTTTACGAAGATGTTATTTTCTTCTAAACTGACAAAAAATATCATGGTTTTTTAAATTTCTGTTTGCCATATTTTTGTGGGAAAAGCTTTTAAGAAGCCTTAATTGAAGCAAAATTGAATTGTTGCTGTACAAAAATTGATCTGCTATATATAAAATATCCCTTAGAAATCTTTTTTTCTGACAAAAATCTTGTAAAAAAAAATATCATAAAAATTGAAGTTATATGCAGACTTATCATATTAGCAGGTTTTTGCTGCAAAATAAAATTATAAAAAAAATACAGCTCATATTGCTTTATGCGCTTTACAATACATGTACATGAAAAACATTGTTGGATTTAAAATGACTGTGAATGTAAAATGAATGCTAGAAATTACCGCTTATTCTTCACTGTCCCCACTGTCTACAGCATTTGTACATGAACACAATATATTATAATGTTTATAATTTCAATGATTATTTAGTGAGATTAGTAAGATATAGAGCTATTATTTGTATATATGATATGTAAACGATTTTTAGAAGCGTTGCCATCATTATGAAGATTCATATTACATGTATCATCATTATTAATGTGATTAATTTGACTATATGAGCATCATTGTCAACATTGTTGTCACCATTACTTTTCCCTGAACCATTCTAATCATCATCATCATCATCATCTTCATCTTCATCACCTTAATCATCATCTCTTAAATCATCATCCATCATCCTTCATTCATTGACCAGTAATAACCATAACGTAACATTCATCCACAGCGTACCACGAGCAGTGTGGACCCCTCAGAGTGTCCCGTCTACCCCCTAGCCCGCTCCTCAGCCTCTATCTGAAGGGAGCCAACAGTCTGGGCTACCGGACCATCAACTGCAACGAGGGGATAGACGTCGGTATGTGTTACAGCAGAATGAGAGCTAAAACCTGTCCAAATAATGTTCTGGCTACATACATGTATGCACATTAAGGAGACTGTGTAGTCAACAAATTAACCATCAGGCTTCGACGTCACCAACTTTCCTCAGGTCAATACTCAGCCTCAAATCAGAGGTTTTACCTCAGGTTTATGCACTTTTCTTTAAAGGATTTAAGTTGAGGAAGGAGTAGAGGGATTTGAATATTTTGGTGACGGTGGAGCCAAATCTACCTTACAATTTAAGATTATTACACTTTTCACCATAAGCTATTATTTAGTATTGAAAATATCCTCATATTTTAGCTCTAAAATTTGAATATTTCCTATATTTATATAAAGATCTCCTTTTAAAGGCGATTAATATAGTCTTAAAATGGCCACGACCATCCAGACCTCTTAAATAATAATTCTGTATATAATTATTTTTATATAATTTTTCAAATTTAATGATGACTTGCGTTATTTTTTTTTTTCATTTTAATTCTATCATGTCGTGAAATGCCAGGGACGGAAGTTTCAGAATACATTTTATTATTCTAATCTAAGGTGTGTGCAGGATACATACAAACATTAAATTCGGCGAGCGCTGGAATACACTTAAAGGCTTTATCCGCCCGGCCCTAGGGAGAAGAAACCTTGACATGGTCACTGATGCTCATGTATCTAAAGTAAGCATTTATGATTGGCAGGTGCCAGACAAAAAGCGACGCAACTCTTGTCACAATTTGCTATCTGCGTCCTGTATATAGTTCTGCTAGTTATCGAACATAGAAGTTCTGCGCTATACTAGTAGGTGGCGTAAAACAATGGGAAATCTATCATCAGAGTTAGTATACAGTTCTGAATAAAACGTTCGGAGTTTTTGCTCTTCTTCCTTTTCGTCTATTGTCCGTACTACTTCTTTTTTATCTCTAAAACTTCATTTGAATTAATGTCATCGTCCTTTTGATCACTCTTTAGTATCAATTTATTATCTAAATATTAATGATAAATTAATTTACATTTCCATTACAATCAAAATTAATCAGAATCCACAGCAATTCTGTAATTTAATAAACCTTTGGCTGTCTCTGTACAGCAGATGTTCAATGATTTTCAAAATGATAGAACTTAAGTGCATTATTTTCTCTTTAACTATTTTTTTTTCTTTAGTACTTCATAAAAACTTTATTGCAATATTTTTTCTTTAACTCCATGCCGTGTACTAGTGTACTAGCTGGTAATTAATGTTTTGCATAATACAATGTACATGTGTAATATAAAGCCTATATCTAATTTAACTACAATTTTACAGGTTTTGATTTCCAACAGAAGGGCACAAGGTATAGAATTTATACACAGGGGGATTTCCTTTAGTGTACAGACGGATAAGGAAGTGATATTGACGGCTGGTACATACGGGTCCCCAGCCATTCTAATCCGGTCCGGAATCGGTCCAGCTGACCAACTACAAAGGCTGCAGGTTCGAACCTCTTTAATTCTCAATATTGATCTATTCGTTTTAATTTTTTACATAAACTTCAAAAAATGCCGGCCCGAACATTTTTATGTTGTTCATCATACAAGCTACAAAGAAGCCATCATGATGGAGCTTTCTTTTTGTGCTTATTTTTTTTTTTTTTTCTGATTTGCCAAATCTGCATGTGACAACTCAATAATTATTGCTGCTATTGCGGAAGGATCGGAATGAAAACTTTGATATACAGTATAACTGAAATCTGGCGTTATTGATCAAAAATTCACTAAAGAAAGAATTTCAAAGTACATGTACTCCAAAATCGAAATAAGATTTATATAGCCAATATTGGCGATTGTGTATTTATTTTAAGAGCAGATGACGTCATCTGTTATATAAGCATATTTTCTTAATTTTGGATATAATAAATAGAAACCTGAACCAAAATTAATTGTCAATAAATATCTTTTCTAAATACTTTGTACTAAATTTTAACTAGGTAACCTATAAAAAAGGACAATAATCCCCTAGTTTTTGCAATTTTAAAAGAACACACAAAATAACCAAGAAATGCGGACACTTATTTAGAATTCTTTCGATGTGTAATTTACTGAAATATAAGCGTCATTTTGCATAACGCGATGGTCTCAAATTATAACATACACCAGATAGTAATTATATGGTACAATCATACGACCCTTGTTTTTGTACGTAATTATAACTCATTGCTTAAACTGTCCTCTGTTACGGGCATCTTTAGCGCCATAAAAGTACACTAAAACTGATGACGTCTTCATTCTATTACAGCCATACAAGAATAGGCACCATGTCTATATATAATACCTACTGTTCTTGCTGTTCTGTCGCAAACATTTATATACCATAGGTTAGAAGCAGTCACTCCAAAATTAATTTAGAGAATTGGATTAGGTTTATGTCATAGATATTGATATTTCCAGCCGAATTCTGGAACCACAACATATATTTACATTTTCCAGTGTCTTTGCCTATGATAACACTACATATCGATTTTGTACTATATAACTCATAATACAAATGACGCCAAAACGAGGCGCCGGCGGAGTTTGCTTATCAATATTTAAATATATAATCGTATGATGGCTTAAAATTATATAAATATAAGTACTAAGGAATCATTCTTTGAATATTATGAGATGATAATTTCGGTCGGGGTGTGATCAAATCTATCATAAAGCCCTTCGGGCTTTACTGGATTTGATCACACCCCGACCGAAATTATCACCTCATAATACTCAAAGAATGATTCCTTATTCTTATGTCTGCCTATAACAAAGCTAATAAGGGACCGGTTTCTCTATTGCATTTGTATACATCAAGCACTTGGCACGTGGAGAAGTCATAATTGATTTGAAGAATCTTTTTACCGTTCTTTACGGCTTTAAAGGAATTATGTAAAAAATTAAACGATTTTTTGGCATTCTATGTTAAATCATGAAAAATTAATCACGATCTCTGTATTAAATTTGACATCATTTTAAAGAGGAGATCAAGGGCTTGGTTAATTCCGTTTTTGGAGAGACTGTAGGCATTCTAGGTATATTTTATTCCTCAAAAATGAACAAAACTCCGAAAATTGTTCCTTTTTTCTTTCATATTTTATTTCATATTATTTACAGGTTAAAGCATGATTTTTTCATTGTGTTTACCAAAATTGTTTGCCCCAGTACACCCTATCAAACAAAGCTATTGTTATGAAACATCATTGAAACAATTTATATCTTAAATTTATAAACCTGTAGGCACCTTTCATTTACTTGATCTTGACTTTAAGGAATTTTAAAAATCACCGCATTATGTTTAATTTATGTACATCTTGGGTTGTGGCATTGTGGCCTATAATTTAACAGTTTAAGAAGACATAAAAAAAAATTCTGCTTTCGCATTACTAAGTTTCAAACGTGTCTGGCTTACAGGTGCCCCCGATTTCGTTGATTCCAGTTGGAGAATCATTACAAGACCACCCCACGGTCAACATCAGAGTTCTGTTAAAGGCTCCAACCATCAAACCCCACGCCATTGCCGACCAAGTCAAGAACAACCAGTACTTGTTCCAGCGAACAGGTAACGGCAGTAAAAATCATAGCAACTCTTACATGGCAAAGACAGTCCAGAAGTGCCTCTTGGCCCTACAGAGTTCAAACATCTCAGATGTGTGTGCTTTATCGCAATGTTATCCGGTTTGATGGTTATATAAAATTAAATCTGGTTTTAAAGTTTCAAGTGTGACATATTTGGCCATATCATGAAGTAACGACAAAATCCAAATATTATAGATTTTACAATTTATTATTTTCCTACATCTAAAGAATATTACCTTAGTCTAAAAATGACTTCGACCATACAGCCATCCTAAATCAATTTGCTGTTGACTTGTCAATAATTCATTCTATTCACTGCAGAAAGCCTTTATTAAAGATATTTTTCGATACTTATACACTCTATTTTCAATACAGTTTAGTATTAATGATAATTACTAACGTCATTGATTTTCATGGATGTTTGTTCCACATAGGATTGCTAGCAGAACTGCGGGGGACGGAAGCGCTTCTTACTCTACAGTCGGATCCGACCTCGATCATCGCCTACCCTGACCTTCAGATAACCTTCACCAGTGCTCTTGGTGACCATGACCCCATGATTGATTTTGTGGGCAACAAAAATCTATCCGTAAGTAAACGTACGGATAACACTGTGTCCTATTGAAACAACATTAATCAACATTCGTGGAGGATCATTTTAATTTTAATATTAATTCAAAAGTTGTTGATCAGCATTCAAATTTTAAAAATAGGAAACCCATCTCGCAGAAGCTGACACTGTGTCTCGTTGTTCTCGTAAATACCGATTAATTCATTCTTATATTAATGCTTACACATGAATCTATTGACAGGGATTTTTTTGTACCAAATAATTACGAGTAATTGTAATCAATATTTTCTTGAAAATAAGAAATGCCAAGTGAGTTTGGCACACATCAGTAATTGGTCTTGGTTTTTAGACGCTGTTTTTTTACGATTCTAAAATGTTAATTTTATCTTTTAGTTCATAAAGTCGTGGTATTCTATAGCAAGGGGCCAAGATGGGGTGACCATGAACATAAAATTACTGCACCCGGTCAGTAGAGGAAGCCTGAAGTTGAACAGTGTCGATCCCAGAGTTCCCCCTGTGATTGACCCCGCCTACCTGTCTAATCCGGAAGACATCAGGGTGCTGATCAAAGGTATATGAACTACCCTAATTAGTATGTCAGAAGGAAATGCTGATTTTAAAATGGCAATATTTGTAAACACAGTTTAAGGACAAATTCTGTAATACAACAAGACTTATACCCTTTGAATTTTATTTTAAATTTCAAAGAGTTATTATTATACTAGAAGATTTATAATAGAATTGCCATGCTGATTAAAAAAAGTAAGATTAAAGAAAGTTTTTTGCCAGCACATCAACGACATTTAATAAAGTATCCATGAAGAACACTTAAAACAACAACAAAAATTTAACTATCTGTTTTCTTTTTTTATAGGAATCAGAAAGGTACAAGATTTGATCAAGACACCTTCCTTCCAAGAGGTCCAGGCCTCATTCGGGCCTTCATTCTCGGGCTGTCTCCATTTAGCGCGAGATTCTGATGCATACTGGGAATGTTACATCCGCCATTTTATGGAACCCGGACACAACCCTGTCTCAACCAATAAAATGGGCTCCGTTAATGACGGCTCTACTGTGGTGGGGCCAGATCTCAAGTAAATATTAACATTTTAGAAGTATGAATCATATCTTTATTCTTTCCATGTAATCCATTTGTTGATTATAATTGTAATTAACATTAATCGTGAGTACATGTGATAGGGTCATACTAGTTCGTTCAATAGATAAAATTGCATATTACTGTTCTTAGAAAAACCAATTTATTTTTCAAATTATATTTTAGGTGTTTTATTCTTTAAAGCAAAATAATGCACAGAATACGGTATCGCTATTAAAAAAATAGAAAATAAACGGCCTAGCATTTCCTTTATATTCTATTGTTCTCGGTTTCATGATGATATGCCATCAACATGATGAAAGTCATTGATATTGGCTTTCGACAGTTTTAACCTTGAGTGGGATTTGATTGGTTTCCATGAAGTCTGTTAATAATGCGGTTTTTGTTGACAGGGTTAAAGGAATCATCGGACTGCGGGTTGCTGATGCGTCCATTATACCCGAGATCACAGACTACACTAATGCCGCCACCATCATGGTCGCGGAGAAAGCGGCGGACATTATAAAGAGCGAAGCCAAAATTCCACTTCCTCCTGTACCGTGAAAATATGGGATGATGGGACACAAGATGGCGCTGGGAGAACAGAATAACCAAACAAATTTAAAAGGAGCGCAAAGAAAAACGAAAACGAGACAATCGACTGATTAAAAGACAAAAATAAGTTATAAACAATTAAAATGTGTTATTGTTGTCAATTTTGCTTTAATGCTTATTGATACTTTTATAATTATGATGACTGGGTAATTATCTTTTGAAGGGCTAATGTCATCGGTTGACAGCAACTGACCCATTTGTTAGCCTTCAACTAGTTTAGTATTGTTTTATGGTTTTAAGTATTCTAGGTAACCAGTGTTACTACCGCTTTTTATGACACAAACAATGATTATTGACTTTTCCTTATAATTCATTTCGTTATTAAAAGCGTAATGCGTTTTTCTTGTAGTTTATACACATTCAATTCAGAATACACAAAAATTCGTTTATAATTAGCATATTCATTTTTAACATTGTCAATATTTGACAGAATTTTTAAATAAAACCGATGTTTAACGATTATGATTCGTTTATTGTCTCCTTTGATTTACAGTGTATTCTAAAAGCATTTTGTGTAATATTGTTTGATCTCTTTATGCCCCTTGTTTGATACATTTATTTAAGAAATAAAGATCGAGTTTCCGTGAATATTGCAGAATATTCTCCGAGGTCGAGAAATGTTGTTTAAAAAATTTAAAAGCGATGGCATTGGCCTCGTGTTTTACATTTCAAGCAAATAGATTAGGTTATGAATCCTGCAACATTCACAATAACAAGATCTTTATGTCTATTTTAATGACAGCGTGCGTGCCTAAAATTGAGAAATGTGTATAACGTGCTCGTTAGTTGATATCGACTGTAGTAGGTAAAAAGAGGTCTTAGAAAGGGTCGTATTGTACATGTATTTCAATAAATTTTAAATCAATTTCAGGCACGCACCCTAAATTGACACATACATGTATGGAAAAAAGTTCCATGATATACAGAGGAAGGCAACATTTATATGTAAAATAAAATATTATTTTTTCTTTGATAACTTATGGCTGTTTAGAATAAGTTCCAAAGATTGTAAACTTTTTTAAAGCTAAACTTGTCATGTTTAGTTTACTCTACAATGCGCATTGTAAACAATACAAACTTGACAAAAACATCCTGAAATTCATGGACATTGAAAGATATCTAGATTAGAATGTGACTTTTGAAAATGCAAAAGCATCTGGTAAACTGTCTTTGATATTTTTTTATTCGCTATCATCAAAATGAAAACTAGATAAATTATCAATTACAATAGAATATTTTTTGTAGACCATAAAAATGAAACTATAATTGCAAAATCCGCATTTCAAATGACAAAAGGCTCCAAAATAGGACAGTTTTAAATGAAAATTTTTTATAAAGGTTACCTTGCCATATTCTTGGCTTCTCGTGTAGTTGTACATGTGTGAAATCACGAATCCATTATTTGTATTTTCCTTTATATGACTATTATGACCTTACTCCGCAGCATCAAGCTGAGTGAAGCTCCGTTTACGTCATAGAACAATAGGATTTTATGTAAACAGATGCTATCCATAGCCAAGATGTAAATGTGAAACATTATTGAATAACCATTTTTATGACCAAAAAATCAAATTACGTTCCTTAAAAGTACACCCTGGTCTACTTAATTAAACAAATGAAAATGTCACAGTATTTAGTAGGTAATTAAAAACAAAATTTGCAACGCCATATACTCAATATAAAAGGAAACAACGATTTATTGTGCAAATTAAAATGTACAATGGCGTCAATGCAAAACTAACAGGATTTTGAGCGAGATCATCTGGTTATGTTGATTATTTCAAAATGAGACGTTTACTTTGCGACTTTGAAATTCAATTTATTCAACATTTTGTACAATGTACAAGAGCAAGTTAGGGATGCTTCAGAAAAAAGGTCTTGTTTTGAACACAAAGCACTGTCGACAATTGCTATCAAAATAATGAAATAAAATATGTATAAACAATTACATATATTTGTTATCGCGTGCTTACTCCTCATGGACACTGGCATTATTAAAATATTATTGAACAAGAATATGATCGAGCAATGTTTCATATTTACGAATGTTCATCAAGACACGTGTACAATGTATGCTGAAACATTACATCTTTAAAACTTTGATTTGAAAAGAAATACTATACACGTAAAATTAAGCAACAGTACTGTTACTGCTTTTGTATAAAAAATTGTCCATCTGTCCTTTCATACATCTATTTGTACATCTATAATTATTTGTAACTTTGTGACATCTTCGCCAGAACCACTGACTTGATTAAATGAAATTTTACCCAAAGCATCCTTCGAAGACTGGCTCTCAAGAAGTGATAATTCAGAAATAATAGGAAAGGGAATGATTTTAAGTTTTTCACATAGATTTCTCCTTTTCCCCCATTTTAATAGGGAGGGAAATGGGGTCAAATTTTCACAACACTTATCTTAGTGAAAGAATAATATAAGCTCATATCATATTGGTGGATTTAGATTTAAAATTAGTTTCAAATTCGTTTAGGCAATTGGTGTACATTTTTGTGACATTATAAAGAATATAAGTGATGTGTCAGGCTCATAGAGGTCTGTCAATGGCACAGTATCAAAGGGAAATGATATATAGAAAGTATTTATCCCTAATACCAAAGATAGAATGTAAAGTCATATATGATATAAAATTGGTTGCTATACACAATTCAAACCCATCTAAATTTCATATTTTATTTTTTAAAAAAATAGGATTGTACATTTTTGTTTTTGTGGTAATTTTATTACGACTATGCTTTCAAATCATGCAAACCAGTTTCTAAATAGTTCAACATGTGGCGAGATTAACCAACTAAAATAAACACTGATTTACAGGTATATACAATTTTGATGCTATCAGGAAGTATTGCCTTTATGAATCAGTTTACAGTCAATACACGATTTCTATTTTTATTATCAGTTATCATGAACATCACAACATTGCTAACTAGGTCAAAATATCAAATACAGTTATTACATGTATTTGAATTGAAGAATAGGAAGTGTCATGGATTGGTATCTTGTTATACATTGTTGACATTTATATAACGACAACATGAAATAAAAAAATCAATTAAAATGTTCCCACGCGTACTGAGGAATTTAATCCAGACTTAAGATTAAATAACTTCATCCCATCCTCTCGCTTAACCGGTTACAAAGGGTTTAAAGCTAATTAATGTTTGCTTAAACAGGTAGTAGATAATTTGTGTTCCAAAATTTAGCGTACCAAACTTGGACGAAAATCAAAAATATCAAAATTATCCGACTCTTTATGCTCTGTTTAGCATTGCAATATATCAAATCATAGTCGTTTTTTAAAAGGGCATGGTCACGATTTTGGTCAAATTTTATTTATCTGTTTTTATTGTTTACAATGCTTTAGGAATGCAATTCTAATAATAAAATGAATTGTGAGAGTAAATCCTAGATTTATAAGCAAGATACAGGGCTCACAACTCTTTGTAATGTAAACAAGGATCGTGCCCTGTTAAATATACCAGTAAAAATCTTTAAATTTTCAAACTGATTTGTTTATATTTTTTTATTCATTTTAAACATAAACAAACGTTTAACACATTATTTTTGGTCTAAAACTGTAATTTTAACTTCAACATTCAAAATGTAAACAAAGGCTTTGTTTACATAGCAAAGAATTGTAAGCTCTGTAACTCGCTTATAACTCAACAAATGACACTCAAATGTTGGTTACATATTAAAAATGCCTTATTAAAGCGTTTTAAACATTAATATCGGAGAAATAATTTTTGACCAAAATCGTGACCATGCCCCTTTAAAATCAACTAAAATATTATTCATATATCCTATATCATAAAAATCGAACAACACACAGTTTAATAATCGCGAGAACAATACCACACAAGAAATAAATGAGTTAGTTTTTAATTCTTTATACTTCTTTTATAATTCTCTATGCATTGTCACCACATTATTTTGTGAAAGGACGTAATCACGATTTCATCTGAAAATGTTCATTTTTCAATTTTTTAAATGTATATAATGCTTCATTATCGTGTTTATGATAGTCAGTCATATCTCGAGTCATCGAATAATGAGCTAAATTCGGAGCCTTCTATTCTTCTGTATGCAAAGTTCAAGCCAATTTTTAGTTTATATATTGAGTGCTGTTGAATACAAAATACCAGGTTTAAAATAAAATTAAATGTAGCAAACACTAGTGTCTGTCTATTTACTTTTGTTCGTAACAAGCATGCTTGTAACAGAATCTTTACCAGCAAAACAAGAATATGGCAAGAACTTTGATTACAAAACGAATAATAATTTGTAAAGTTAACTGTACATAATCACAGGTAAAATTGCAACATATGTTCAACATATGACTATTTTATGTTTATAAACATAAGGTAATCATGATTTTTCAAAACATTTGTTTAATACACTAGGTTACACATATGATTTACATATGTTTAACATATGGTGCTCGGTTTTATGACGAATATATGTTTTAGAACATATGTTGAACATACCTGGCAATATAACCTGTATATCTTGATTATCATTTGACAACTGCCCCTGAACGTTTCTTATGAACAAAATGTCAACTCAAATCTTTTAGTTGCTGCAACATTGCTCACTGTTAATAAATTTGTTTCTATGTAATTGTATAAAAATAAAAAGTTTGGGTAAGTTTGAAAGAAAATTACATATTTTAGACGCATCAACCAATTTGTATACACTGTTTTCTGTGTCAAACCCTATTGATTTCTTAAGTGTCGGCAAAATTTCTATTGATATGTCTTATTTCAATGAGTAGACACAAAAGTTTTTTGCAAGATAACAATATCCTCAATAAAGAAATTATACATTATCCATTTAACAAACGAAAGACACAAACAAAGTCATGTATTATTCCACACACATTAAAAAAAAATTACAAAAACCATTTTCTGTCACACGGAGTAGCTCCGCTTGGCGGTGTTTTTGGCCTGTATCACTCCACCTTCTTTGCCCGGACTAGAAGCATAACACCTCCCACACTATGCAATTCTGCTATTCAGCCAACTAAAAGGTGACTGAAAGATGACTTAAAAGTGACTGAATCTTAGAGCTATGACATTCAGTCACCTTCCAAACCTCTTAGTTTCCTTGCAGTTGAATAAACGATAGAGACATACTTTGTCCATCTTTTGCTTTAAATATTAGTGTATCACCAATTCTTCAAGTGGTGAGAACAACTTTTTTTATGAGAAAATAGTTTTGATGGTTTGCAAAATGATTGGCTACATGAATCGGCTTACAGTTGACATATGATTTCTGTTTCCAGCTATCATCAGCGCCATAACTATGCAAACTTCATATATAGAACGGTAAATGTGATTAACAAGTATTTTGTTATAGATTGTTGACATTTATAAAACGATCACATAAATAAAAAATGCAATCAAAATGCCCTCACGTCTACTGAAGAATCTAATCAAGAGCGGGTATAAATATTTCATGTGGATATGTAGTCGGTTTATCAGTATTTTTTGTATTTTATATAATACATGCTCCATAATTCCGTTAATCTCTTAATATTTTACAGCTCAAAAGTTCGCATCAATAACCTGACACCGATTTCCTAAAAAGCGCTATATTTTAAATCCTATCCTTTATTTTGTTCCTGGTCTGTCTGTAAGGTTCCCGTGAGACTAAAATTTAAAAAATTATTTGATTATTATAGTGAATACCGGATTGTTGAATGACAAATCAGTATCGGATTAAACTGTGAATAATAAACTGTAAATTACTTCTAAAATGGCGAACCTCAAAAGTAGAATTAAGCAAACGTTTGTGAGCCACTATGCACAGAAAACTCGATTTAGCCATTATTTTAGCAATGACATTTCCTGAGGATGTACTACATACATGTATGTAAGGATCCGTGTTTTCACTCAGTACTAATCATTATACGTCAAGAAGCAAAATGTGCTCGGTTCGAAACAGCATCGTCCTGGGTCGCATGAAACAATATGTACAATGTCCCTCGAAAGTAAGAATGAAAAAATCTGACGTTTTCATCTAAGGGATTTTCAGATTTCAGATTAAGATATAAAACAGGTACAAATGAAACTGTTCTACAAAAGTTTTACATTTTACATGAAACTAACCATCATTTCAAAGAAAAAAAAACAACCGTTCATGTCTACATTTTACATAGTTTTCGTGTACTTCCTGGTCGTGATATACGCATTGGATTTGGTTACAAAAGACATATATGTTTAGAAAGGGTTTCAATGATGTAATGAGCATAACTAAACTCAAATGTTGTTAACAATACATATTGTATATTATGGCTTAAAATTTTCCTCTTTTTTTAAATATTCAAATATTTTTTGGATGCACGTGTTTTCTTATCACGTGAATGTCTATTAAACATCAAAAAGTCTGATTATAATTCTGTGTAAGAAAAAAGTATTTGAACACATTTTTGTATTGTTTGTGTTGGTAAAATGATTATGAATAAGATTTAATGCGATTAGGTGGAACAGTTCTTATTACAGTGTATATGCAATGTCATCGATAGCGATAATGACGTATAATGTAATATAAAACAATCATTCTTAATTCTTGTTGTAAAGAGATAAATGTTTGTTAAACAAACAACCATTGGGTAGGTGTAGCTTAAACAGGGATTTTTAATACCAGCTAAACTCGGTTAATATATGTGGCGAAAATAAGACTTCTACAGAAAAATACACCTTTATTGAGGTAGCCGTGACTCCTTCATTTACATTTATTGCTTTAAAATTAATTATCAAAACGAAAAATAGATCAAAATAATGTAATTTAAATCATTTGATGAAATGTCAGTCACTACAACTAAATCTTTTGACAATTATTGCATAAAAATTCAGATATCGTTTATAACATATTTGAATGTGCATGTACATATTACACATCCATTTGTACAACGTGGGAACTCCCAATCAGCTTTAAAAATTTAGAACGAATCGTGAGGTTAAGGATAAATGTGTAAAACTTTTGCGAACTAGTAAAAAAAGACAAGTCGTCGAGTTATTGTATCCTTTCTTAGTAAGGATATTACCGAAACACATATAAACGTATGTTATTAGCAACCGTACAAATATACCTGTACATACAAGAGATTAAGAAATAATTAATATAAATTTTGAACACCAATTTGGGAGTAATCATAATTTTGTTTTATTTCAAAGAATCAATTAGTTCGGTGCTTCAGAAAAGTCCATATCTTTCATTGTAATCTTTCTGTCTTACGCTAAGGTACACGAAGTGTGAAGTCAACCAGCGAGAAAAAAATATATCGAAACCTTGTTTATAATATTTTGCATGAACAGTTATACAATTTAAAAAAACGAAGTTTGAAAAGGTTTTAGCGTGCCTTACTCTTATTGTGTTCTTTCTCACATTGTGAAAATAGGATTAACTCAATAATGTTAACTTTTCTTTGAAACCAATTTTTTTTTAAAATAATCAAATAAGTGCAAAACAGTTATCAGTTCGATATTCTCCACTATCTATGATTTAAAAAAAATGAGAAAACTCTAACGCCATTTGACAAACTCCAGCGGAAACAAGTGATAAATCGATATACATCACGAGATATAGGGCCTTTTATATGGCGAGTCCTGATTTGTATAACTGATACAGAGATATAATGATTTGGAACAATAGCTTCTCAAAGATCGTTGACATTTTCGTGTATATCAGTTTAATGATCTAACAAAGGGATGAAATGTTCTAGAAAAATGTCTTTGAACAAAGGTGTATGTAATAAAATGTAAAAAACCAAATTGTTAACTTATATATATATATATATATATATATATATATATATATATATATATATATATATATATATATATATATATATATATATATATATATAAACACACACACACACACAACGGTGACAAGTCGCTTTGAGAGAAAATATAAAGCATCTGCCGTTGTAAGTATTTCTGTCGTAATCTCGACAATATTAAAACACCAAGTCTTGTATCTTTTTTTATACATGCACTGTCATTTACAAAAGTTAAGATTCTTTAAAATGAAAATTTGTATATAATATTACCTCTACTTTAGTTGGATATAAACTTGAGAAAACTTCATAAATTAAATCGATAAATTACAATGCTCATATGAGATAAATCAATTCGATTTTTAATTTTGCTCGTTAATTTTTAAAATCTTTCTGGTGTTGTTTTCTGCTTTCTACACACTACTTCGAATGATTTCTTTGTTGGACTACTAGATGCGTAGAAGATCTTGCAGAAGATTCATCGTTAGATAACATTTACATAATATATCAAACCTCTTGCCACAGGACGTGGCTGACAAAGATTCAACTCCTTTCACAAGTCATCAGGTCACTTGCTTTACTTCGATAGAATTGTAATAATGATGCATCAGTTGAATTATTAATCGGGCTATCTGTCCATCTCGACGTTCCTTGTCTCATCAGTGACTTTTTTCTTTTATGTACTTCACCAGATCTCACGAGGGAACGCAAAATCAAAGTATTGTCTATTTTTCATAGACCCGCGATAGCAAAGATACATTTAAGATATAGACGATGAATTAACTAATAAAGGTAAGAAAATTACTGACGAAACAATCAATCTTGGCAAACCATGACCGCTTAATTCTCTTTTCGTTCAACTTTGTTTTTTTTTTCTTTTTCTTTTTTTTACATTTGAGTACATTGGGTCCTTTTCATAATTGTAAAATTACTCTTGGCCCTTGTCGTTTTTATCTTAAAGAACATCATCCTCCAGTTTACGTTTCGAACAAATAACATAATGGCAGACTTAATACATTATCTTTTAAGTACTTGGGTCAAAGTCAAGATAATTTCACACTGCAAACATATCTCCTTCAGGACACTCAACTAGATATCAAGAGTTATCTATCTAAAAGTGGAAAAGAGAGGTCAATACATGTACTAGTACGCATAATGTAAAGCATCACAATAGCGAACAGAGAAAACATTGATTTGGCCAAGAAAAATTACAAAGTTAAAATAGTACCATCTTATGAGATGTGTGTTGGAAAATGAAATGTTTAAGTATAAGGGAAAAAATTCAAAAGCTGTTGTGTTGTGATGTCATTCCATTGTCTAGAAGTCTAAATATAACCTTAGATCCTCGTTGCCTGAGACATACTTAATATATTGGGTATTTTTCTGATAATTAGTATTTGTTTTAGGGGAGAAGTGTCCCACACAATATAAACTCATCTTTATATTTGATATAGGATACATTTGTTAGATGCATTTGGAATGTTAAGTTTTGAAAAACGGGAAATTGTCGGTTTGTACATATGTGTCAATGAATAATGAATAAAGATTATTTTTCATTATATTAAATTCGCTAAAACATAACTTCGTCCACAACATTCTCGAAAATGGAACAAATTGGACATAACTTTAAATGATTCAACAGTATTGCTGTGATGGCTCAATACTTGGTCAGGTTGAGAGAAATAAATTGTGTCGAGCATTTTTGTCTTTTCGTTTTTAAATTTCTGATCAGATTTAATTTTGTGTAAGATTTTTGCTATCATTAATTTGTCTCTGTCTATTTTGTTTTGTAAATATTGATATTAATTGGTATAAATAAACGACACAGGCGCACACAAGAAAATTGAACTGAAAACAATGATTAGTCTATTACTGTGGTTTCATTAATTTTCAAGGGCATCAAATTTCGTGGATAAAGTGAATATCACAGTTTCAAGGATACGTAAATTCGTGGCCAATGACCCTATCAATACAAAATGTTTATAAAAATTGCACTTCAGTGAACATTTAATTTCGTGGATCAACTAAACAACGAAATCCACGAAAATTGGCATTCAACGAATATTGATGAAACCACAGTATTGCAATGCACTTTATATGATCTACCAAGTTTGACTGTAAAAAAAATCCAATTAGACTCTTCAATAAATTTTTCTTTTGATCTTTTCTTTATCATGTCCAGTTATCTTGTTTTTATTTAGTACATTAAATTAATCACTGAATTCTTTATTTTTTTAATCAAGTGGGTCTTAGGTTTCTATTATGCTGTAAAGGTCATGGTATTAGTTTTACATCATCTAAGTACTTTTATTATATCTTTAAAAAACAAAGAAGCCGTCAGAAAGCTTTGAAAAAACAGAACCAGTTTAATGATCGACAATTCTTCAACGCACTTTGCCCACACAAGAACGATAGACTAGGTCACCAAATCAAACTCCTCAAATCAATGCAGAACATATTGTATAGAAAAAATGTTTTCTTTTTGTCAATTGTTTATACAAATACTAATAGTATCGATACGATTGAAGCAACATTGGACACAAAAAGCAACACGTGGTGACACATCTCCCGTCATTAAAACATACTTTTTGTTAGTTAAGTACAGAATTTAAGGTCTCTTTGTATAGATATTAGAACGAGTATAAGTAACATATTAGTATAAACATTTACATATCACGCGGGTTGCTTTTTTTTTTAATCCGTATTGGCTGCTGCCTCCTCCCTTTCAGAATTTGCTATTCCTGTAATTAAGGAATAAGGAATCATTCTTTTAGTATTATGAGGTGAAAATTTTTTCTAGCTTGGTCAAATCCAATAGAGTCCAAGGGGATTAATGATAGATTTGAACACGCTCCGACCGAAATTATCACCTCATAATATTCAAAGAATAATCTCTTATTATTTATAATCATATAACTTTCAGCAATTGTACGATTAAATAATTAATATTGAAATATTTATGTGATTTTCATTTAATTCTTTTAATTATTCAAACCCCGCTTGCGCCACACCAATATGCCATTTCAATTTATTGGACCTTACAACTCGAAATCGATTTTGTAGTGTTAAGACAGACAAACACTATGAAAAATGTAATAGAAATAGACATTCTGTTTTGATCTCATCGTAAACAATATTTCTGATTATAAAAGGAATGATTTGTAAACAGCAAATGTTCAACGTGATATGTTTATACATGTATGAGGGTTTCAATAAAAGAATATATAAAACATAACTTCTAAAAAGTATGTAAACAATATCATGAGGTCAGCACATACTGTCATGTTTTTCTATCTATTGAACAATCAAAACAGGACGCGCTTCTTCCAGTGCAATTAAAGCTAACGAAATTGCGAGAAAGACCATTCAATCGATATTTTCATATCAATTTTCCGTGGTCCATTTTCGTGAAAAATTCATCTGTTTCTCTTTGATAGTGAGTTCATAGACCCCCGATGCACGAAACATCAGTTCTTTAGTCCTTCAGAATAAATATATGTACCGGTTGTCGACTAGAGCGTCATTGCAGCCATAGTTTGACTTGTTTTTGAAGAGCGCTTTCCTGACATTGACAATATTGATTTTGGCGTAATTGCTTTTCTTTGTTTTTGCCATAGAAACTGTTGATCACACAATGTTCCCATTGAAAGGTTCTATGGGCCTTTCCATAAGTGTCTCTTTCTTCGCTGACCAGTGCCTTTATATTTCGAAGTGATTTATTGTGCTCTTATAACCATGCTTGTTTTTTTGTCTATTGAATACATAATGGCGGAGATGACAAGAGATTCTGCTTATGATATGATTTTTTATACCGTGTCAAGTTTAGGTATATCAGTATCATTATACTGGGTATTAGATGATGAAAAATCACGCTAAATGCATGATGCATGACGGAAGTAAAAAAAAAATATTTTAAAGATTCTTGTTCTGTACATAATTCATAGTGCAATATTCTTTTTAAATTCCATCATCGATTTCACCATCTTAGACTATTAATTATTAACTTGGTTAAACTACACTGTATTTTCATTTCAAAAGCCAACACAAAAATACGAGTTGAATTTAAATATGTAGTTTATTTAAAAAGTTTCTTTTTCTTGAGGAACCACATAGACCGTAACTTTTAGAGCTAGTTTTATTTATATTTGGACGATATTTGATGAATGAACAAAGGGAAAACCCTAAAGGTGTCCGATGCATAGTGAAATCACCCTATGTGAGGAACGTACAACATTTAAAGGGGAAAAAGGTGTTTCTTTCTCATTGTGCAATATATTGACAAGCTATTGTGGGAGGAGGATAGAAGGAAAGAAGGCAGCCATATAAAATTAATGATAGATAAATCAATAGATGGATGGATAGATATATAGAGATGCTCCGATATTTGTTCGGTTAACTGTTGTTGTTATTTTTAACTCTGTTACCTTGTCTGTTTTGTGTCATTAGACATATTTATTGTCCATCAAAAAAAAGAAAATTAGTAACAAATTTTGCATTATGCAACTTTGCGTGTTTTGCTAGAATAATAAACTTCTTTTCCCCTTTGTGATTTTCCACGCTTAATACTAATAATTTCAGTCCTGTTGTCAGCTCCACATCGTTTATGTTAGGATAATCAATGTAGTTCAAGTCATAGTTTAATGTGTCCTTTCTCAAATTTGATTGTGATTCTCTCAAAGGGATCTTCCCGAGGGAGACTGATTCCAATAAACATCCAGAAATAGTGTTCCTACGCATAGCAAGGAAGTTTTGTTTTTGCTTAAGCATTTTTGAACTCTACAGCTAGAAGTGAGAACGGTTAAATAAGTGGGCGACATGTATTGCTCTTTAAGTCTACTTAGAAAAGACAGTACAAACTTCAAAAAAATACATGTAGACAAATTCGTAAACATTATTAAAAGTTGAGGACTTCATGCTGAGGTGTGTTACCGTTTTGCACATGTTTGATATTTAGGCACAGACAAAAAGATGTGAATTGCGTATTTAAAAATCCTGTTACGTGTATGAGAGTCACATATAACCATTATTGCTTTTGCTTGAAGCCAGGTCATAAAGTACGATTGTTATAACATCTAGTATCATTTAGCAATATGGTCGAGTTTCAAGCAAAGTGGTTATTTTAGAAATGTCTGTACTGAAAACAGTTTCTGTTGACATACGAAGACTGTTTGATATGTTAGTAGTATGTGTATAATAATACAGCGCGATAACGCTCTGCAAGACTTCGTGAATGATTCCATACCTTCCAAACGGTACAATAACGAACCTTCAGCTCCACATCGTTTTTAACATATAGTCGTACGTCTTTTTAATAGAGCCAGTCGTTGAACAATGTTGTAAAAGTAGTTGGAAACGGGCTAAGAATATTGAAAAAAAACAAGTTGCTGTCCTTTAAAAAAGGACTACAATACGTGAACCATTTGTATGTGTTTCCAACGAAAAAGTGAAAGCCTTAAGATTATCAGAGATTCCACCGACTCTAGCCCTCTGCTTTTAACCACTAAATTTGTACGTTGTATTACGTATATATGTATGTATAGCCCTGACTTTTTATCTCAGAATTTAAAGGATTCATACTTCTAAAATAATTATGATCTATCTATGAATGAAGTTTGCATGTACAGTATTAGGCATTCGGTGAATTTTACTATTTGCGCACACATTACGATTCGCACTACTTTGTTAACTATGCAGTGACAGCTTTGTGTAAATTAAAAATTTCATATTCATATGATGCAATTTTCTTGAGATTTAAACTTTTATACAGTGACATAATTATTCAATCATACTTAAATGCTTAAAAAAATTAATCGGGAATTTCTCTAGCCTCGCCTACTATAAAAGTAAAGTTAAATTACTTGTGAATTCGGAAAACAACAAAACATTGCAAATTATGCTATTTGATGCATGCTGTAGTTTCGGCATAACATTAACTTATTTCATAATACTGATAGTTCATATCACATGCCAATCATTTTTTAAAAGGAATACTTTGTTTCTGTACTGTTTACCGACAACTTTACAATTACAGCGCCTTTTAACTTATGTGTGCATACGGCACGAAATCCCGTTCCCGATTCAGATAAACGTGTGCTAGCCTGGTTCCCTGAGCTACCCATTACGCACAGGAACCAGGCTAGCTCATGCGCAGGCTGAATTTTCCCCATAGCATCCGGTTTAACCTCGCTTATATATTTTCTCAGGGTCCACGCAATCAGAGCTTATATAAAAATTCGCACGAGACAAGTTCATTCGACAATGCAAATTGCTACTGAATTTATGGAAGTTAATGGGTAATAAGGTATTTTATGAGACAGTTCGTAGGTGAAGAAAAACAATTCTGACTAGGACAGAGTCTGCCAAAGATTCAGCAAAATCTTGCCGAGGTGTATCTGTAACAGGCAAGGCAAATGTCTCTTATGAAAAAAATAATAATTGAAAGTGATGGCAGATACACGATTTGTGATATCGTCAAAGCTATCATTCATCAGACAAACTCACAAACATGAGCTTAACATAGTTTCACAGTCGATAAACTAGGTTTATCCACTGTTAACTATAGTTTACGGATCGAAAACTATAGCTGACGACGTTAATCTATATTTCACGTCAACGCGATAATCTATGTTTCACATCTGTTAACTATAGTTAACACTGAAAACAATGATTTGCGATTATTAAACATAGTTTATCTGATATATATAGTTTCACCATTGTGAAACTATAATTAACAACTCTAAACTATAGTTCACGAATGCAAATTGTATAATTAAAACATTAAGGCGCCAAATTCACAAAAATGCGATAAACATAGTTTTACGTTTGTAAAGCATGGTTTACAAACAGAATCTCTCATTTCGTATCTGACATGCGGAATTTTCTGTGAAACTATATTTTACGACCCTAAACTATAGTTTACGATTGAATCTATAGTTAACTAGAGTTTTGTTCGTAAATCATAGATACGTTCATCCTAGTTACAGCAAGATAAGAATTTGCCTTAACAACGATCATTTTCATTGGTTGTTAGGATATATATTTCTTTTTGACAAGAAACGTGATTTTTCGATAACTTTATGGCAATTGAAATTATTAAAATAACTTAACTTTTTTTATTTTGATTTAAAAAAAATTAATACAAACAACAACAAAAAAACGCGGGCTTTTTTTGAATTGTATTTACTGTACGGAGGAAGCTGACGAGGGGTGCGATGGCCAGCAACAGCGAAAATATGGGTAGGCTATATATCAAATTTTACATTAGGCCTACTGACAATGACAACGATCTTTTTTGTACAGAGGGCAAATTCGCACGTGCTTCTGTATGAAGAGCCATTTTCTACAATGGCGCACATTTTGTATCGACTTTCAGGATTGGTTACTCGAGATTTTAAATTGAAAACTATACATGTAGTTAACACACATTTATACTCATAAACTATGTTTAACAGACGTAAACTATAGTTTAGGAACGTGAATTATAGTTTAGGACGATAAACTATGATTAACAAACGTAAATTATAGTTTACCTCTAAAAACTATAGTATAGGATCGTGAATTTTAGTTTATGTCTTTTAAATATAATTTATAAATATAAATGACAGTTAACTATAGTTTAGAACCGAAAACTATTATTAACGATTGTAAAACAAAGTTTATCTGATAAATATAGTTTCACAATCGTGAAACTATATTAATCAACTCTAAACTATAGTTTACGAATGTAAACTATAGTTTACAGATGTGAATCTATATTTATCAGCAAAATTTATTGTTAACGTGTATTCCCAGACAGAAAAACATAGATTGCATTCGTAAACTATAGTTTACAGATGTGAAATATAGATTAACGTCTGTAACTATAGTTTAGGATCCGTAAACTATAGTTAACAGCCGATAAACCTAGTTTATCGACTGTGAAACTATGTTTTGCTAATTTATGTGAATTTGGCGTGCTTTAGATTTGTAAAACGTAGTTTACTGATCATAAAACCCAATTTATCAGATAAACTATGTTTAACAACCGCAAATGATTGTTTTCAGTGTTAACTATAGTTTACAGATGTGAAACATAGATTATCGCGTTAATTATAGTTTACAGATGTGAAATATAGATTAAAGTCGGTAACTATAGTTTACGATCCGTCGACCTAGTTTATTGACTGTGAAACTATGTTTAGCTCATTTTTGTGAATTTGGTGTTCCATATCTATTCTGAAAGTACAGTTTTTGCTAGACGCATACTGCATAATTTTCAACTGACCAAAGCCGGGTTCGAGTACAAACCGCTAAGCAATTGCTAAAAATGTTTGCTAATTTATTTAAAAACAGTTTGCAAAGGTTTTTATTGATGACGAAAGATAAGTTAAACATTTCTAACCAGTATAAAAATGGAAACAAAATACGGCTACATGTAACTAAATACTGTAAAAAAAAAAAAAACAAACAATAATTGCCATTGGAACCGTAGGAACAAAAAAGTTCTTTCGTGTTGTATGGCTGTATAACATCCGTATAAATTCCAGTGTAGAAGGGCAAAAATCTTACATGTCGGTATTACCGAGATGTTATAAAAACCCTCAAGAAATGTTATAATAAAGTACGTCCTGTGTCAGGATTTAGGCATTTCACCTACCTTATTATAATGCTACAACATTGCCACATCCACTAACATGTACTCTCAATCCCACTTTTTCCTTTTTCCAAAACTTAAAAAGTTCGTTGCTTTTCGTCGCTACAGGTCTCGACAAACCATCAGCTCATTATTTTACAAGAGGTCTGTTTAGGTAGTCATCAGGCAACAAGTCCTACTGTAACATCATATGTCTTCTGTTTGCAATGTTTTTTCTTTATATAAAACCAATTTATTGACAAAAATGCTTTTACAAATGATAAAAACTGTATTTTATGTGATTTTAAGCATTTTTTTTCAGTGAAATACATGTGACTATTGTATCATTGTAGGGTGTACCAGCATATTGAAATGCTTACTATAGTCTGTTCCTGTTCAATGATGCGCTGGTCGTCACACGGAGGACCGACAGAAGTCAGCGTACCGTGACGCATTTCAGAAAGGGATTCAGAGATTGAAATTATGTATTTCAAACTGCGAAGACTTAAAAGAAGGGAAGCAGTGTTCATTGTACTGTTTGAGTAAACTGATAGTTGAAATTCGTACAATACACACTACATATTGAACAATCCTCGTATGTGTTAACTAGTTTAAAATTATTTAATTCCCGCTTCTTCATTTAAAAAGGTATCTATTCAAAAAATGAAGAATGGGATCTTGTTTGGTGCGAGTCTTTCTCTCTTAGACATCACTATAATTTCTTTAAAGTACATTACATGATGTATTTGTAACCTTATACAAAAACACATTCATTGTATACATAACAAAGAATTATATGCTACATGCCTCTACCTTACTTATGAATGGGATTATGATATTCAACTTTTAGTCAGTCACTCTAAATGCCTCTAAAAGTTAACCATTCTTAACATTAAAAATGCTATTCAAAATTTCCAAATGCTTGAACTTAAATTAAGTCTTTCTTTTTAAAGATTAATCCTAATTCAAAAGACACAAATTAGATCTAAAGACTTAAATTTTTAATCAAACATGTATTCATCTATGTCCAAACGTACGTATACTGCCACGACAACAATTAGTTATGATGATGTAATAAAAACCTAAAAATCTTATTTAGATATTTAACACGTTTTAGATTGGTTGCAGGCCAGGTCAAAATGTACGCAGAACTCAAAGCGCCTTGCTTAATTCGAAACACCGAGTGACGTAGGCTGTCATTGGAAACGTAGGGTGACATTTTGAAAATCACGGTCTCACTTCATGCTTCACGGCATACTCTAAAACCTGGCCTGGCCTGGCTTGGCCCCATTGGCCTGGCCTGGCCTCAAAGTTGGCCTGGCCTCAAGTAAATTGGTAATGGCATAATCTATTCCTTAACAATAGTAATAGCAGTGCTGTACATGCATGTCTTAGGAATTTTCTGTGTGTTTAGACATGGATTAAATTAATCAATCTTGAAAAATCGGTCACTTTTCGTATATATTTTTTTCATATGATTATTCTTTAAACATAAAAAAGCACTGAATTTTTAATTTCTAAAAGAAATCAATAAAAATTCAATCTAAATATAAGAAAACGAGAAAAAGAAAAATTTGAAAATTTGAGGCCAACAATTTTTGAAGAGGCCAAATTTGGGGCCAGGCCAAAATTTAAAGCCAGTCCAATTTTGAGGCCAAAAGTGAGGTCATGCCAATGGGGCCAGGCCAGGTTTTAGAGTATGCCATGATTCACTGTGCAATACACCTGTTGCTTTATGTATCTGTTTTCGTTAATTATATAATTAGCACCTTCAGTGTTATTATTGAAGTATACTGGCATAAAAATAATTATCTGTTGTAGGATTATCAATTTTCACTTCATCCAATAGCGCGCAATACAAAGAAACTGAACAAAGAAAATAGGTCACTTTGGTTACTCAGACGACCTAAAAGGATGTGATTCATTGGAAGTACTTCCCTGTGCTATTTTGTCGTTCTCTCCTAAATACAGCCTGTTCTAGGTACATGTATGCTGCTCAGCTTTATCTTTTTAAACATTTATTTTTCAGGACTTTTAAGCATTTGAATCATACAGAACATTCACAGACATCTCGTATTGAAGTATATTATGCATCTTGTCATTCACAAAATATCATAAACGGCCGCCAGAAGGCAGTCGGTTAAATATGAAAGTAAATATTTTTTTTTTACTCTTTTAAGAATAATGCTATAAAAATATCATTTTAAGCTGAATATATAATATAATACATTCATATTTTTTTATTCATTTCACGGCGTCTCTTTTTCTAGTTTGTCGACAGAAATAATTATTAACCCCAGTGCAAAGGTTTGCAAGAGCGTTCAAAACATTTGCGTCACATTTATTACACTTAATCTTCTTGACACAATGATTAGTCAGTGTGATGTTAAAACAACGAAAACATACTGTACTATATGCATTACAATAACGTACAGTGTAGTAAATATAGAAAGCGAATTTAAATATGAAAATCAAGGGCTTATGGAAAAAAATTCCTACTTTGTGCAACATATTACAATTGCTCGCCATACTTAATTTTCACTCACCTACCAGAGGAAATTTTCTTTCAAACTGAAAGGAAATATTATTCTCTGATCAGCAGGGGATAAATCCTTCACTTTTTACATATCTTTATCTCTTGTTTCTCTTTTGTATTCTGTCTGACCAACTTTATTACTAGTATCAACATTGTCCGAGTGGTATGTTTTGTGAACATATGAAGTAAGTGTTGAAAACTCTTCGATGAACTTTGAGCTACTTTTGAATCTCCCTTCTAGACCCCGTAGGGTCATGGTTTGGATGTGTTTGATGTGATTATGATGCATGCTTATTTAAAACAAGTTTAATTTTAGCTTTGTTATTTCTAACTTTTTTTTAGAAGATTTTGAAAATTTTGTGTACTATATGTCTCCTTATTTTTTTTTTCTCATTGTCTTCCCTTGAAATGGACCTGTCTCTTTTTAATGCAATGAACAAACTTGACTGCCGTTTTGCAAAAGGATGTCTCGAGTCCGGCCAAGTAGGATTGAAATTACCTTAATGAGAACTAATTTTTCAGTTTCTGTTTCCTTTTATTAGTTTTCTAAATATAAGGTACATGTATATATCTAAATTTCGGCAAATGAATTGTATTTGAAAAAAAAGAAGATTCTAAAAGCAGTCCTTCCTAATTATTCCAACTTGAACCCCTCCCGAGGCCCCGGTACTGGTCCAGGGTGGGAAGATAGGTCGATATGATTTGAAGAAAATGCTTGCAAGGAATAACACAAATTGTAGCATGCATTACTCTTCTTGAGAAGAATAATTTAATTGTGTTTATCACTGTCTAGAGACTTGCAAAATTGTGACTGAAAACTATCAGGCATCCTTCAATCTCAATCCTGCCAAAAGATAAACAAACACAAAACATGTGTATTTCAAATCGCAGACACAATTTAAGGTTAAGGTTTATTGTAAATTAAAGTAACAATTTCTTAAGTCCTAAGACATATTACCGGTATGTCACTGTGATTGTAAATTGCTTATGTTATATATTTTTATTCATGTTAAACCACTTTTGGGTCGGGGTAACGGGTTGAATATTTTCGAGTTTACACTATCTTCACAAGAGGCTTATAAATTAGTTTTAAAAAAGCAAAACTATAATTACACGTAACCTTTCTGGTTAAAAATGTTGGCATTTCTGGGGCAACGGTTCTAGATAAGATTTTTTGGAGACACCAACCTTTTTTCTTAGAAGATTTATATCGCTTCTTCGATTGGTAAAGGGCTTGGCATTTAGTTTTAATATCCGTACAAATACTTCGTTTCAAATTTTGCGGAAAATAATTTTAGGTTTTTAGTGGTTCTAGAGAAGTCGAAATTAAAAAAAGGTGCACAGACGGAAAGACATTTAGACGGGCGACAAGAACAGACGACTAAAAAAGCTCACTTGAACTTTCGGTTTAGTTGCGCTAAAGATATTAGGTTATTACTTAAAACATCTTTCCTTTAAGCGTTATATAATATATATTAAACTTAACGACTAGAGTAAAAAGACTATTGTTATTGTGTACAAGGATAGTGTAGTTTTCTATGTGTGCAGTGATTGTTTTCAAAGCTATCCAATCGTGCCGTTTGCACTCAACTGCAAGACATCCTATGAATAAATATTTCAATCTAAAATAAGGAGTAAAATATTCAAATTTTGAAGCTACAACAAATTAACCTGTAAGATTTTTTCTTTACTTGACAATGATACTTTATGGCAATACAATTATTTCTTTACTTCATCATAATTGTTTATAACAACGCACCTATTAGATAGATTTGATTTCATTTTCCAACACATTTATTTCCAATTGTTATACTAAAATGACATTTTGAGAATGGCTATCTCATTTTACAGGTTGCGTTCGAACCCTTACTGTGCTCTGCATTGATTGGATTATTCGAGGAACTATCGGTTACTATGACGTGGATAGTCTCTAAATTATGCTATCAAAATGTTTCTTGCAGTATTGTTCCGGGTACGTACATATATGTCACCATATCAGAAAAAGTCTTGCTTGCAGTGGGCGTTTGTCATCGAAGAAGTAAATAACAAATCCGCGGATTCTCCTCTTACATTACGACCAACAGCGACTTTAACGCAACTTTTAATTTAGAAATAAAAAAGGAAAATAGTTTACATTAGTCATTCAGATGACGTAGATACAGCACACTTGAAGTATTTCCTTGTAATTGGCCTCCCCTAAAGGTTTGCTCTGCTTATAAGACAAATTTGGATGCTGTTTAGATTGTTCTTTACTAAAAAGTCTACCAACTTTTACAGTATACTTTATTTGCAACTTACAACCATACATATTCTTTACGACCTCCTAACTCACATTTCTTTGGATAACATGTAATAATTTTCTTTCACATCTTAATTAATAAGCTATATAATGTTATGAGAATTATTATCTTGAGCGATACACTAGGGTAGTGATTACATGTACACTATTTGGGCCATTACACAATGTATGAGTTTATTTAGACTGTTTGTTTTAGATATACATGACTTGTATTTCATTCAACATTTAACATAGAGTTCAGGACTACTGTTGAGCCACTATGATTGATATATTGTACAAGGTATGTGTAGTTTTCTGAAAGGTTCACCCCAATTATAATAGGTAAATTTATGAAGAATACAAATAAATTAGACATTTAAAACAAAATACCCTGGAAGTCCATCTTTAGTTATTTTTTCATTCGCGGGCAAAGACTGTTTTCAAAGGGATCCAGTATCATGCAGTATGCAATTTACTGCATCATGCTATGCGTGAACCCAAATGAAAAAATATTTGTCACAGTTGATATTTACGAAAGACGATTAGGGCCACATTAAAAAATATTTTTATATCGTAATAACGAGAAAATATATCGTTATTACGAGTTAATTATCTCGTTATAAGGAGAAAAGATCTCGTTCTTGCGAGTTAATAATCTCGTTATTACGAGTTAATTATCTCGTTATTACGAGAAAGATCTCGGTATTGCGTGTTAACTATCTTGTATTTACGAAAAAAATTCGTTATAACGTGTTAATTATCTCGTTATTACGAGTAAAGATCTTATTATTACGAGTAACTTATCTCGTTATTACAAGAAAATTTCTCGTTATTAGAAGAAAAGATCTATTTAAAATGGCGCGTTTAAGTCATTTGTTGTAATTTTTTTATGAAAAGTGTATGAACTACTGCAATGTCTTTATTATACACATACAAAGCATCATGATCGTTTAAAAGCGTACACAAAATTGGATATAAAATCGGACCAACCATTTTATAGAAATTTCAGATGAAGGAACAAAGCAGATTGATTAATAAATCATTTAAACTATCTATTAATAAGAAGGATACATGTTATTTGTTTTCATACTCCAAAATGTTAATATACAAAATCATTTATTTTCAATATACATATAAGTTGTGTATGAATATATAAAACACAATTCTGTTACAAATAGAATTGTTTTTCTACGACTAGGACTATCTGGTATTTACTTTGGAGTGGGATAATAATATATAAGATGAAGAGTAGAATTACATAAAGTTCTTTCTACTTATTCATTTAAGATAAAATGTCAAATCCGATCATTTTATGTAAGAATTAATGAATAATGGCCGTTGTTATTTAAAAATCAATTAAAATTGAATAAACTTTTCTGGAAAGAAAAAGATAGACTAAAAGGGTGAACCAGTCGACTTGGAGGTCATTTCAGAAAAACGCGAGAATATAACGTCAATGTACATCTTCTTATCGATACCTGACAAACCATTATGAGTGTAGGAGGAATGAGGTAGTTTTAATCAGATTGAAAAATACACACGTTTTCCAGCATATTGCCATTGTACAAGGGTGATATTTTGAGAAATGCGGTCTCATTTTACAGATTGCGTTCATACCCTCACTGAGCGATGCATGTATTGGATAATTCGAGAAAATAATCGTTATAATGACTTAAATAATCTTTAGAAATTATGCTTCATGTATCAGAGAGCTTCTGGCAGTATTATTTCCGGGTACGTACACTTGTGTTTACATATCCGAAAACGCCTTGCAGTGGGCTTTTATCACCGAAGAAGTATATAACAAAATAGAGGATTCTCATCTTACATTACGACCAACAGCAACTTCAACGCATCTTTTTTATTAGGAACTAAAAAAGGAAAATAGTGTTTATCCGTCACTCAGGTAACCTACATGTAGATACAACACATTGGAAGTATTTGCTTATAATCGTCTTTCCGTAAATGGTTTTTGCCCTTCCAATATTAAAAAACTTAAAAAGAAGGATAGTTTACATCAGTCACTCGGGTGACCTATATACAATACACTTAAAGTATTTCTTGTGATCGTCCTTCCCTTAAGGTATGTTATGCTTCCAGGACAAAGGTATACTGTTTAGATTTTCCTTTCCTATAAAGCTTTTATAATACACGGTAATTGCAGCATAAAAACATACATACTTAGTATCATGTACATGTACTACCTCCTAACTCAAGAGTTCTGTGGATAGCATATTTTTATTCACAAATTAGAATAATGCTACGAAAATCATAATCTTGAACTGAATTCTAGAATAGCGACAACTACTTGTTCGACCATTAGATAAATAGTCCAGTAAATGAACGCTCAAATATGCAAAATCCAAAACAAATAGCAAAATGTATGTACTTTTAGTCTGTTTGGATTTAAATAAATTTCTTTCGGCATTGGATACAGAGCTTACTATTACTGTCAATTCACTATAATTAATTTATTGGACAAGGTATGTGTAATTTCCTAGAAAGGTTTTCCCTCATTATAATCAGTCATTTGATGAAGAATTCAACTATTAGGAATATAAAATAAAATATTGTTAAAGTTCGTCTTAATCATTTTTTATCGTGCGGTGACAAATTTAAAGTGATCTGATATCATGCCGTATGCATGCAACTGTTAACTTGCAGTATGCCTGCTTTGTGTGAACACAAAATTTGAAATTAAATATTTGTATTTAAGAACTGTTGATACATCATTGAAATATTTTCTATAAAATTTGATTTTGAATTACGCCATTCTTTTTTCATATACTCCACTAAAATACATGTTCCTCGAAATCATTGTGCAGTTCTTATTGTTATCTCATAGTATAACTTAGCATTCCTTGGTATATTATGTATTTGATTTGTTTAACGAACTGATTTTATTTAGGTTCAAAGTTTTACCGATAAACTTTGCAAAAATGGTTCACCTCATATATATATATATATATATATATATATATATATATATATATATATATATATATATATATATATATATATATATATATATGAAGCTGAAAACATTTCTTTTATGACGTTCAAGTTATTTGTGCAGAATAACAATAACAGACACAATTTGTCATTGCTGCCTGTTTTATCCGTCACGACTTTCGAACGAAGCTACATACATTGTATCTAACTTTTTCTTGCAATAAAGCAGTACAGCAATTATTGTGAAATAGCCTGATACTACTTATGAACAGTGCACGAAATCCTAAGTTTACGTAGCTATGATATATCGTAGTGTTGTGGTGAAATGCCATGATTAAAGGTTGATTCTCATTAATCGTGTGAGGAAGTTGCGTCACTGATCACGTGTAGCCTCACGTTTAAGTAGAAAGCAAGACTAGTTGAAAGGGCATTTAAAGGGTTATAAATCAGGAATTCTTGAAATTCGTGTTTAATTATTAAAAATATGACGTGTCGATACAGTTTTTATTTAAACTGTTTGTCATGTTTCTTCTTTTAAATTAAATACACAAGAAAGATGGATAATAAATAATTATTTGCTCTGAATATGAACTCAGTGTGCTTAGAATTTTTCAAATTTTTGAATTAACCACATCATTGGTCCCTTATCCTATCTACGTTGTTTTGGATTACGATGCAAAGTTCTTTGTTTAAATATTTGAGATTTTGGAACGGTGATATTAGAAATGTTGGAAATAAATTGACAGTGTTTGTTCGTAAATACATGTAGTTACAGTGTACATCACTGTCCGGGGTCTCTGCTCTTCTTGGATCCACTTTTACCATGACCCTTACATCACAATGTTAAGTAACCTTGTATGCTTAATTGAGACAAATTCATTCAATCAAACTCCATTTTGTAATTCACCGCACGATTACTCATGACAACCGTTAATTCCCAATCGATTTGCCTCAAATTAATTTACTTTTGTTCCAACATTGCTTCACCGTTACCATTAATGAATAAGTTCCGAGCTAGGAGTGGCTGGAAACTATGATAACGAAAAGGTCGCGTGCAGCACTTACATAAAGCCTTAAAGGATCCACTGAATGAAAACATCGACAAAATAGAACTACCTCATTAACTTTCTCTTCAAAAGGTGGTTCACTTAGAATATGAAAATATCGACCCCCATAGATACTCTATGCTGCTTATTATTTTTACAAAACTGAATAATTTAGCATATTACTCTTCCAGAATTATCATAATCATTTGTCAAGAGGAAATTAATTGTGTTGACTAACCTCGCAAGACGTTTATTACCTTTAGTTGGTACTTGCCAACACAGAAATCAAAATTAAACCGCCTCCGATATTTCTAATTTAGATAATTTAACGGGGGAAAATAGTACCACTGTACATAATATTGTGGTGAAAATATACTCCAGCTATTACTATCAATATACAAAAGCCAGATTATCCGCGCCAAAAAATCAGGTTTTGATAATGATATCGATGTGAGGATAATGCATATTAAGCTCTTGTTGATGTAAAAATCTTTAAGGGCGGTTGTTTTTGTTTTTGTTTTGTTTTTGTTTTTTTGTTTTTTACAAATTACGCATTCTCTGTCTGTATTATTGATGTATTAATGTACATACGTGAACATTGGAAAGAAGTTATTACTTAAATTTTGCCTGTTTCAACTTAATCAGAATCATTTTTACCACCTTTGTCCAGGGCATCTTCCATGGCCTTCCGATTGCCGCGTATCGTAAGGCCTCGGGCAACACTTTTGTTGTCATGACACCTAAAGCAGTGGTCACGTGATAAATCTTTCTGGTTAACACCTTGAAAAAAGCCAATCAATATTAATTTACAAAATGATGTAATATTAATGTATGTCATACTGTCAAGCTAATATATATCTATTAATTTCCTAATTTATAGAGCCATGTGGAAATGGCACAATATTACATGTCTTCATATAAAAATTATTAATCTAACTTTCTACAAACTAGTTTATACTGATGGAAAGATAATGCAAAAAAGTAGATTTAACGTGGTAAAAAACGGAAAGAAAACCAATATTTTTTTCTCAATGCACCGATATAAATCAGATTCCGATTATTAAAAACAAATCCGAAAAATTTTTAAATAAGAATGCTTTATGATTCTTCAGCATTAATTCGTATGAAACCAATTAGACTCTGTGCAGATAAGAGCGAAATGTTGCCGCATGATTTGACGTGTTATTTCGTGATTATTTCGATGCTATAATCGAATAAAGATGTAACGATGGCCCCCTTTCTGTAGCAACAAGTTGGCGCTGATAACAATAAGGCTCAACCGTTAGAAGCCGTGATTCCTGATCGACCAGCGGACGCTCTCAGAGATGGATACAAAACGTGGAATTGCTATGGGAATTTAATAGATGTTGGTAAACCTTCTTGTGCCACTTGAAGGAACATATTTTCCATTTCATCGGTTCGATTCATAGAACGTTAATGTAAAGTCGACTGTAAATAGTTTTAATCGAATTTATTAGGATATAAATTTTTCATTTAAAGAATTTTAAATTCGTTTTTACAATTCCACAGGTGTGAATTCAAGTCTGATTCTTTTTTTAACATCTTATGAGGTAAAAATCACAAAGTTGGTCAAGTGGGAGAATTATTGGACATTCAAGTTATGATATAAGGTCAACATCATTGACATGTTATAACGGATTGAATCTGATGAAGGCAGCGGTATAGGAGAACCGAGATAAAGTGTTGCTGCTACATCGGAGGTGCTGCTGTCGTGAAGTCTTCGCTGTCGATCCGTACAAAGCATTTCCATTGATTTGGTGCCCACTCACTAACATATTGGTCTAAAGGCAGTGTTAGTAAAGGTTGATAGTCGACCAGGGCGGCGTCACGGCCTCGGGTTCAGTGGAAATATTTTTTCTTTCTTTCTCTAGTGATTTTTCTTGTCTGCCTCTCGCACTGGATTAGAAGCGCTCGAAAACAATGTCACAGAACTTAACTGGGATCAATCTAGGCTCTGAAGAAAGAGTCGTTTAATTGACACCTGTTTCCGCACCCTACTCGCCGTTTGTTAATGTGATAATGAATTCTTAGGAGAGTTGATATTTTCAGAATCGTCTGTGGTGTGTCTTCGAGATAAAAATGGCTCAAAGAATTTATCAAGGTGAACACAGGTAAGTACAGTTTGTTTAAGATTTCCTCAAATCCTTTTTCCGATTTTTCCCTCATTATTCTATTTCGATGTACAAGAATTACAAAATCTGAGTATTTACATACTGAGGTTGTTGAAAATTTGATTTCCACAGGGATTTGTTCAATTGCTTTTTCTATTCTCATCCAATTTGTTTGTTAACCTCGCCGCATCGACTGAATGAATTTTTTTTTTACTCGCGCATCTTGATACTAAGGATTATCAACAGCTAGTTCAAATTGCTGGCCGTTGTAGATTGATAACCTGCAGGGGACATTATCCTACATAGCGCAACTATATGTGTGTAAAGAGTCTGATCGACCGTACCGGGCCTAATCAATCTGCTTGACGGATAATAGCTTTACACAGAGAAACTACATTCTGTAAAAGGATTAGAACATCACTTTATAGAAGCTCTCTGTCAGGTGAAGGTTGCATTAGACTAATGACAGTTTAAACTTTGGGCTTACAAAGTGAACATCTCATTCCTCACCTAAAATGTAAAGTGTGCCTTAATTTGTTAAAAACAGTATTTCATTTCTCCCTTAAATGTTTTTTTATCTATTTATTTGGTAGAAATCCTTTAAAAATAAACACACGTTTATTTATAGTTTTTATCAGTAAAATATGACATTGGAAGCTATGAATGCACGATCGACATGTTGTCATGTGTTGTGTTGTTCAATCAGGACTATGTAACACAACTCCGAGTGGGCCATTTATCAGATGTTGTTCAGCGCATCTGATTCAATGATATATGAGATATTTTATACCAGTTTTATTGGAGTAATTTCTATAAATAAAAGTTATGTAGTATGCAGATGTCGTTTATTGATTTTCAGTCAGTAATGTACATGTATTGTACAATGTAAAAAGGGGGGGGGGGGGGGGCTTGTCGATTAAATATGTCGATTTTAATATTGATACCCTTCTAAAGACTTAAGAATAAAGACCGAGATTCAATTTGTATAAAGAATAAAATCTCGGTCATTTGAGAGCCAACATTTAATAGAAGAAGGAAATAAACATTGTCGTAAACATCATAAACATAGTGTGTAATGTGATGGCAACCGCATTATCTTTATTGCTTCAACTTATTAACTTGATAGCATCGATCATGTTCATACAAAACGAATTTCATGTTTATCTAAAAAAAAAATTCAATGATTTTTAAACACGCGTACGTGCGCATCTTAGTTTTGGCCAATCTATTTGTTGACATTTTGTTTATTTCAAATGGGAAAATAAAATTGAAATAATATTCTTATCCAAAGGATCAGAAATGAAGTCACTGAGCATTAAGTTACATGAACAAAAACAACGAATCAAGAAGTTGTTGTTGCAATGTATTTGCAGCTTATCAAACTATTTAAAGAACAACGGG
This sequence comes from Magallana angulata, assembly GCF_025612915.1. NCBI lineage: Eukaryota > Metazoa > Mollusca > Bivalvia > Ostreida > Ostreidae > Magallana > Magallana angulata. The sequence goes on along the minus strand of NC_069115.1, from coordinate 50,107,542 downwards.
TTATTTTTATATTTTATTGAGTTCAGTATTCAAAACAAATAACAATTAACCCACAAAACGGAATGCGTTCTTTAGAATAGGTGAAAACACCAGAAGATTGGTGTCATAAAAAAAAAATGGGATCAATATCTCGACAATCCTGACACGCAAAAAGAAAACATTAAAGGCACAACTTGATTGAATCGTTGGACCGGAAGTTAGTGGCGCCATTTAACGGTCTATTTATGGTAGAATTTGCATTATGGTCCTGATTGACGTTAGAGAGATTCCTAATCAATCAACCGAATACTATGTTACAAGAAATTAACCTTTGATAGTAGATATTGAATGGGATGTTCATTGATTCTCAGTGTATTTGTTTCATTGATGTGGTGGTTAAATAGCTTATCTGAATAAGAGGGGGGGGGGGGGGGGGGGGGGGTTAAAGCACCGTTTGCCCAGTAATGCATCTTTTCAAGAAACACTGACTGAGACAAATAGATTTCAAACAATGTCGCCTTAAGTGAAGAGATCCCAATTTTATTTATATATTTTTATCGAACATCTCTTTATCACAACAATTCAATACAGTTGAGGGTTATAATTATTGGTTAACTTCTTTCATTATATAAACTTCTCCCAATGTTCAAAGAGTATGTTTGCACTTTGATATTTTATGTAGACCATCTTCCTTAAGTTACATGTAGGCCTAATTAAGTAAACTTTTCTTTCTCATGGAATATTTAAACACCATATCCTTATTTATTTGATTTGTCGCGAACCATCTGAAACTTTGAGTTACTTTTATATTCAGGTCAAACGAAGACCTTAAGGTCAAAAGACTGTGTATGTGTCATATTTCTATCATTTTCGGCAATGTTACTATCTTACAGTCGCTTAATTTTCTATTCAGCCCATAAGTTAATTACTTCTTAAAGGCGTGTCAAATAAGCGCCAATATGGAACACCTACTGAAAAGACACTTATAATAACACACATACATGTATACCATATTATGATATGTATTTATAGGTCTTCTTTACATAACGATTGTAACAAAAGAAAATTGTTACCTTTGTTAATATGTGCGTATGTATAACTAACTTAAACGGGCGCTTGATGACTTGATCTGAGCATTTTCAAATTTCATTTATCCATTTTTTATGTTGAGAATGCTTGATGGTCCTGATGATAAATTACAAGTTGAGCGTTAGTTGTCGAGTTCAGAGCCAGATATAGAGCTTACAATTCTTTGTTATGTAAAAAAGGTTAACAAAATCAGGTCATGTTTTTGTTTACATACCGTATAACGGGTATTTTCTGCGGTTGTTTATTTTCTGCGGTATTTTGCGGATAAGTAAAATCCGCAAAAATTCAAAACGCAAAATATTCTTTAAAAAAATCACTAATTTTGACAATATTTAAAATACAAGCTATAATTTTCAAACGTCGTCAGTCCGTTATTAGGGGGCTCTGCGTCGTATTTCACACCTAATTATCTCATGTTACCTGGGCGATATCAATTATAGCTGAACGGATATAAGGACTGTGTGTTTAGTCGAGTATGAAATAAACATGATCTGAGAAAAGTTCACAAGCAGTATTTAGTAGACTTGTAAAACATTTGAGAGTTAGTTCTAATTCACCGTGAACACGGTAAGAATGTCGATTTTAAGATATGTAAGTTTAGTTCTCTAGTTTACGTTCCCTATGACAAATCCGGTAAACATATGTATTTTTTTGCGGTCTAATGTAACCGCAGAAATTGAAAACGCAGAATATAATTTAATACTTTTTAGGGGTTAAACCGCAAAAATTTCAAGCCGCAGAAAATACCCGTTATACGGTATTTAGTGTTCAATAGGAAAAAAAGACTAGTATATTTGGTTTCAAACAAAACTGAATGTAACAAACACTAGAAACTGTTTTTCTGCCCATAACGAACTAGCAAATAGCAAAAAAATCTGCTTGAAAAAAACTTTTTCTAATGATTTGATATTGTGACTCGTTCATCTTGCTTAATTATAGCCCTAAAAGTCAACCCACGTAGATGTTGGCTAATCATTGCAACAATCTTAAAGTTAGTGTCGTAATATAAACAGGAAAAAAATCCAGAAAAATAAAATTTTCAAATTGTGACAACGACCGTTTAAAACTTTAAAAATGCGATATTTGCATAAGAACATTTCATTTTCTGGTAAAGTTCGTATTTATCTTCATAAATTGATGAAACCAGGTTCGTGTTTATGTTTTCAATATGAAAAGAAAATGATGAATATGATAAAACAGCTGTTGACTTTATTTAACTGTACAAGGTTAGCTTAAAGGTTATTTCTGAGGACGAAAATACATGTTTATGAAAACATAATTGGTGAGGCTAGTGTTTTATGAATAAGTAATCAATGTATATAGATTACTTAATGAAAAGTAAAAACATGATGGCCCTTTGACCATATACCGAGGGTATACTTAGAACAAATTTGAAATTGAAACATTTTTTATGTAAATCAATATAAATCATAATTGAAATTTTCTGGGGGTTTTGTTGTGTCTCTAAATAGCTATATATTGTAAGCAACTGATTAACATTATAAAAAAATTGTGGTTTACTAATATATAAGATTTACATGGTCTCTTAAAAAGGCGATAGTATAATTCTACATTCAGGAATCGTTTTCAATGATATCAAAACATGTTTTGAATTAAAAACCTTACATAAAATTGTTATTTGTGGTGTTGTCACTGAAGCATTTATCATAACAAGCTTTTTTTTTATATATATACATGTACCAAGGCCGGATATGACGTAAACTAACGGATGTGACATATTACTATCCATGACGTCCGTAAAATATTGTATTCATTTTAACCAAATTTTTTTTCTGATCATATATAGGAAAGGGTCATTAGACAATGTTTTACAATTACGCCCTAAATCTTTCACATAGTTTTGCGTTACAGAAAAGTGTACATGTTAATTCGTAAACGTTTTACCCTCTTTAGAAATGTGTTGTATAAGAAAATGTGAAAAAAGTGCTACTTTCACAGGCACGCTATTTGTAGATTTATTTTATAAAAGACTGCAAGGAAAAATCTTCCAAAGAAATTTTATGAATATATTTATTGGAATTGCGAGAAGAGGGATATTTTTATCAGAATCAATCATTTCTTTCGTAATCTGCACTGTATCATATTTCTTTTATTTCTCGTATGAAGGCAATATATTAAATGAATACAATCTCCCGTAGTGATGAAGATAGAAAACAATATCTGATTTTCTGAAAACTTAATTGAAATTTGTGAAGAGGGGGTATAAATCGATAGTATCTCCATTAGAAAAGAGTAAAAGTTGTTTCAAAACTTGTTATTATATCATTACCAAAAGAAAGCAGAGATATTAAAATGTATTTCTTATCTATTGATCCATGTAAAAGTCCCATAAGACTTCGCTGACTATATTCCTGTTTTCTGCAGTTGCTGTCTTCTAATTTTCAGGAAGTAGAAAATGACGAATGCCGCCATCATCGGGGTAACTCTTAGCCTTGCCGGTGTTATTGGGGGATTCGTCTGTTTTATTCTCTGTAAAGTGTACCGGAAGCGGAAACACAGACATAACATTCCTTCGTATACCGGATATGATGCAGTTGGTGACTACAAACCGCCATCTTTGATGTCAATTTCAACAGCTTCACAGGTAACAAATAAATGCAATGCTAACAGGGCTAGTAGTGGCTTTCATTCATAGGCCAATTTCTCGCCAATAATAGATTGTCAGATGTGCAGGTAGTGATGAAATATGGAACCAATTTTAATTTACATTGTGACTTTTGTTTGTGTGTAAAAAAAAGTACAACAAACAAATTATGACTTAAGTCTATGACAGCTTCATGATACTGGCGCCTCACAATTCTCTGATTTATTTACTGGCGCAATCTTCGGCAGTAATAATAATAATTGACCCTAGGCTACAAAAAGACATTGATTTTCTAAGGAAGAGCAACGCGAGATTTAGAAACCAAGAGTGACAGAAGCAGGCGGATGCTGTCAACCACTAACCAGCTGCCGCTGATAGTCCTAGCTATAATTAAACCCTCCTCCTTTGTCACATGGATTGCGTCTAATTCACTTTACAGTTCATTCAGCTTTTTAAAAAACGTGTTACACAAACCAGAGAGAGAGATAGAGAGAGAGAGGGAGAGAGAGAGAGAGAGAGAGAGAGAGAGAGAGAGAGAGAGAGAGTATCAATCAAGACAAAAATCTCTTGTTGATTGCCAGTGATACGAATGTGATCAGATTACGAACATATTTCTATCCTACTCCCACGTAGCGCAATAAACAAGGCTTTTTCTTGATTCAAATACTTCACACGTTTCAGATCGTTCACGTTTACTTTTATACACATTTATTTTAAAAGAAAGAGTTTAAATCAGAAGGATAATATTACCTGTCAAAACTGTCTTGATTTGTGCATGAATATAAAGTACTGCATAAAATAAATAAAAACTGGCTTCAGTAAAAGGTAAACACTATTAGAATAACGTTAGAATTAGCTGACTGTAGATTTAAAACGTCTCATCTAATCAAATACTGGTCATGAACTTAAAAAAAATAGAGAAGGTTAAAATTGAAAAGTGTAGACACCTAAGGGTATGTCACGAAGAGTACCATTCTCAATCAACAGAAAGTTTACCAAACCAACTGTTTTAACAGCAAAATAATATCTTGGCAACTTTTTCTATTTCGATTGTTTAAAAAGTACCTACATGGTTACATGTAATGAATCAATTTGGCACTGTTCATGACCAAATGGAACCAAACTCAAGGAAACCAGAACAAAAATCATTATTTTTTTCATTTATCTAACTTCAAGATGTTGCAGAATTCAGTTGGCATATCTGATTTTTATATGTTGCATGTAGCAGCACGAGATTAAATGTCGTCTTAAACAACTTACAATTATACCTTTGATATGCTTCTCTAAAGATTCTAATACGTCATAAAGAGCAAACAGTGGATCAAGCTATAAGCAAATATTGCACAGGGCAGATCATTTCTATTGTGTCCCTCAGAAATTGGGACCAGTATCAATTGATTGCGAATGTCGTCTCTCTATTGCTTCAATTTAAACTCTGCGGATGACCGGTCAAGGGTCTGACGTCATAACCGAAGGGTTTCCTTTATGAAGTTAAAGCATAGAGACGATGGCATATTTTTTCCTTCATGGCAACAGATCTCAACAGAAAAATGCAAAGACCTACGATGTTAACTAATCTCAACGGAGATTCGGTTGGGCTTGATCTGACGTTTTCAATTAGATTTGCATTTTCCCATCTTATTCAGCTATTTGATTTGTTTTCAAGGTGCTTCCATATCCTTATACTGGTATCGTCATCGGAAATTAAGAGTACTGTAAAAAGCATGAAAATTATTTCTTGCAAAATGATACAAAATAGCGGGACATAACTGTTATGCATTTAATTTAACTTAATAACAGAAGAACATTCGAGCTGCAAATTTGAAAAATTTAAACTGGATAAGACACCGGAAGTCTCACTTTTAACAGCAACATGCTACCGAAGTTTTGACCTTGATATAAAAAACCTAAAGTTCGCATATCAAACCGAATTGAACTGAATTTTAGCAGAAATAATAAATAGAATCGTTTTAACAAGAGCTTGGACTTTGGGTAGTTGTGTCAAACAGCAATGTGACGTAGGCCTGTCTATTTCATTGCTGGCCACTCAGCCAAAGTTCTGTGAAATCAACAAGATTTGTCTGGCTTTTGAGCTAAGACTACGCAATCGGTGTATATTTCGCTTGAAACCGCGTCATTTTTAACTTGTTTTGACGCAAGAAATAGATAGCTACGTCCAACCGAAAGTCCAAGGTCTTGTTAAAATGGTTCTATAACTATGTTACGACGTATTACTTTGAAACCGAAATTGTGGACCATGTACAGATAGATTGGAAAGGTGGAATGAAATTCAACAAGAAAGATAACTCTTACATGGAAAATGCCACTTTTATTCATTGACAGATTTAATGTAGTCACGTTTGCCTGCACGGTATAGAACCATTTTAACAAGACTTAGACTTTCGGTTGGAGGTAGCTATCTATTTCGTTCGTCAAAACAAGTTAAAAATGACGCGGTTTCAAGCGAAATATGCAATAGACAGGCCTACGTCACATTGCTGTTTGACACATCTACCCAAAGTCCAACATGTCCAAGCTCTTGTTAAAATGGTTGTAATTAATTATAAGACTGTTCATTAA